>NC_041380.1:523443878-523499017 GCF_002162155.2 Triticum dicoccoides | reverse complement strand
GCTAGGAGAGTCCAAATGAGGTGCGGTTTTCGGCCACGCGATCATGATCGAACGCTCTAGATGATGGAGCAGAGTTAGGTGGGTTTTGGGCCAAATTGGAGGGGTGTTGGGCTGCAACACACACGAGGCCTTTTCGGTCCCTCGGTTAACCGTTGGTGTATCAAACGAAGTCCAAATGGTACGAAACTTGCCAGGCGGTCTACCGGTAGTAAACCAAGGCCGTTTGGCAAGTCTTGATCCAATCCGGAAATGTTTAATCCCCACACACGAAAGAAAGCTAGAAATGACCACCGGAGGAGAATGAAGCGCCGGAATACAAAACGGACAACGGGGAAAATGCTCGAATGCATGAGACGAACACGTATGCAAATGCAATGCACATGATGACATGATATGAGATGCATGACAACGATAACAACACACGGAGACAAAGACCCGAACCCGAGGAAATAAATATAACTTAACGCCGGAAACGGCAAGAGTTGGAGTACAAATTGGAAAGTTACATCCGGGGTGTTACAGAAGGTGCGGCCGGCCAAGAGGAGGGCGCGCCAGGAGGAGTCCTACTCCCACCGGGAGTAGGATTCCCCCATTTTCCTAGTTGGAATAGGATTCGGGAGGGGGAAAGAGGAGAGAGAGAAGGAAGGGGGGGCGCCGCCCCCCTCTCCTTGTCCTATTCGGACTAGGGGGGAGGGGCGCGCGGCCCAGCCCTGGCCACCTCTCCTCTCTTCCACTAAAGCCCACTAAGGCCCATATACCTCTCGGGGGGTTTTGGTAACCTCCCGGTACTCCGATAAAATCCCGATTTCATCCGGAACACTTCCGATATCCAAATATAGGCTTCCAATATATCAATCTTTATGTCTCGACCATTTCGAGACTCCTCGTCATGTCCGTGATCACATCCGGGACTCCGAACAAACTTCGATACATCAAAATGCATAAACTCATAATATAACTATCATCAAAACCTTAAACGTGCGGACCCTACGGGTTCGAGAACAATGTAGACATGACCGAGACACGTCTCCAGTCAATAACCAATAGCGGAACCTGGATGCTCATATTGGCTCCCACATATTCTACGAAGATCTTTATCGGTCAGACCGCATAACAACATACGTTGTTCCCTTTGTCATCGGTATGTTACTTGCCCGAGATTCGATCGTCGGTATCTCAATACCTAGTTCAATCTCGTTACCGGCAAGTCTCTTTACTCGTTTCGTAATACATCATCTTGCAACTAACTCATTAGTTGTAATGCTTGCAAGGCTTATGTGATGTGCATTACCGAGAGGGCCCAGAGATACCTCTCCGACAATCGGAGTGACAAATCCTAATCTCGAAATACGCCAACCCAACATGTACCTTTGGAGACACCTGTAGAGCTCCTTTATAATCACCCAGTTACATTGTGACGTTTGGTAGCACACAAAGTGTTCCTCCGGCAAACGGGAGTTGCATAATCTCATAGTCATAGGAACATGTATAAGTCATGAAGAAAGCAATAGCAACATATTAAACGATCGGGTGCTAAGCTAATGGAATGGGTCATGTCAATCACATCATTCTCCTAATGATGTGATCCCATTAATCAAATGACAACATATGTCTATGGTTAGGAAACATAACCATCTTCGATTAACGAGCTAGTCAAGTAGAGGCATACTAGTGACGTTTGGTTTGTCTATGTATTCACACAAGTATTATGTTTCTGGATAATACAATTCTAGCATGAATAATAAACATTTATCATGATATAAGGCAATAAAATAATAACATTATTATTGCCTCTAGGGCATATTTCCTTCACATAGTGCTTGGCGAAGCCCTGCTGGAGAACCACGAGCTCCATTGCCACCATGCCGTCATGCTGCTGGAGTTCTCCCTCAACTTCTCCTCTCCCCTTGCTGGATCAAGAAGGAGGAGACGTCCCCGGGATGTACGTGTGTTGAACGCGGAGGCGCCGTCCGTTCGGCGCTAGATCGGATCTTCCGCGATTTGAATCGCCGCGAGTACGACTTCATCAACCGCGTTCTTGTAACGCTTCCGCTTAGCGATCTTCAAGGGTATGAAGATGCACTCCCTCTCTCTCGTTGCTAGTATCTCCTAGATTGATCTTGGTGACACGTAGGAAAAATTTGAATTATTGCTACGTTCCCCAACACTCCAGGCTCCGGCGTGTTTGACCAGCGCCATGGGGCGCCGCATCAGTAGGCCATGTTTGTTGCTCCGGCCATGCTGTTGTTGGTTCCCGGTGCATACGGCTATGGCGGTTACACACCACCTCCTCCTGGCTACGGCCCACTGCTGGTCTACACCACTTTCCCGCCTGGCGCACAGCAGCCGCAACAACCCCCTGGACATGGCCTCGCTCCTGGCCGTGCTCCACAACGCCATCGCCGGGCTGTCTTCCTCACGCAGTACCTCCGACTGGTACATGGATTTAGGTGTTGCTTCCCACATGACTAATTCCCCCGGTAATCTTCACTTCCTCCTTCCCTCCACCTCCTCCTCTCACATCATCGTCGACAGTGGTGAGCACCTCGCAATCACACACACTGGTTCTGGTTCTCTCATTTCTGGCACCTCTCCCATCCAACTACGTAACATTCTTGTTTCGCCTTCCTTGATCAAAAGTCTTCTTTCTGTTCGTCAAATTTGTCATGACAATCCTATTTCGGTTGAGTTTGACTTGTTTGGTTTCTCTGTAAAGGATCTGTGAGCCAAGGCGGTGATCCTCCGCTGTAATTCCACCAGGGATCTGCACTCCATGGCGCCTGCACAGTTGCTCATCTCGCATTTGTTCGGCGGCGTCATCACGTCTGATCACCTCCACCAGTGACTTGGGCATCCCTGTTCTTTCCATTTTTCTTGTATTTTCTTTTTCTTTCCTTTTTACTTACTTTTTAATTTTTTTGAATTTCCAAAATAAAATAATTTTTTTGGCAAATTAAAAAAATCTCGGGTTTTCAAAAAATATGCCCAAATTTGAAGAAAATATTTGCAAAATTGGGAAAAATTCGAAAACTTAAAGAAGGACCTGTTTTTAAAAAAAATTATGAAAAATTCAACTAGTGTTTGAAGTTTTCAAAAAATGTTTGGAATTCCAAAATTTCTATGTCATTTTCGTAAAATATTCGTCCTCCACCAGTGACTTGGGCATCGTTGTTCTTTCCATTTTTCTTGTTTTTTTCTTTTTCTTTCCTTTTACTTACTTTTTGTTTTTTTTTTGAATTTCCATAATAAAATAAAAATATTGGCAAATTAAAAAATCTCGGGTTTTAAAAAAATATCCCCAAATTTGAAGAAAATATTTGCAAAATTGGGAAAAATTCAAAAACTTAAAGAAGGACCTGTTTTGAAAAAAATACGGAAAATTCAGCTAGTGTTTGAAGTTTCCAAAAATTGTTCGGAATTCCAAAATTTCTATGTGATTTTCGTAAAATATTCGTCCTCCAGCAGTGACTTGGGCATCCCAGTTCTTTCCATTTTTCTTCTTTTTTTATTTCCTTTTTACTTACTTTTTGATTTTTATTTTCCATAATAAAATAAAAATGTTGACAAACTAAAAAAATCTCCCCAAATTTGAAGAACGTATTTTCAAAATTGGGTAAAATTCGAAAACTTAAAGAAGGACCTGTTTTTTCAAAATACAGAAAATTCAAATAGTGTTTAAAGTTTTAAAAAATGTGTGGAATTTCAAAATTTCTACATGATTTTCGTGAAATATTCGTGTTTTTAGGTAACATTCAAAATTTAAAAAATGTTCATGTTTCGATACAGTAACTCGGGACGGTTCGCTACAGGTGTCGGTTCGATCCGCTAGAGTACTCAGTCCAGTTTGATATAGTGCCCAGTTTCCCGCTTCGCTGCATATGCCCGCTAGTTTCGCTGTATGCGCCAGTGGTCCGGCCCAGTAGGGCGGCCGCCTCTTCGTTGCCCCGCCAATCTGCCGCATAAGGCCCATTTACCATGTCCTTCTCACGTTCTGCCTGGCAGACAAGAACCAACCCGTCTTGCCGCCGTCTTCTACTATTTTCAGTCTGGCGTGGACTCCTGCGACCGGCGGACTGGTCACTGGGGCTTGCCGGCGAGTGGGGTGGCGAGCGCCCGGAAAGAGCTGGGAGGCTAGAGGCTGGTCATGGCTCCTGGGCTCGTCTCGTCGCGGCCGGGCAGGCGACGCCGGCGCCGCGCGCAGAGATCCGGTGAGCTGAAGTCCAACTCTCTTGATTCTGTCTTTTTAGTGTAGATTCGTTCGTCTTAATTAGTTGGGGAAAGTTCTAATTAGGCCATAGAATCTTGTACTAAATTAAAATTGTTGTTTCGAAAAGGAGGCATTGATGGTTAAGGGGATCCCGTCAAAACTGGTCAAGGGGGAAACCATTGATGCATCTTACAAAAGAAAGAGAGGTGAGTCTGAAGCCAACAAACCAACATTAATCCAAGCAGAACCAAGCATCCTGTGTTGTTGCTCGAATTTGAGATTATTAAGACAATGCTACATATACGATGGAAGATAATTTTCTAGCCAATAGCTTGATAGTCAGCATAAAGAGTAAAATCATGGAGAAGTACACCTATGAAGATGTTCTTATGCAATTTAGGAGCACAGGGATAGGAGCTGATCTATATTGATTAATTTAATACTCCATGGTTAAGTACTCCCTCCGTTCCAAAATAACTGTCTTTGATTTAGTACAAGTTTATGCTAAAGTTGTATTAAATAAAAGACACTTATTTTGGGACGGAGGGAGTAGTATTTTGGTACACTTTCTTTTGTTATGGAGTAGCTGATGCATACAGTTAAAGTTATGAGTGTACTCCCTCCGTTTCTTTTTACTCCGCATATAAGATTTGGTCAAAGTCAAACTACACAAAGTTTGACCAAATTTATATTAAAAAATATGAACATCTACAATATTAAAACTATATAGTATGAAAATACATTTTGTGGTGCATCTGATAATATTGATTTCATATTGTCAATGTTTATATTTTTTAATATAAAGTTAGTGAAACTTTACAAAGCTTGACTTTGACCAAACCTAATATGCAGACTAAAAAGAAACGGAGGGAGTATTTTGTAAACTAACATGAAGAGAGATCAACATTATTATCTATGTTTCTGACTATTCTGCAAAATCTAGCTTGTTCTAGTCCTACAATTTCGTAGTTGTTGTTGAATACAATACACTAAAAATGTATGCAATACCACTGTATATAATGGTTGAGTGTAAGATAACCAGTTTCGATCTTTCTCTGATCATAATTGATTCCCGTGAACCAACAGCTAGAAGATCTTGCCCAATAATTTGTAAGTCCATGGAACAGGCCAGTTGTGTATGATACAGACAGTGCCGGTCGGCTATGGTAAAGTAAAATACACGAGAAACTAATGCTGTTTTAATATTACTATAACAGAAGTAGAACAAGCCGTCCGTCCAATCAATATTACTGCACTGTGGACCAAGACACATAATTCTGGTTGGCCATGATTATCCGTTTTATGGCACCCAATTCTTTCACCACAGCGCCCATCTTTATGCGCTGTCTTGCAGAGCCCCTGCAGCAAGCTAGACCAAGTCTTGAAACTGGAGCAGCGAACAATTCTAAAGTCACTTGAGGCTCTTGATTGCATCTTATATTGACGTCCATTATATCCAACAGATTACCAGGACATGCCATCTTAACGTACTTTGGTAGATTCGTACTAGTTTTAATATTACTATAACAGAAGTAGAACAAGCCGTCCGGCACACCATAGCATGTCCTGGTAAGTAGTATCGCCGAATCTACCAGTAAGATGGCATGTCCTGGTAAGTAGTATTTGGAGTAGTATCACCGAAAAATGGGTCAGTTGGCCTTCTCCCAGTAAGCATCTCCAACAATAGCACACCATAGCTGTACACGTCGCCTTCCACAGATATTCCTGTCCCCGTGCCATACTCTGGTAAAGAAAGGAAAAGAAAGGGTTTGTGTTAGCTTTCTTATAAACTACTCCCTCTGTTCCGAAATAGTTGTCATCGGGGATTATCAGTTCATTTTTTGTCACGTTACGATATTTCTCCCGTTTCCCCTTTTGCCCTCGCACTCGCTCTCTCCCCGACCACACGCTCTCTCCCGGCCAACACTCTCTCCCCGACCACTCGCTCCTCCCCGCCCAGATCCCTTGCGCCGCCGGCCAGTCGCCGCCCTCTCCCTCTCGTCGGTGTCTTCCTCACCGCAGCCTTGCTCCTCACCACCCCTAAAACTAGCAACCCGTCTCCCCCTCGTCGGTCAAAGGTGAAATTTTTACCAGCCGGGGTGCTCGATCTGTGGGCGGCGGTGCTCGATCCGTGTTGGAGCAGCGGGAGGAGGAGGGCAGTGCTGGATTGGAGCAGCGGTGCTGGACCGGAGCAGCGGGAATAGGGGGGTGGTGCCGGCCGCTCTTACTTTGTGTAGTCCTCTTCGCTCTCGTCATGTCGTTGCCGCCGCCGAGGAAGATGGAGAGCCTGTCGGAGGGAGGAGCGCCATGGCCAGTTCTGACCTCCTCCGTCCAGATCCAGCTCCAGGTCAGTTCACTACTCTCCCTCTCTCCATGAATTTTTTTGGGGCAGAGCCGATTCGGCCAGCCTCCAGCTGCGAATTTCTACTGAATCGCCTGCCGTTTGTGGGTAATTCCAGCAATCATCCCCTCTTGCTGCTTGCTCTCTCAATTTCAAGACTGAAGAAGAGAACATGGGGAGCAGCAGCTGCCCTCTGCTCTGCTCTTATGCGAATGCTCTACTGCAGGACCGTGGCAGCGATGCTCGCCGAAGCGGACGACAACCACTCCCGTGCAAACAAAGGTACAGACTGGTCCTGGTGGGCGATGAGGGCGCTCTGGCCTCTGTAGTTACATGAGACAACAGTTCTTTGTGCAAATGTTGACTGAATTTGCCTCTGACTCGTCTCTGCACTTGACTGAATTCGCCTCTTTGTGCAATGTTGCTGCTGCAGGTGAGCATTCAGGAAAAGAACACTTGGCTAAACTTCAGGAAAAAGATGCACCGAATCTTAGTAAGCGGATACTCATAGCCGAATTCTTTTGGATGCACATATAGTTTGTATCGCAACTTAAATAATGACAGTAAATAAACTCTCAATTGCACTGTCCAGTAATTGAAAATAAATTACACCTTTTCAGTTAATTTAAATTAACTGAAACCTTTTGTACTCCCATGATCAGTGTTACTGTACAGTAATTAACACCGAATTTGTAAGTGCAAGTAGTGCTTGTTTTCAGGAGTAGGATGCTGATCAATAGTGCTTGTTTGGAGTAATTGTTTGCTCTGTAGTGCATTTTCGCTGCAACCTAATCTGTGGAGTATCAAGCTAATTGGAAGAAAGCCAATTGCTTGCTCTGTAGGAACTTTTATGTGCTGGAGTATAGGATTTGCTGTTTAGCAAGGCTTTGAGTAATTCTACTCACTTCTCTTCTCTTCAGTAAATTAAATTTAGGAGTAGGAGTAGTTCTTAGAACTACTATGCACCTTAAAACTACTCCTGTTAATTAACTGAAACTACTCTGCACCTTAGAACTACTCCTGTTAATTAACTGAAAAAACTTTTTTAAGTTAATTAACTTAATTTCTTTCTGTTAAGAGTAGGAGTAGTTCTTGGAGTAGGAAGAGGAGCAGTGCGAAGAATTCTCTTCTCTTCTCTTACTCTTCTCTTCTCTACTCTCGCTCTCTTCTCTTCGCTTCTCTTCTCTTCGCTTCTCTTCTCTTCTCTTTCTCTTCTCTTTTCAGTAGTCTGCTCCAAAATTCTGCAATGAGGCCCGTGTTTCCACTGCTATTTATTTTCTGAATCACATTTTCAGTTTTGCAAATTCTGCAATTTTGCACATGAAGCTTCAGATTTTAGCACATGAAGCTTCTGCTACTGTTAATCTTGTCATGAATCTTCTGTTGACTTGGTACATTAGCTTAAAATGAATCTTTTCCTTTAAGTAAAACTAAATGAAACTTTTTTTTGTTAATTTAACAGTTGCAGACTTGCAGTAGTATAGCACTTGCAGTAGTGTAGGACATCAGTAGTTTAGTGTAGGACAGCAATAGTTTGGTGTAAGTTTCAGTTCATTAACTGAATTTTTTCAGTTACTTAACTGAAACTTTTTCAGTTACAGCAGGACTTCTCTTCTCTCTTCTTCTCTCTTCTCTTTCTCTTCTTGCATCTGTAGTTTAGTGTACTTCCCTTGTGCCCTCCATACTCCTCTCCTCTCCCACTCATTTCCTCTCCTACTACTTTGCTTGTTCTCTTCTTCTCTAAATTATCTTCTCATCTCTAAATTCACTCATCTTGTCTCCTACTACTCTCTTCTCTTCTCTTTCATTTAAATGGAGTACTCCACACAAGCAAATGAATTACACATACAAGTCTCACAAAATGGAGAAAAAATATATGGAGTAAAAATGATCACAAAATGGAGTTACACATACAAGCCTCACAAAATGGAGTATTACACATATGGAGTAATTTCACATGGGATGCACTCCGCACAAGTCTCATCTCAAGGAACTACACATACTCCACATCTGAACAAGCCTCATGTCAAGCATCGGAACAAGCCTCATCTCAAGTATCTGAACAAGCTCATCTCAAGCATCTGAACAAGCCTCATGTCAAGAATCGGAACAAGCCTCATCTCAAGCATCTGAACAAGCCTCATGTCAAGCATTGGAACAAGCCTCATCTCAAGCATCTGAACAAGCCTCATGTCAAGCATTGGAACAAGCCTCATCTCAAGCATCCGAACAAGCCTCATCTCAAGCATCCGAACAAGCCTCATCACTGAACCCTCCCCATTACCTCTAAGTTGTATAGGGCATTCGTGTAAACCTCTTTCGCGCATGTTAGTCTTGGAGGTAGCTGCCCAAGACCCTCAAGCCTTTCCTTGTTAACATGTGGTATTTTATACCCATTTCCCCCCGCATGATTCATGATCTCAATCATGCACATTTTTAGAGTTAGGAAAATTCTGTTGAGCTTGTAAACATCATAGCCTTCAAATTCCTCCAAAACACCTGCAATAAGGTCTTGTAGTGTTTTAGGACTCAGACAATCTGTCAGCAATTGCAGCGAGTTGAAAAACCCAAGGTCAAGCACATTCAAATCAGGACTGTTGGCAGGCTGTTGTACTAATCTGATGTCAAGTCCAGTTTTTGCGACAGCTGCTAGAAATTCCTGGTCATCTGGCAAGATATGGGGCTTAGCATTATCCTGCTGAATGTAGATGGTCTGTCCAGCATCACTTTCCGGCCAAACTGCTTGTATCGCTGGCAAGACTTTCTCTATCAGGAACTCCCTCATCACTTTTCTGTCGACCTTTATTGACTTTGTCTCTATTGTACCTTTGGGCCTGTTGTCGCTTCTCCTCTAAGCAGGAACTTCTTTCACAAATGGCCAGATACCGATTTTCCCAGAGAAGGTCACGTTTCCTTCGCTGTCCCACCTTGGCCTAGCAACGGCCGTTAAAAACATCACCTTGCCAATACAGTTGCCGTGTATAGGCCTCGTAGGCTCTTCCTCCCCATCCAGCAGATAATATGTTCTATTCTTCTTTGTCATGTTAAACCACTTCTCGTCAATATGGACAACGTTATGCATAGTCTTGAACTTAGGCCTCGCAGTTGCTGTTGTTGCCTCATCAAGCATCGACAAACAAAAATTCATCCTATCCATCTTATTCTTTTCCTTTAAAGCCGGCTTCACACAGTTTGTATGCCTCCTAATCAAATTTAGCATGAACTTTCTATGAAGTGTAGTAGGGCTACATCCTAGTTGCCAGGCTAGTGATCTAATAGTAGACCTCCTGTTTAATGGGATTGTTAGGATTTTTTCTAGGTTAATGTCCTTAGGCTTTCTTCCAGAATTTCCTTTTCTCTGATCGGCAACATCTACCTCTTGACCTTGTTGAATTTGCAACATTGCTTTCCTCCAAATTCTTTGTATATTCCAAACACCCACTCCAAAAAAATTTGCAATATCTTGCGTATCAGTTTTCTTAAAAGTGCCTCCTCTACTCATACACAGTGTATGCAATGCTACATAAGCAGCAAATTTTTGCTGGTCATTGAGGGTTTTATTTTTTCTACCAACTTGCCCAGCACCTGCACCAAGACATACAACAAAGAAATGAATAAATGAAATGATCAAGTGATGAAGTGATGGAATGATCAAGTGATGAAATGATCAAGTGTAACTGTACCTGGATTTTGAACAATTTCATCTCCTTCCATTCCCTCTCCGGCATCTCCTTCCATATCATCTCCTACATGTCCTTCCATTTCATTTTCTGCATTTTCATCCATTTCATCCACATCTTCTGCAGGTGGAGCGAACTTGAGGTCTGGGAGATCCATTTTCTCCTGAAGATATGAATATGTAAGATGAAGTAGAAGTAGAAGTAGAAGTAGAAGTAGAAGTACAAGAAGAAGAAGAAGAAGAAGAAGAAGAACATATAAATTCAGTCTGTGTACTGTCAATTGTTGTATGTTTACTGTCAAAGCAAGAATTAGTCAATTGCTGTCTGTTTACTGTCAAATCAAGAATGACAATATTGTTATGGTCAATTGTTGTCCGTTTACTGTCAAAGCAAGAATTAGTTTCCTAGGTTAATGAAACATTACCAGCCATAATTAGTTTTATGTATCTTAATTATCTCTGAACATTTTTGCCTGAAAACTGAATGTACAATGTTTCTGTAGATAATTTGGTCGAAAAGGGACGACATGCTGAGGTGTACAACATTCAGTTTCTCTTTCGACATGCTGAGCTCTATAAGTGCTCACATTCTTTGTATGGATCTTATTGAATGAGTACTTGTTAACATTGGTACCATTTTCTTCAGATTTTCGTTGGTGGTCTTCTGATTGATTTGGAAGGAAGAATTGTTGGTATGAATTTCATAGACGAGAATAGAACTCCCTTTTTGCCCGTCCAAATTGTTGGGAGATGCCTGAAACACTTCAGAAATTTGGGTATGTTTTTCTTTTCCTTTGCTCCTGAAGCTATTCTGTACTTAGGCCTGAAGCTATAAAATTTTGTTTCCTTGGCAAAAAATTCAGTTTACAAAAATACTGTAAATGACATCAGTAGAGATTAGTTGAAGAGATTACTGCTTTAAATGACATCAGTAGAGATTAGTTGGTGTAGTACTACTTGAAGTGACATTACTTAGTGTAGTACTGCTTGGAGTAGCCTGCTTGCAGTACTTCTTTTCATGGAGCTGCTTGCAGTAGTTTATGATTTCCAGTCAGATTAGCTTGGACCAGTAGCATTGCTTGCTCTGCTATTCTCTTCTCTTCTTTTATTTTAATTAAAATTAACTCAACCTTTTCCTTTAATAAAATTAGCCGGAACTTTCCCAGTTAATTAAAATAACTGAAACTGTTCCTTTAATGCTTGCATAAACTTTTTTATACTCTAATGAAGGTTTTGTGTACTCTACTGCTTGCATCAGTACTTTTAAAAATAAATGAATCTTTTCTCTCTTCTCTTCTCTTTGTCAAGAATGTACTTACTCAAGAATTACCACCACTTAGACCAAAGGACCAGTTGGTATTAATTTCAGAGATAGATGTAATTTCAGTTAAATTCAGTTATGCACACAAAATTCAGTTAATAGCTTAATGTTTTGGACTGATGATGTTGTTGGAATTTGTACTACTGAAAATTAAAAAAATGTACTCCTTTAATTAACATTGATTCATTGAGATGGTGGTATGATCAAATTAAGAAAATTCAGTACCTTTTCTGTTACTGTAGAGTACTTAAAAATTAGGAGTAGCTAGGAGCAAAATTAAAATTAGGATTAGGATGGTGGTATGATTGCTGCTATTCCTAACATCATCGGCTGGCTTGCCATCTCCTTCGCAAAAGTATGACAGTAGTGCATTTTCCAAAGGCTTAGTTTCACCACTTGCTGTTGCTGCTTCTGAACCTGTCGCGCTTGTCAGCGTTTGTTTTACAGGACACTTCTTTCCTGTATATGGGACGATTGCTTGAAGGATTTGGTGTTGGTGTCATATCCTACACGGTTAGTATAAGAAATCTTTGTGCCTGCTTTTTTTTTTGCATTAAGTATGTCTATCTAGTTAAGTTATTAAGCAACCAAGAACATCCTAGCCGAAGTTGCATGATCCAATACTAACACCAGAAGTGATCTCACAGATGCAGAGCCACACTTAGTGCCAGAACTAACATTGTTTTCTTGAGTTCTTAATCATGATCTGGAGTACTAGCATGGAGTAATTTGTTTGCAAGAGTACAATTACAAGCATGAGTACACTGAATTTCTTGTAGCAGATGGAGCACATAAAAATGGAGTAGCTCACCTACTGTTGATCTGCTAATTTGCCAATTTTCTGCTCCTTGCTGATCCTTGCTGCTCCTTGCTGATCCTTGCTCCTACTGTTGATCTGCTAGTTTTGACAGGTGAACAGATGGACAGTGGCTGCTCCTTGCTGATCAATTCAAAATTGCTCTGGCTATCAATTCAAGCTTGCTGTGACTGGTGAGAAGACGTCCTGGTCAATCACCACATCTGATCAATTTCAGTCTGTGGCGAGAAGAAGTGGTACAACTCCGGCGATCAATTTCTTTGGCGATTAACAATTTTGATCAATTCAAACAGCAACACAGGCAGCGCTAGTGCTGCTGTTGGTCAGTGCGGGGAGGAGCACGGGCGGAGGTCAATTGGCCGGATCCGGAGCTCCAGTGCCTAAATCGAGGAGCTGGAAGGCTGAGGCAGGAGGAGGAGCACAGGCTGCGCTGCTGCGGCTGTTGGTCAGTGCGGGGAGGAGCACGGACGGAGGTCAATTGGCCGGATCCGGAGCTCCAGTGCCTGAATCGAGGAGCTGGAAGGCTCAGGCAGGAGGAGGAGGAGCACGGGCGGCGCTGCTGCTGGTCGGTGCGGGGAGGAGCATGGGCGGCGCGAAGGCCAGGAGTCGCGGGCGGCTGGAGGCTGTGGCGGACGGCGAGGGAGCTGCGTACGAGTTTGGGCTCTTGATTGGAGCGGAGGAAGGCGCCCGATGAGGGAGCTGCGACCGGCGCGGACGGACGCCGGAGCTGCAGCAGTGGGATGGAGCCTGGCGAAGGGGAGGAGCGATGGAGTAAGACGAAGATCCCCAGCGACAAGAATTTCAAATTGAGGGTAGTTTGGTACTTTATCCTGTTTTCACCTGGTCGGAAAAGTTCCCCAACGACAACTATTTCAGAACAGAGGGAGTATATGGTATAAATATAATTCATTCCACTCAAATTCCTTAGTCGTTTACATATACTCCCTCCGTCCCATAATGTAAGACGCTTTTTGACACTACACTAGTGTGGAAAAACGTTTTACATTATGGGACAGAGGTAGTAGTAGTTAATTGTATTCTCGGCACAACAAATTATGGTAAATGGATACACATTTTTTTTAGATTCTCATTTGATATGGTGACCACAAAAGGATCGCATAGAAGCTACACAAGAAATCAGTTTTTTTTTCTTATTATTACGGAACCATACGATTTGGAGGCTTAAAGCTTATTATAATTACTAAAAAGAATTGGAGGCTTAAAGCTTCTTATAATCCTTTGGCTGATTTTTTAAGACAATGTTACCGACTGTCAAGTCAACAATAACAATGTACGGTGCAGCCAAGCGGCTGCTGGGAGAGGAACAAATGTGAGGTAATCAATCTACTAATTGTGTTGATGCGTACCTGAACTGGTGAACAAATGTAACCTACTACTCTATTTTGTAATTCATGTTTGGTATATGATGCAGGTTACCATATCTTTTGTCTATATGTTAATAAAGCCTTGCATAAATATCTATCAAGCAATTACTGAAAATGTGGAGTAAGAAGGAAACAGCATACCTGGTGCAAGGTACCCAATTGTGCCTTTGATTCCAACCGAGGAACTTCGATCGGCGAGTGATTGCCTGCTTTCATCTGCCCTAATTATCTTTGATAGTCCAAAGTCACCAAGATGTGCAACCATGTTATCATCAAGAAGAATATTACCTGGTTTAACATCACAGTGATGTCACAGCCCTAGCTTTACCCTGGCCTTGGACTAGTTTGGTTGCTGCATCATGTTTAAATTCAATTGAAATTTGAATTGAAGAATTTTCCAAGCCTCAGAAAACCTCTAAAAATAACCAACATTTAAATCTCATCAAATGAGTCCAAGAAAATGTTCCTGTTATTCTGTGAAAATATTGGCATGAGGTGAAATTCAAACCAATATTTTGGGAGTCACAGAAATAATTTATTTGGGCCTTTGATTTAAATCAATAATATATTTGGGTTGGAATTATTTCTGTTATATAAGAAATAATGTCCAAATAATCCCAAACTGAAATGTTTCATGTTGGATTTATTCCATACAGTGAGCATGAGCAGTTTGGTGATTTTTGGAAGTGTTTAAGTATTTTTAATAAAGCCACAAAGTTGCAGAATAATAGAAAACAAGAAATATAAAAAAAGAGGTACCTTACCGTGCAGCCCACCACTGTAGTGGCCTACTAGCCAAAGCCAGCCCGACCCACCAGGGGCAGCACTGTCTTCTTCCTCCTGCCAGGAGGAGAAGCAGCTGCGTGCCCGATGGCCGGCGAGCCGCGCTGGCTCCTCCCTGCCTGCGTGACCCCCCGGCTGCCTGGTCGCCGCCACGCACCCCCCCGACCCCCTCGTCCTCTCCCCTCTCTCCCTGGACCT
Source organism: Triticum dicoccoides (assembly GCF_002162155.2). Lineage (NCBI taxonomy): Eukaryota > Viridiplantae > Streptophyta > Magnoliopsida > Poales > Poaceae > Triticum > Triticum dicoccoides. The sequence goes on along the minus strand of NC_041380.1, from coordinate 523,484,286 downwards.
CTTTCCCCTCCTCTGGCTCCCTCTCCCTCTCTTCCCGAGCGCACCAAAGGGCGCCGCCGTACTCTACCACGGCCACCGGCCACCCCACGCCTCGCCGACGCGCCAAGAAGCCCCGCCTCGTTCCCCTCTTCCTCCTCACCAAGGCGGAGGACGCCGGAAGCCTTGTGATGCCGCCAACGTCATCCTCTTCCTCGCCGGTCGCCGGAGATCCTCCTTGTCGCCCCGGCTGCTCCGGACCGTCTCCGAGCTCGCTGACCTCCCCGTCCGACTCGCCGTGAGCCTCCGACCCTGCCCATCCCTCTCTTCTTCCCCGTAGGTCTCCGTAGCCACCGGACCGCCTACGCCCGAACCCGCCGCCGCCTGCGCTCGCCGCCGACGCGACTCCGGCGACCAAATGGTCCGCCCGACGCGTCCAACACACTCACCGCATCGTGTAGATCACGTAGGAGCTGGCCCCGTTCTTCCAGAGCCACAACAACGACGAGTTCGGCCTCGCCCGATCCGGCAGCCGCAAGGCTCGTCGCCCGCGTCGATTCCGACCGTCCCAGGCCCGACAACCACCACCACTCGACGCACCGTCGCGCCAGCTTTCCAGAGAGCCCAACCAAGCTTCGAATGAAGCACCACAGCTCGACTCCGAGCACCTCCGCCGCGCCTGGCCATCGCCGGCGGCCTAACTCCGGCGAAGCCGACGTGGCGATGTCATTAGCCTCTAATGACGCCTTAACTAACACCCTAGTGCCATTGCCGTGTCGGCCCCGGTGCCAAAAATTAATTAGTTTAATTTATGTTTAGATTAGTGCTAATCGGTGTGGACCCCACGTTTCAGCTTTGACTTGGTCAAGTCAACATTGACCGGTCCCACCTGTCATAGACCCAAACCAGCCTGAGACACTGACCAGTGGGTCCCAGCGTCAGGTTTGACCTGGGCTGACGCTGTTGACTTCATGACATCATTCTGACGTCAGGCTGACGCAGTAATGCTTTCTGGATTTTAAATAAATCAGAAATGATTTATTTAATTCAAAAAAATGTCCAAAACTTCCAAAAATCATAGAAATTCAACTGTAACTCCAAATGAAATAAGCTATATATGAAAAATTATCAGAAAATCCAACCTATCCATTTATACTACTTTCATGCATGTTCAACCAACTTATACCCACTATATAAGTGAAAACATGATAATGGCATTTTAAATGCTAAATATGGAGTTTGCATATGAACCCTTGGTCCATATGGACTTCATCTAAATTGTTGCTAGATGCATTAGTGCAAAACACATTCATATTGCCATGTCATAGCATGCATCATATTGTTGCATATCGTCATGTGTTGATTGAGTTCTTTCTCAGTTGCCGGTGTTTGTCCCCTCTCGATAGACGTTGTACCGACGCTGTGATCGTTGACACTGATGAAGACCCAATGATATCTTCAGAAGTGCCAGGCAAGCAAAACCCCTTTGTTCATTCCGATACAATCCCACTCTCTCGCTCCTGCTCTCTTTTACTGCATTAGGACAACAACGATTCAACAGTTACTTGCTGCGGTAGTTGAGCCCCTTATCCTCTGCATGACCTGTCATTGCCACAGTAAATAGATGAAACCCACTAGTATGAGTAGGAGTTGTTTGAGCCCTGATGTGCCTACTCATTCATGCTTGTTTGTCATGCCTGCTATTGCATAGAGTTGTGTCAGGTCTGATTCATCGGGGATGAATCGGAGGTGTGTAAACATGTCCTACTGTTGAGAGCTAAGTGTGTGAACACGATTTGGTAAAGGTAGCAGTGAGAGGCCATGTAGGAGTACATGGTGGGTTGTCTCATTGAAGCCGTCCTTAGGATCTGAGTTCTGTGTTTGTGATCCATGAAACAGTTACTACCACGCATTGGGCCCGAAACCAATGGACCCTCTCGGCTTCTTGATCACCCTTGTCCTCTGTCCAGGAGTTGCAACTAGTTTATGGTGTTTATAGGATATGTGTTGGCGGCCGTGTGTAGCGCTGACCCTAGGGGTGGGCTATGATGTGGTAGATACACCGTGGCCGGGCATGCCGGGCGCCCGTTTGGTGTCTCGGAACCCTGTACACATCGTCCGGGGCCGTATGTGGAAACCTTGGCCGGACTCCCTGCGGATGGAACCTGGATAGGCGATAAACCTGGACTAGAGACTTGAGTGTTTAGGTAGGCCGTGGCCGACACCCTCGTTGGGCTTCCGCTTGAAGGTTGCCGAGTACATATCGTGTAAACGACGGTAAGTGGTGAGAGCGTGTGTGAAGAAGTACACCCCTGCAGGGTTATCATCATCTATTCGAATAGCCGTGTCCGCGGTAATGGACTTCTGGGTTGCCTATAACAGTTCATAGACAAGTGAAAGTGGATACTCTAAAACTCGCAAGATAAGTGTGAGTGCTATGGATGGCCTTCCCGTAGGGAGACGGGAGCGGATCCATAGTGGTGTATTGAATGGTGAATATGTGGACTCGTGTGCGCCACCTCAAAAGAGTTGCTTGCAGTCGTAGTTCAGGTTAGCCACTGAGTCAAAGCTGGCTTGCTGCAGTTAAACTCCACCATCCCCTTTATTGATACTGATGCATATGTAGATAGTTCTGATGTAAGTCTTGCTGGGTACATTTGTACTCACGTTTGCTTAATTTATGTTTTGCAGAGAGACTTCAGTCTCGCTAGTAGTTTCGCGTGGACTTCGACGTTTAGCTTGATACCTCAGCTACGATCTTGTGCCCTCGGCAGGATCTGGTAGATAGTCAGGCTTCTCAGCCTTTTCCATTTGTAGATGTCTGTACTCAGACATGTTAAGCTTCCGCATGTGCTTTGATTTGTATGCTATGATTGTTGGGTCATGAGACCCATGTTTGTAATATCTCGCTCCTCGGAGCCTAATGAATAAATACTTGAGTTGTAGAGTTATGTTGTGATGCCATGTTGTATTTACACATATCGAGCATATTGTGTGTATGATTGAAATGCTTGGTATGTGTGGGATCCGACAATCTAGTGGTTTATCCTTGGCAGCCTCTTTTATGGGGAAATGTAGTCTAGTGCTTCCATGAGCCATAGTAGTCCGCTACAGCCCGGTTCACCGGAGTCCTGCTAGCCCAGCACTACTGCTCAGGACACTTGACTGGCCGGCATGTGTTTCACTTAGTTCCTTTGTCTGTCCCTTCGGGGAAATGTCACGCGGTGACATCCGGAGTCCTGCCTAGCCTGCTACAGCCCGGGTTCCCGGAGTCCTGTTAGCCCAGTGCTATAGCCCGGATTCACACGCTGCTGACCGACACGCTCGATGTGATTCATGTATGCCTGTCCCCATAGGTTAGTGCCGCTTTGGGTTCACGATTAGCCATGTCGGCCCGGGTTCTCTGTCATATGGATGCTAGCGACACTATCATATACGTGAGCCAAAAGGCGCAAACGGTCCCGGGCCATGGTAAGGCGACACTCGTGGGAATACCGTGCGTGAGGCCGCAAAGTGATATGAGGTGTTACCGGCTAGATCGATGTGACTTGGAATTGGGGTCCTGACAGCGTTGGTATCAGAGCCTGACTGCCTGTAGGATTACCAAGCCAAACTGGTCGAAGTCGAGTCTAGAAATGCTTTAGCTATGTAAGGGAATTATTTGTGGAAGGGAACGTAAGGCTCTTTTTACTCCTTTACCTTATGTCCTTCTGATCTGAGTCAACCTCTTCTTTTCTACGGGGATTAAGAACTAGGCCTTCTCATCTATCTATCAGGATGACGTGTTACTGAACCGTAGTTGCCTAGGATTGTTGAGTTTAAGCCCGAGTTCGGTTCCTACTACTTCTGTGTGTTGGCAGTTCATCTCAGAACTTTGATATTGTGATGTTAAGTGGTTATGCCATCATTTTGCAGGATGTCTCAAATCATTTTGAGCATTTACAGCCGTTATGCTGTCCGAGTCATCCCAGGTCTCTAAATAGTCTGATGCATTTGCAAATCCCTTCTTCCCGTTTCCGATGTCCTTTTGGGCCAGATTAAGCACACTAACGGTCTGTTGAGGTACTCTACTACCTCGACATATATGTTGGAGCTATTATTATGACCCTAGGTGTTTTAGGGAGTCACCTAGTAATCTAGCCATGTTTTGTGTTCCCAGTGTGATGATTCTGGCCACCATTCTTGAAAGCATCCCGTGATGCCATTTAGTAGTAGGTATTCTATTCCTGGGTTCTTGAACCCGAGATTCACCCTACTTACCTCATGTTGATAGTTTTGCTAGTTCCTTTAGGATATTAGTAACCTTTGCATTAGTCCTCGAGGTCCGTGGTATTTTCCTTCTTCCAAATACTATGAACCACTTATGGCAGAAGTTTGTTGGATCAAAAGATCACAACAGGAGGGCTCTCGATGAGTTCCCCATTCTATATTGTGACTCTGCCAATCCTACCTCTCTGCATGGGTTATCCGGAAGAAACCTGTTGAACTTGATTCGACATACTAATCTATGCATCCACAACTCAGAAAGATATATGTCCCCTTGAGTTGTCCATCTTCATTTGTTATTCTGACCATCGTCTATCAATTGATAGTCAGGAGTAATTGTGCACCCGTGTTATCGATGTTTATTATTCTCGTGGTACGTTAAGCCATTCCATTTCAGAATAATTAGGAGAAACAAACTCCAGTACCTCATCCATATCCATGATTGGGTCAAAGTAGTTGTGTTCTGCAGATCAAATGCCAATCCAGCTTTTGCTCTGTTCTACCCTAGAGTATTACCCCCTTTATGTCAGGATTGTCATGAGAATTGCACCCTCTCTCATGAATTCTTGACGCAGTGATACTTCTTACCATCATTTTTCATTCCTCGGTCCCGTGTTGTCGCAATCGGAATGCCGACAAGTGAACCATGATGTGTGAAATCAATACTCCTAGCAACTAGTTGCTAGGTAGCTAATGGACAATAATTTCTTTCTTAGCGTGTTGGTTATTGAATCATCATCCTAAGATTGATCGTGCTACCTAGTCCATTTTTCCTGGTGCACTCTTCGATCAATGAGTTAGGATCGTGTCAGTCCCTCGCTCTCTTGATCATATCGTCTTGCTCTGAAAAGCAAGATTGTTCCCGAGCTTAGAAACATATCGGTGGTTCGTGATTTTCTGAATATTTCCTCGGAAGTATCACCAGGTTGCCCCCTGACTGTTATGTTGAGCTCGTGATCAAGTTGGTTTCTCGTAAACCACCCCTTCTCCAAGAATCTGTGTTGGATACCCTGAGCTAGTTGGTTAAGCTGAACAACAACTTGGAGAGTTGGAAGATGAAAGCTTGTCCGGCTCAGTTCATTCCAAAGGGATATCCTTGTGTGTGCATGTGTTGAAGAAAGATGATATCTCCATCGATTGGTCCTCGTGATCAGTTGTTGGATCTATTGCCTTGTCAAAACTTTGACTTGAGTATGGGCTATCGTCAAGTCAAATCAGAGCCAACGATGTTCGTAATGTTGTCCTATTCGTGGTTGATCCCTCAAGCATACACCATTAAATCTTTTGGTCTGACCAATGCTATCACTGTGTTCACATGATGGTGGAAGTCCAGTGATATGGGAATTTTGATGAGTTGCTGTTGAGCCCATCAGCAGCATTTTGTCTCCCCCATGATTCATGTTGAACATTACACTAATATTGGAAACTTGGTAAGTATTGCCTTCATGTTCCGCTCATGAGGTATACGTTTGGATGAAAGGAGTGACTTCCTCTAATTCATGTGCATTTGATAAAAGTTGCCGCCGTGAATTCGAGAAAGCTTGTTTTTGCTTCCTTCGGAACCATCCCAAGTCAGTCATGCATATGTGCGAAGTATTCTGTGGTCTGGAGACTTGCAACCTTCATTCTATATGAATCCCTAGCACACCAAGCCACTGATTGATTTGTTCAAGGAGAAGAAGTTTCTTCTTAAGAGCTAGACTTACACAAGGACTTCGATATCCTCGATGATGGTTCCCCATCTAGACTCAGTAGTGTTTTATTATAAGACTACTATGTGGTCATGCTTGTCTGGGACAGCGTGTTCACAGGTTTGTAGCAAAACCGGCTCATGTTTTGGAGCTTACTACCATAGTCCATTTCCTGAGAATTTCGCAATGACATCTCGTCGATTTGTGTTGCAAACTTTCATTTTCTTTCTAGACTCGATGAGTCTGGAATATCCTAACACCAACCAGATCTGAATCTCGGGCAGATATGATGGTTGGAACGTACTCCAAGAACTATATTGTTGGTCCCTCTGTAACCAGTAATGTGGATGTCGTGGCCAACACACCTAACCGGAAGGCCTATTATTGTAGTATCCTGGTTGAAGAAGTTAGTCACCTCCCCATAAGGATCTTGCAGGATCTGCCTCCGTAGTTATTCCTTATGGATTCTTGAGCTTCCGAAGTCCAACCTTTTACTTGATGTTCTAGATATCAAACCATATCTATGAATGGATTACGCTAGCACATCAAGGAGAACATTAGAGGTGGAGTGCTAACTGTCTCTCGGTCGATCATCCAGATTCTGATCCCTTGGCCTCGCTAAGGTGAAATCTGAGAAAGTGTTATCTTTCTTTGCATCTGCATCTTCCACCATTATTCATCATGGTAGCATGTTGTGTTGCCAGGATCCTTGACACGGATATTGGCAGAACCTTGATGAATATGGAAATGCTCAAGTTCTTGAGAGCACGCGCAAGCACTAGGATTTATCGTCGGCATTAATTGGGATCCGTTCTCAGTTTCTTCGATTATGCCATAACCTTTCAAACAGTGGAATCTCTCTCTACCGTTGGGTTTCTCTCCAGTTACTAGAATCATTCCTAGCATTTGCATTTTGTTCCCAGCTTGCACCGCCATTGTGTCATCCTACTACGGACTACCCTTCTCAGTAATTACTGATCAGGATCATCTTCAAAGTGGTCCTACCACGGGTTCCATCCATCTCCGATGATAAGCAAAAATCATCCATTGTGTTGTCTTCAACAAGGTAGTCCAGATCATCCATCCTAGTCCAAGTATGCCTTCTCTTCGAGCTATCTCAAACGATCAATTGTAAATTGCCTTAAGTTGGTATGAAGAGTTTCAATGATCTCTGAATCAAAAGTAATTCTTTTTGCCACTTAAGGGAATATTTCTGCGAGTCACCTTCCTTAAGATGTCTCGTTATGGTATCATGGCAATTATCTCCTTGCTACTTTGAAACCATGCACCATCCTACTTAAGCGTGGAATTGTTGCCTACCAAATTTGAACCCTTATCATCCGCTTCTTTCCATCACCCCTGATGTGTGTTTCGTGTCTCAGCTCAAGAAATGTTTTATATCTCACCCCATGATTTGATCTTGAGTGCTCGATCTCCGAGGAGATCGATTCCTGTAGAATTTCTTTCTGCCGTCATCATGCTGGATGAAGATCCTGAAAGCAAAGACGTCAAGATCAAGATGACGCAATGAATCAATATCCTCAAGAAAGACATCTGGATCGTGAAGATTGTGTTAGCTTGTGTCCCTCTATCTTCTTACCTCACGTCTTGAATCTCGGGACAAGATTCATGTTTAGTGGGGGTGAGTTGTCACAGCCCTAGCTTTACCCTGGCCTTGGACTAGTTTGGTTGCTGCATCATGTTTAAATTCAATTGAAATTTGAAATGAGGAATTTTCCAAGCCTCAGAAAACCTCTAAAAATAACCAACATTTAAATCTCATCAAATGAGTCCAAGAAAATGTTCCTATTATTCTGTGAAAATATTGGCATGAGGTGAAATTCAAACCAATATTTTGGGAGTCACAGAAATAATTTATTTGGGCCTTTGATTTAAATCAATAATATATTTGGGTTGGAATTATTTCTGTTATATAAGAAATAATGTCCAAATAATCCCAAACTGAAATGTTTCATGTTGGGTTTATTCCATATAGTGAGCATGAGCAGTTTGGTAATTTTTGGAAGTGTCTAAGTATTTTTAATAAAGCCACAAAGTTGCAGAATAATAGAAAACAAGAAATATAAAAAAGAGAGGCACCTTACCATGCAGCCCACCACTGTAGTGGCCTACTGGCCATAGCCAGTCCGGCCCACCAGGGGCAGCACTGTCTTCTTCCTCCTGCCAGGAGGAGAAGCAGCTGCGTGCCCGATGGCCGGCGAGCCGCGCTGGCTCCTCCCTGCCTGCGTGCCCCCCCGGCTGCCTGGTCGCCGCCACGCACACCCCCCGACCCCCTCGTCCGCTCCCGTCTCTCCCTGGACCTCTTTCCCCTCCTCTGGCTCCCTCTCCCTCTCTTCTCGAGCGCACCAGAGGGCGCCGCCGTGCTCTACCACGGCCACCGGCCACCCCACGCCTCGCCGACGCGCCAAGAAGCCCCGCCTCGTTCCCCTCTTCCTCCTCACCAAGGCGGAGGGCGCCGGAAGCCCTGTGATGCCGCCAACGTCATCCTCTTCCTCGCCGGTCGCCGGAGATCCTCCTTGCCGCCCCGGCTGCTCCGGGCCGTCTCCGAGCTCGCTGACCTCCCCGTCCGACTCGCCGCGAGCCTCCGACCCTGTCCATCCCTCTCTTCTTCCCCGTAGGTCTCCGTAGCCACCGGACCACCTACGCCCGAACCCGCCGCCGCCTGCGCTCGCCACCGACGCGACTCTGGCGACCAAATGGTCCGCCCGACGCGTCCAACACACTCACCGCATCGTGTAGATCACGTAGGAGCTGGCCCCGTTCTTCCAGAGCCACAGCAACGACGAGTTCGGCCTCGCCCGAACTCCGGCAGCCGCAAGGCTCGTCGCCGGCGTCGATTCCGGCCGTCTTAGGCCCGACAACCACCACCACTGGACGCACCGTCGCGCCAGCTTTCCAGAGAGCCCAGCCAAGCTTCGAATGAAGCACCACAGCTCGACTCCGAGCACCTCCGCCGTGCCTGGCCATTGCCGGCGGCCTAACTCCGGCGAAGCCGACGTGGTGATGTCATTAGCCTCTAATGACGCCTTAACTAACACCCTAGTGCCACTGCCGTGTGGGCCCCGGCGCCAAAAATTAATTAGTTTAATTTATGTTTAGATTAGTGCTAATCGGTGTGGACCCCACGTTTCAGCTTTGACTTAGTCAAGTCAACATTGACCGGTCCCACCTGTCATAGACCCAAACCAGCCTGAGACACTGACCAATGGGTCCCAGCGTCAGGTTTGATGAGAAATCCATTTCTACAAGATTGATTAGCTGCCCAACATGTGGAGAAATAGGTCCATCTAATAAATTGTTTGAGAGATTGAGAAATACAGCCAGGGAGGAAATGCTCATCATTTCTTCTTGTTGAGTTTAGTGGTAAATTTGTATTTGGTATGATGTACTAATGTGTAAATTATAAATGTCAGGAGGACAAGAGTGTAAAGAAGGAAGATAGAGATAAGGAAAGGAATGGACGGCAGCTCATGAAGTTGCTCCAGTTCTCTGTATTGTGAACTCCTCTCTCAAATCCCTTCTCAAATCCCTAGTTGATTCACACCAAAATTCGTTTCTTTTTGAGGGATTCAACATGGCACCAGAGCAATCGGTCCTGGACCCGGATTTGATCTGATTAAGTTTGCTGCTCGTCGTGGCCGTAAGCGGCTGTCCGCCTTTGTGCGTGGCAGCCAAACTTCGCCAAGGTCACCGTCGTCCTCGTGCGGGGCCGCATCTTCCGGCTGTGCCGCAGTGCCTTTGTGCCGCCGTCCTCCTGGCAGGCGGCATCCTCCCGCTGTTCCGCTCCATGTTGCCTTTGTGCTGCTCCGCTGCTGTCGTCGTGGTGTACAGGTCTGAACTCTAAAGTGTTCCTGTGCTGCACTAAGTAGGAACTGCCACGGACCAGCTGGTATTGCCTTTTCTCTCAATAAGGTAGAAGTGTTTTTAGTCCAGCAGCTTGTGGTGGATTGAATCTTCCTGCTTTGTGGTAACTCAGTGTAGAGAGGATTGAACTGTGTGAAGGATTGTAGCTGTTCGTTTTTTCCAGAAATACACTAATTGTTCAGTGGTCATGGGAGATACCAGTAGGGATTCCGGTATTGAGAAATTGTGTGAAAGTATGCAGCGTATGATTTCACAGCTGATGGAGCAGGCACAAACAAAGACAAGCAGTACTTCTGAAATTTTGAAGACCCTGGAACCCAATCCTGTCAGGTTAACTGGTCCGGGTGATTTTTTTAGCTGGTCTCGGAACGCCACATTGATTCTGGAGTCACATGGACTTCAGAAATTTTTGAAGGACGATGAAAAAAAACCAACGGATGTCACACAAGAGCAATGGGATCAGAATCAAAAGCGAGTTATGGTATGGCTATTGGGGTCGATGGAGAAGACTGTTAGGGAACAAGTTGAAGGGTTTCAGTCTACAGCTGAGGTGTGGACAAGCATTGAGAAACAGTTCTCAGGAAAATCGAACAAGATGCAAGTCAGTAGGATTTTCCATGAACTGAGGCAGATCAAGCAAGAGCAGAAGACAGTGACTGAATTTGCGGGAGAAATCAAGAAACTCTATAGAGACCTGGAGTATTTTAGACCATTTAAGGCACATGATCCCAGGGACGTACCCCTCCTTCGAGAGTGGTTTGAACCATTGTTGGTTCAGACTTTTCTTGATGGTCTGAACTCAGAGTTCAATCTCCATTCCCAACTCATACAAGCCACAGCAGATTGGCCTACATTGGATCAAGCCATCTCAAGTATACTTGAGGAAGAAACACGGCTGGCCAATCAGATCACAACTTCACAAACAAATGTTGATAGCAGAGCTGCACTATCTTCAGTTAAGCAAATTCAGTCTCCTGGTACTTCAAGAAATGAGCAAGCAAATGCTACTAGATTCGACTACACGAGAAAGCCTAAGATGGTGTGTGACCACTGTAAAAAACCAGGCCATTTGAAGAAGAGTTGTTTTGATATAGTTGGTTATCCTCCTGGATGGCAACCGAAACAATTTAACAGATTCACTAGTGGCGGTAGTAATGCAAGAAGACCAGATCGAGCTCATCTTACTTTATTTGGGGGAGAACGGTCTGCTGTAACAGCCCAAGCACTTGAAGAATTTAAAGGCAAACTTATGGCAAATACTTCAGAAGGCCCTGCTGAAGCTACATCTGATGCTCATTCTGGGAAAGGTACGAAGAATTTTTTAACATCTTGGATAATTGATTCAGGGGCCACAAATCACATGACAGGCTCATCTAAGAACTTTTCATCATATACCCCTTGTTCTGGAAGGGATAGGGTACGTATAGCTGATGGATCCTTAGCTCCGATAATGGGTTATGGGAACGTTAATTGTACTCCATCTCTGTCCTTAAGCCCAGTCTTGCATGTCCCTAATTTGCCAGTGGACCTCTTGTCAGTTAGTTCAATTACAAACTCACGTAATTGCAAGGCATCCTTCGACCCTCACTCATGTACATTTCAGGATCTGAAGACAAGAAGAAATCTTGGGACTGGAATTGAGCACGACGGCCTCTACTACCTTACCAATGCCTCGTCTCCATCTCCATATGCCCTCAGTATGATGAATAGCTTGACCACTGATGAATTTCTATTGATGCATTATAGACTAGGGCATCTATCATTCCAAGCCCTTGGTCGCATGTTTCCATCTCAAGTTAAAAATTATTGTAAGGAGAAGCTTTTGTGTGATGTGTGTGAACTGGCTAAACACACTAGAACCAATTATCCTAGTAGTAATGAGAGAAGTAAGATACCTTTTGATGTGGTGCATTCGGATGTATGGGGTCCATCAGTTGTAACTGCCCTCACAGGGGATAGATATTATGTGACCTTCATTGATGGTTTTAGTAGGTGCACATGGCTGTACCTCCTAAAGCATAAATCTGAAGTTCTCCCTGCATTCAAAGATTTTTTTAATATGGTGCGTAACCAGTTTGGCATGAATGTGAAAATATTACGCTCCGATAATGGTACCGAATATATCAATGGTAAATTTAGTAATTTCTTGTCTTCTTATGGTATTATACATCAAACAACTTGTGTGAATACTGCAGAACAAAATGGGGTGGCAGAGAGAAAGAATAGACATCTACTGGAAGTTGCTCGAGCTCTCATGTTTATGATGAATGTGCCAAAATTCCATTGGGGAGAAGCGGTCAAAACTGCTGCCTATCTAATAAACCGTATGCCTTCTAGAGTTCTGGGCCATAAGACTCCTATTGAATGTTTGTATGTCTCTAACTCATTTATTGTGCCACAAAAAATATTTGGATGTACCTGTTTTGTTCATGATTACAGGAGTTCAGCAGGAAAACTTGATCCAAGAGCCGTCAAATGTATCTTTGTGGGCTATTCTTCCACAAAAAAGGGATATCGGTGTTGGTCGCCTACTGAAAGGAGATTCTTTGTGAGTATGGATGTTACCTTTCACGAAAAAGAACCATTCTATTCCTTAAAAGGGAATGACAATGGTACAGGCAACAAGGGGGAGAATATCATGTTGGAAATATGCCCTAGAGGCAATAATAAAAGCATTATTATTATATTTCCTTGTTCATGATAATTGTCTTTATTCATGCTATAATTGTGTTATCCGGAAATCGTAATACATGTGTGAATAGTAGACACCAACATGTCCCTAGTAAGCCTCTAGTTGACTAGCTCGTTGATTAACAGATAGTCATGGTTTCCTGACTATGGACATTGGATGTCATTGATAACGAGATCACATCATTAGGAGAATGATGTGATGGACAAGACCCAATCCTAAACATAGCATAAAATCGTATAGTTCGTTTGCTAGAGTTTTCCAATGTCAAGTATCTTTTCCTTAGACCATGAGATCGTGTAACTCCCGGATACCGTAGGAGTGCTTTGGGTGTACCAAACGTCACAACGTAACTGGGTGACTATAAAGGTATACTACGAGTATCTCCGAAAGTGTCTGTTGGGTTGACACGGGTCAAGACTGGGATTTGTCACTCCGTATGACGGAGAGGTATCACTGGGCCCACTCGGTAATGCATCATCATAATGAGCTCAAAGTGACCAAGTGTCTGGTCACGGGATCATGCATTACGGTACGAGTAAAGTGACTTGCCGGTAACGAGATTGAACGAGGTATTGGGATACCGACGATCGAATCTCGGGCAAGTAACATACCGATTGACGAAGGGAATTGTATACGGGGTTGCTTGAATCCTCGACATCGTGGTTCATCCGATGAGATCATCGAGGAGCATGTGGGAGCCAACATGGGTATCCAGATCCCTCTGTTGGTTATTGACCGGAGAGCGATCTCGGTCATGTCTACATGTCTCCCGAACCCGTAGGGTCTACACACTTAAGGTTTGGTGACGCTAGGGTTGTAGGGATATGTATATGAAGTAACCCAAATGTTTTTCGGAGTCCCGGATGAGATCTCGGACGTCACGAGGAGTTCCGGAATGGTCCGGAGGTAAAGAATGTATTGTGGGATGAAGCGGCCCGGACCAACCTTACACGTACGCTTACGTGAGACCGGTTCCACCGACTAACATGCACAAGTTGCATAAGGTGGCTGGCGCGTGTCTGTCTCTCCCACTTTAGTTGGAGCGGATTCGATGAAAAGGGTCCTTATGAAGGGTAAATAGAAGTTGACAAATCACGTTGTGGCTTTCACGTAGGTAAGAAAACGTTCTTGCTAGAACCCTATTTCAGCCACGTAAAACTTGCAACAACAATTAGAGGACGTCTAACTTGTTTTTGCAACAAGTGCTTTGTGATATGATATGGCCAATGTTGTGATGAATGACGAATGATATATATGTGATGTATCAGATGTTCATGCTATTGTAATAGGAATCACGACTTGCCTGTCGATGAGTATGACAACCGGCAGGAGCCATAGGAGTTGTCTTTATTTTTTGTATGACCTGCGTGTCATTGAGAAATGCCATGTAAATTACTTTACTTTATTGCTAAACCTGTTAGCCATAGTAGTAGAAGTAATAGTTGGCGAGCAACTTCATGGAGACACGATGATGGAGATCATGATGATGGAGATCATGGTGTCATGCCGGTGACAAGATGATCATGGAGCCCCAAGATGGAGATCAAAGGAGCTATGTGATATTGGCCATATCATGTCACTATTATTATTTGATTACATGTGATGTTTATCATGTTTTTGCATCTTGTTTGCTTAGAACGACGGTAGTAAATAAGATGATCCCTCATAATAATTTCAAGAAAGTGTTCCCCCTAACTGTGCACTGTTGCGACAGTTCGTTGTTTCGAAGCACCACGTGATGATCGGGTGTGATAGATTCCAACGTTCACATACAACGGGTGTAAGACAGATTTACACATGCAAACACTTAGGTTGACTTGACGAGCCTAGCATGTACAGACATGGCCTCGGAACACAGAAGACCGAAAGGTCGAGCATGAGTCGTATAGAAGATACGATCAACATGAAGATGTTCACTGATGTTGACTAGTCCGTCTCACGTGATGATCGGACACGGCCTAGTTAACTCGGATCATGTTGTACTTAGATTACAGGAGGGATGTCTATCTAAGTGGGAGTTCATTGAATAATTTGATTAGATGAACTTAATTATCATGAACTTAGTCTAATTTTTTTACAATATGTCTTGTAGATCAAATGGCCAACGTAGTCCTCAACTTCAACGCGTTCCTAGAGAAAACCAAGCTGAAAGATAATGGCAGCAACTACACGGACTGGGTCCGGAACCTGAGGATCATCCTCATAGCTGCCAAGAAAGATTATGTCCTACAAGCACCGCTGGGTGACGCACCTGTTCTTCCTGCAGAACAAGACGCTATGAACGCTTGGCAGGCACGTACCGATGACTACTCCCTCGTTCAGTGCGGCATGCTTTACAGCTTAGAGACGGGGCTCCAAAAGCGTTTTGAGAGACACGGAGCATATGAGATGTTCGAAGAGCTGAAAATGGTTTTCCAAGCTCATGCCTGGGTCGAGAGATATCAAGTCTCTGACAAGTTCTTCAGCTGTAAGATGGAGGAAAACAGTTCTGTCAGTGAGCACATACTCACTATGTCTGGGTTGCATAACCGCTTGACTCAGCTGGGAGTTAATCTCCCGGATGACGCGGTCATTGATAGAATCCTTCAGTTGCTTCCACCGAGCTAGAAGAGCTTTGTGATGAACTTCAATATGCAGGGGATGGAAAAGACCATTCCTGAAGTATTTGCAATGCTGAAATCAGCAGAGGTAGAAGTCAAAAAGGAACATCAAGTGTTGATGGTGAATAAAACCACTAAGTTCAAGAAAGGCAAGGGTAAGAAAACCTTCAAGAAAGACGGCAAGGGAGTTGCCGCGCCCGGCAAGCAAGCTGCCGGGAAGAAGCCAAAGAATGGACCCAAGCCCGAGACTGAGTGCTTTTATTGCAAGGAAAGTGGTCACTAGAAGCGGAACTGCCCCAAATACTTAGCAGACAAGAAGGCCGGCAAAACAAAAGGTATATGTGATATACATGTAATTGATGTGTACCTTACCAGTACTCGTAGTAGCTCCTGGGTGCAGTTGCTCACATTTGTAACTCAAAGCAGGAGCTGCGGAATAAGCGGAGACTGGCGAAGGACGAGGTGACGATGCGCGTCGGGAATGGTTCCAAGGTCGATGTGATCGCTGTCGGCACGCTACCTCTACATTTGCCTACGGGATTAGTTTTGAACCTCAATAATTGTTATTTAGTGCCAAGTTTGAGCATGAACATTGTATCAGGATCTCGTTTAATTCGACATGGCTACTCATTTAAATCCGAGAATAATGGTTGTTCTATTTATATGAGAGATATGTTTTATGGTCATGCTCCGATGGTGAATGGTCTATTCTTAATGAATCTCGAGCGTAATGCTACACATATTAATAGTGTGAATACCAAAAGATGTAAGATTGATAATGATAGTCCCACATACTTGTGGCACTGCCGCCTTGGTCACATATGTGTCAAACGCATGAAGAAGCTCCATGCTGATGGACTTTTAGAGTCTCTTGATTACGAATCATTTGACACGTGCGAACCATGCCTCATGGGTAAAATGACCAAGACTCCATTCTCAGGAACAATGGAGCGAGCAACCAACTTATTGGAAATCATACATACTGATGTGTGCGGTCCAATGAGTGTTGAGGCTCGCGGTGGCTATCGTTATGTTCTCACCCTCACTGATGACTTGAGTAGATATGGGTATGTCTACTTAATGAAACACAAGTCTGAGACCTTTGAAAAGTTCAAGGAATTTCACAGTGAGGTTGAGAATCAACGTGACAGGAAAATCAAGTTCCTGCGATCAGATCGTGGAGGAGAATACTTGAGTCACGAGTTTGGCACACACTTAAGAAAATGTGGAATAGTTTCACAACTCACGCCGCCTGGAACACCTCAGCGTAATGGTGTGTCTGAACGTCGTAATCGCACTCTATTGGATATGGTGCGATCTATGATGTCTCTTGCCGATTTACCGCTATCTTTTTGGGGCTATGCTTTAGAGACTGCCGCATTCACTTTAAATAGGGCTCCGTCAAAATCCGTTGAGACGACACCGTATGAATTATGGTTTGGGAAGAAACCTAAGCTGTTTTCTAAAAGTTTGGGGATGCGATGCTTATGTCAAGAAACTTCAACCTGAAAAGCTCGAACCCAAGTCGGAAAAATGCGTCTTCATAGGATACCCTAAAGAAACTATTGGGTATACCTTCTACCTCAGATCCGAAGGCAAGATTTTTGTTGCCAAGAATGGATCCTTTCTAGAGAAGGAGTTTCGCTCGAAAGAAGTAAGTGGGAGGAAAGTAGAACTTGATGAAGTATTACCTCTTGAACCGGAAAATGGCGCAACTCAAGAAAATGTTCCTGAGGTGCCTGCACCGACTAGAGAGGAAGTTAATGATGATGATCAGGATACTTCTGATCAAGCTCCTACTGAAATTCGAAGGTCCACAAGGACACATTCCGCACCAGAGTGGTACGGCAACCCTGTCTTGGAAATTATGTTGTTAGACAACGGTGAACCTTCGAACTATGAAGAAGCGATGGCGGGCCTGGATTCCGACAAATGGCTAGAAGCCATGAAATCCGAGATAGGATCCATGTATGAAAACGAAGTATGGACTTTGACTGACTTGCCCGTTGAGCGGCGAGCCATAGAAAACAAATGGATCTTTAAGAAGAAGACAGACGCAGATGGTAATGTGGCCATCTATAAAGCTCGGCTTGTCGCTAAGGGTTGTCGACAAGTTCAAGGGGTTGACTACGATGAGACTTTCTCACCGGTAGCGAAGCTAAAGTCCGTCCGAATCATGTTAGCAATTGTCGCATTCTATGATTATGAAATATGGCAAATGGACGTCAAAACGGCATTCCTTAATGGTTTCCTTAAGGAAAAATTGTATATGATGCAGCCGGAAGGTTTTGTCGATCCTAAGAATGCTAACAAGGTGTGCAAGCTCCAACACTCGATTTATGGGCTGGTGCAAGCATCTCGGAGTTGGAACATTCGCTTTGATGAGATGATCAAAGCGTTTGGGTTTACACAGACTTATGGAGAAGCCTGCGTTTACAAGAAAGTGGGTGGGTGCTCTATAGCATTTCTCATATTATATGTAGATGACATACTTTTGATGGGAAATGATATAGAACTCTTGGACAGCATTAAGGCCTACTTGAATAAGAGTTTTTCAATGAAGGACCTTGGAGAAGCTGCTTATATATTAGGCATCAAGATCTATAGAGACAGATCATGACGCCTCATAGGTCTTTCACAAAGCACATACCTTGATAAGATATTGAAGAAGTTCAATATGGATCAGTCTAAGAAGGGGTTCTTGCCTGTGTTGCAAGGTGTGAAATTGAGCTCAGCTCAATGTCCGACCACGGCAGAAGATATAGAAGAGATGAGTGTCATCCCCTATGCCTCAGCCATAGGTTCTATTATGTATGCCATGCTGTGTACCAGACCTGATGTAAACCTAGCCGTGAGTTTGGTAGGAAGGTACCAAAGTAATCCCGGCAAGGAACACTGAACAGCGGTCAAGAATATCCTGAAGTACCTGAAAAGGACTAAGGAAATGTTTCTCGTCTATGTAGGTGACGAAGAGCTCGTCGTAAAGGGTTACGTCGACGCTAGCTTTGACACAGATCTGGATGACTCTAAGTCACAAATCGGATACGTGTATATTTTGAATGGTGGGGCAGTAAGCTAGTGCAGTTGCAAGAAGAGCATGGTGGCGGGATCTACATGTGAAGCGGAGTACATGGCAGCCTCGGAGGCAGCACATGAAGCAATTTGGGTGAAGGAGTTCATCACCGACCTAGGAGTCATACCCAATGCGTCGGGGCCGATCAAGCTCTTCTGTGACAACACTGGAGCTATTGCTCTTGCCAAGGAGCCCAGGTTTCACAAGAAGACAAGGCACATCAAGCGTCGCTTCAACTCCATTCGTGAAAATGTTCAAGATGGAGACATAGATATTTGTAAAGTACATACGGACCTGAATGTAGCAGATCCGTTGACTAAACCTCTCCCTAGAGCAAAACATGATCAACACCAGAATTCCATGGGTGTTCGATTCATCACAATGTAACTAGATTATTGACTCTAGTGCAAGTGGGAGACTGTTGGAAATATGCCCTAGAGGCAATAATAAAAGCATTATTATTATATTTCCTTGTTCATGATAATTGTCTTTATTCATGCTATAATTGTGTTATCCGGAAATCGTAATACATGTGTGAATAATAGACACCAACATGTCCCTAGTAAGCCTCTAGTTGACTAGCTCGTTGATTAACAGATAGTCATGGTTTCCTGACTATGGACATTGGATGTCATTGATAACGAGATCACATCATTAGGAGACTGATGTGATGGACAAGACCCAATCCTAAACATAGCATAAAATCGTATAGTTCGTTTGCTAGAGTTTTCCAATGTCAAGTATCTTTTCCTTAGACCATGAGATCGTGTAACTCCCGGATACCGCAGGAGTGCTTTGGGTGTACCAAACGTCACAACGTAACTGGGTGACTATAAAGGTATACTACGGGTATCTCCGAAAGTGTCTGTTGGGTTGACACGGGTCAAGACTGGGATTTGTCACTCCGTATGACGGAGAGGTATCACTGGGCCCACTCGGTAATGCATCATCATAATGAGCTCAAAGTGACCAAGTGTCTGGTCACGGGATCATGCATTACGGTACGAGTAAAGTGACTTGCCAGTAACGAGATTGAACGAGGTATTGGGATACCGACGATCGAATCTCGGGCAAGTAACATACCGATTGACGAAGGGAATTGTATACGGGGTTGCTTGAATCCTCGACATCGTGGTTCATCCGATGAGATCATCGAGGAGCATGTGGGAGCCAACATGGGTATCCAGATCCCGCTGTTGGTTATTGACCGGAGAGCAATCTCGGTCATGTCTACATGTCTCCCGAACCCGTAGGGTCTACACACTTAAGGTCCGGTGACGCTAGGGTTGTAGGGATATGTATATGCAGTAACCCGAATGTTGTTCGGAGTCCCGGATGAGATCCCGGACGTCATGAGGAGTTCCGGAATGGTCCGGAGGTAAAGAATTATATATAGGAAGTGCTATTTCGGCCATCGGGACAAGTTTCGGGGTCACCGGTATTGTACCGGGACCACCGGAAGGGTCCCGGGGGTCCACCGGGTGGGGCCACCTATCCCGGGGGGGCACTTGGGCTGTAGGGGTGTGCGCCTTGGCCTGCATGGGCCAAGGGCACCAGCCCCAAGAGGCCCATGCGCCTAGGGATAAGGAAGGGAAGAGTCCCAAAGGTGGAAGGCACCTCCGAGGTGCCTTGGGGAGGAGGGACTCCTCCCTTGGCCGCCGCCCCCCCTAGGAGATTGCATCTCCTAGGGCCGGCGCCTCCCCTAGGCTCCCTATATATAGTGGGGGAAGGAGGGCCTCTCACCCCACGCCTTTGGTGCCTCCCTCTCCCTCTCCAACACATCCTCCTCCTCCATAGTGCTTGGAGAAGCCCTGCCGGAGTACTGCAGCTCCATCACCACCACGCCGTCATGCTGTTGCTGGAGCCATCTTCCTCAACCTCTCCTTCCCCCTTGCTGGATCAAGAAGGAGGAGACGTCACGCTGACCGTACGTGTGTTGAACGCGGAGGTGCCGTCCGTTCGGCGCTAGGATCTCCGGTGATTTGGATCACGTCGAGTATGACTTCCTCATCCCCGTTCTTTGAACGCTTCCGCGCGTGATCTACAAAGGTATGTAGATGCAATCCAATCAATCGTTGCTAGATGAACTCATAGATGGATCTTGGTGAAACCGTAGGAAAATTTTTGTTTTCTGCAACGTTCCCCAACATATCATAGGAGAGAGCAATGATAGGGGAACTGTAATAATACCTATTGGGGATATCATACGCTCAGAAGATGAAATCGAGGGGGAGGAAACTACCAATACAAATGTAGAAGGTGATAATACATTAATATCTGAAGTGTATGAAAATCTTTCAGGTCAAGAGGAGATGGAAACAAAAGATGGGGAAGGTGTACCTCAGGAAGTTGATGAAGAAGTTGTGAATCAATCACAAGTACTAGAGGAGGCACCAACAAGTGAAGAAATGGCCCATGATGAGGGTGATGTTGAAGGTACTGAAACCCATATACCATCCTCTAGTACTCAAATAAATGATGAGCCAATTGCCTTATGAAAGAAAAAAAGAAAAGTAGATGTACCCGCGCGTCTGAAGGATTGTGTTGGATATAAACATGATCTTGCAAAATTTGTTTCGTATGACAGGTGTACTTCCTCTTTTAGGAGCTTTATTGCATCCTTGGATTCCATATCAGTACCTAAAGATTGGAAGGATGCAGTGAATGATCCTAAATGGAAAGCAGCAATGTTGGAGGAAATGTATGCTCTAGAAAAGAATAATACATGGCAATTGGTAGAATGGCCGAAGGGCAAGGAACCAGTCGGATGCAAATGGGTTTATACCATTAAGTGTAACCCTGAAGGTAAAATAGAAAGGTATAAAGCTCGGTTGGTGGCCAAAGGCTGCACACAGACTCGTGGTGTTGATTATGAGGAAACATTTGCCCCTGTAGCAAAAATGAATACAGTAAGAACTTTGATATCTTGTGCAGCTAATCTTGGATGGAATTTGTTTCAGATGGATGTAAAAAATGCATTCTTACATGGAGACCTTCAGGAGGAAATTTATATGCATATACCACCAGGTTTCAACACGGTACAAACTGAAGGAAAGGTCTTGAAACTCCGTCGTTCACTGTATGGCCTAAAACAATCTCCTCGTGCGTGGTTCGGTCGGTTTAGAAAAGCTATGCTGAAATTGGGTTTCAGCCAGAGCAATGCCGACCATACTTTATTTTATAAAATATGTGGTGGAAAATTGACGATATTAATTGTCTATGTTGATGATATTGTTATTACAGGAGATGATGATCAAGGTATTGAAAGAGTGAAGCAACATTTGAGGAACGAGTTCGAAGTCAAGGATCTAGGAGAAATGAGGTACTTTCTTGGAATTGAAGTCTCACGAAGCTCAAGAGGTATCTATCTATCTCAAAGAAAATATGTGCTAGATCTGTTGTCAGAAACTGGTATGTCTGGGTGTCGTCCAGCATTAACACCCATTGAACAAAACCACCGATTGACTAGTGAGTTAGGGGAACCTGTTGACCGGGAACAATATCAGAGACTTGTTGGCCGTTTGATCTATTTACCGCATACTCGTCCTGATATAGCTTTTGCCGTAAGCGTGGTGAGCCAGTTTATGCATAGTCCTAAAACTCACCACATGGATGCAGTAAATCGAATCATTCGGTATTTAAAGGGGTGCCCAGGTCGAGGTTTATTGTATAAGTTAAGTGGCAATTTACAAATAGAATGTTATACTGATGCTGATTGGGCCGGTTCATTAGATGATAGAAGGTCTACGTCAGGATACTGTACGTTTGTTAGAGGAAACATAGTTACTTGGCGTAGTAAGAAACAAAATGTTGTTGCAAGGTCCACTGCAGAAGCAGATCAGAGCTATCGCTCATGGAGTATGTGAAGTCTTATGGCTAAAAATCATACTGATGGAGTTGGGTCTATTCCAGGCAAGACCATTGATGATGTATTGTGATAATAAGGCTGCGCTAGATATAGCACATAACCCGGTTCAACATTGTAGAACAAAGCACATAGAAATTGACCGACACTTTATCAAAGAGAAACTTGACCAAGGAATAATATGTATGCATTATGTGAGCTCTTCAAACCAACTAGCGGATATTTTGACCAAAGGTCTCGCTGAAAAAGTGTTTTCTAGCTTATGTAGCAAGATGGGGTTATATGATGTGTTTGCCCCATCTTGAGGGGAAGTGTTGAGTTTAGTGGTAAATTTGTATTTGGTATGATGTACTAATGTGTAAATTATAAATGTTAGGAGGACAAGAGTGTAAAGAAGGAAGATAGAGATAAGGAAAGGAATGGACGGCAGCTCATGAAGTTGCTCCAGTTCTCTGTATTGTGAACTCCTCTCTCAAATCCCCTCTCAAATCCCTAGTTGATTCACACCAAAATTCGTTTCTTTTTGAGGGATTCAACACTTCTGGGATTTGCCCACTCAAGAGGTTCAAGGAAAGGTCCAGGGAGATTAACTCAGTAAGGTTGCCAAAAGTAGCTGGAATGCTACCCTCCAAATTGTTGGCTGAAAGGGTTAGCAGACTTAGTTGTGATATGTTGCCTATTGACGATGGAATCTCCCCATGGCATCTATTCTGAGATAGAGATAGTGCTTTGAGGTTGGATAGCTTTCCTATATCTGAAGGGATGGTTCCTGTGAAAAGGTTTTCCTCAAACGCAAGCATCGTGAGTTGGTAATATCTTCCTATGCCTGTAGGTATATGCCCAGCAATTTGGTTTCCTCCTGCTTTAAGAGTTTCAAGTTTTTGCGACAGATTACTGATGCTATTTGGCAAAATCCCTGAAAGGTTATTCAGTTGAAGACCTACAGAAAATAGGCGGCTGCAGTTAGCCAAGGAGGTCAGAAAATCCCAATCCCTTGACTCTGTAGCCTGCAGCTCATTGTCCCCTACTGCAAATGCAATCAAACATCCATTTTGGCCAATATTTGATGGGATCTGTCCCCGAAATCTATTCCCATGGAGAACGATAAGTTCAAGACCAGATATGTTTGACAAGGAGGCAGGAATCTGGCCTTCAAATTTGTTGTAGAATACACTGAAAACTGTCAGGTTAGGAAGCATAGAGCCAATATCTTGTGGTAGAGAGCCTGACAGTTGGTTTGACCCAAAATTGAGGTACTCAAGTGACGACATATTAAATAACACTGGAGGGATCAAACCTTGCAGGTTATTGACTGCTAGAGTCAGATATTGAAGGTTGATAAGCTTAGACAAAGTTGGTGGAACATGGCCGCTCATCATATTCTCAGCCATGCTCAAACGTTTCAGCGCTGTCAAATTGCCAAGCCATGGTGGTATTGGCCCATGCACAGAGTTACTTGTTATACTTAACACGGTGACTGTAGCAAGATCTGCAAACGAAAGAGGAATGGTACCCGAGATATTGTTGATGCTAATACCCATAGCAAGCAGCTTTGACAGGTTTCCCATGGCGGGAGGGATGGCACCGGACAGGGAGTTCATGCTCAGGTTGAGCCTGCGGAGAGCAAAGCAGTTACCAAGGCTAGGAGGGATCTGACCTTCAAGCTTGTTGTTGGACAAATCGAGTACGCGGAGGCGGGAGAGGTTCCCAAGAAATGGTGAAACCGTCCCGGAGAGGCTAAGACCTTGTAAGCGCGGTGCCATGACACTGCCCAGGTGAGTCCTGCTGCATTTCACGCCGGTCCAGCTGCAGAAGCCATGACTGCCGTTGGAGCTGCTGTTGATTGTCCATGAGGAGAGTGCGCCCAAGGGATCCTTCGTGATGAGGGATTTGAATGATAGGAGAGTGGGGAGGTCGTCGACGGTGCTGATGGAGCTGGAAGTGGAAGCGGATGGGTTCAAAAGAAGGGCAGTGGTCATGGTGAGAAGGGCAAGAAACTGGAGGAGCCATCGTCTGATCTCCATGGCCAGGCAAAGAAAATCAATACCAGCTGCTGGTTGGGGGCGCCATACAAGTAGGAACTGCAATTGTGTACCATGCACCTATGATGTACTCCCTCCGTTCCCAAATATTTGTCTTTCTAAAGATTTCAACAAATGACTACGTACGAAGTAAAATGAGTAAATCTACACTCTAAAATATGACTACATATATCCGTATGTTGTAACCATTTGAAATGTCTAGAAAGACAAGTATTTGGGAACGGAGGGAGTACTAGTCAATGAAAATCAGGAGACTATGAGAGTTGCCCACAGCAGGGAAATACTATCGCAAAAGCGAAATAAATTAGAAGACTATGAGACTCATCGACGGCAGGGAAATACTATCGCAAAATTTTACATCTCAATTTCTTATGCACTTCAAAAATATTTAAACTTTGCAACTCTATACTTGCTAAAATACAAATTATATATATAAACATTTCAAAATAAAACTGACTAAAATCGCCTAATAATATCTGCAGCGAAGCGCAGGCTTTACACTAGTCTATCATATAGTTCCAGTCTCAAACAAAAGCAATGGAACACTATCTTGTGCCGATTTTGTCAAAACAAAGAACACAAGAAAATTTTCATTATTATTTTGACCTTCCATAGATTGCCCCCAGCATATATCTGTAAACTGATAAAAAGGGTCATCATTTTCAGCATCGAATACAGTTGTCAATTTTTCTACTCTGTGGTGACTGTTAGGATTAATTAATGATTATTAATTAAGGGATAATCCCTGCTTTTACTAACAGCAGGCAGTTGCATCTGCTGCGTCGGATCCCTGTCGAATAGGCACCTCCCTGAACAGACGCCTTCCTAGTGGTGTCTCTTCCCTTTGTATAAATAGCAGATCTCATCTTAGTAATAAAGGACACACAGTTTCATTACTTCTCTCGTTCTACTCTAACAGTGACATCTTCACTCTTTTGAACCAGACATCACGGTGGAACAATAGCTGCAGAGCCAAAGGAGTAAACATACCACTACCCTTTGTATCCGGCCAACCCGAAACTCATCCACCAAGTAGAAAGCGCCGGCCAGAGCAAGTCTTGCCATGCTTCACGCATTGTACTTTTCGCACACGGGAGTTTCCACTGGAATTTAGCATGATTTCAGACAGTCAAGCATGCAGACCATGAATTTTATGATGATTTCGACAGTCTAGCATGCAGACCACGGCAGACAGGCTAGTGCCCTACCGGCAATGGAAGTTTCTTATTGGCTTCACACTGAAGTTGAATAGGGCAGTGGTCGGACAGCGTTGCAGCACCTCACCGAAGTGACCGGAGTAGTATTAACATATCTTCTCGTCTTATCAGTTAAGTATTTTGGTTTGGAAGAGAGAATCCAGATGGTCACAGTGGTCTGAATTTGTCACTGCAACTTCGATACCCAGCGTTGGCCAGTTCCTCCTGAAATACCACTCAAAACAAGGGAAACTCCAAAGGAAAAGTACAGCTAAAGCTGATTGATTAACCCTTTGCATAGTTCCTATATCAGATTTAGGAAACCCTCAAAATTCATTGCAAAGTGTACAAAGTACAAACAAGATTATCATTTTTTTAAAAGGAGGATCATCCCCGGCCTCTGCATCAGAATGATGCATGCAGCCAGAACAAGATTATCATAGATGAGATTTTTCAAGGAACTATTATTATGGATAATTCCATACATGATCCTCATCATCGTGACTCATGACTAGTGCAAAAGACGTTACATGCTGAGTGCTACATCCATACTTACACGATAAGATTGTTGGCAGTAAAAGCAACTTTCCAGCTCATCCGACATTATCCGGAAATCGTTTATAGCAGACTCCAAAATTTGTCACTGCAACGTGATCGTCTCAGTTTCAATCTCAATCTCTTCAGCATCTCACCACACAACAAATAAACCACAATCGGAAACGCAACCACATTTCGTACTGGACTCGATATGGGCAAGTTCGTCTTCTTCGCGGTGTTCCTGGCGGCTCTGGTGTCCGTCTCCGCCGCCCAAGGCGTGCTCGAGCAGAGCCTCACGGACGCGCAGTGCCGGGGCGAGGTCCGGGAGAAGCCGCTCCTCGCGTGCCGGCAGATCCTCGAGCAGCAGCTGACCGGTCGCGCCGGCGAGGGCGCCGTCGGCGTCCCGTTGTTTCAGGCGCAGTGGGGCGCCAGGGAGCGGTGCTGCCGGCAGCTCGAGAGCGTCAGCCGCGAGTGCCGCTGCGCCGCCCTCCGCGGCATGGTGCGGGACTACGAGCAGTCCATGCCGCCGCTGGGAGAAGGGCGCCACGGCTCGTCGGGGGAGCGTCAACAAGAGCAGGGATGTTCCGGCGAGTCCACGGAGCCGGAGCAGCGGCAGGAGGTACAAGGGGGGCAGTATGGCAGTGAGACAGGAGGAAGCCAGCAGCAGCAGCAGGGAGGAGGCTACCACGGGGTGACCGTCGGGCGTGGTGGCCAGCGGCAAGGACAGGTGCTCTGTCACAAGAGGCCGCAGCGGCAGCAGGGAGAAGGGTTCTCCGGCGAGGGGGCGCAGCAGAAGCCGCAGGCCGGTCGCGTGAGGTTGACGAAGGTGCGGCTGCCGACCGCGTGCCGGATCGAGCCCCAGGAGTGTAGCGTCTTCTCCGCCGACCAGTACTACTACTAGGCTAGCTGATTGGTCGATGCAATGTGTGAGCTCTGATAATAAGTGTGACCTGTAATCACAATCCTCCATGCGGAAATGACAGTGATAATGAAAAGGCAATGAATAATGAAATGAGTTTATTCGGCAGAACCGGTTAAGTATCCCGTAACTCTTTTACTTTCAAAATTTAAAACGCGTGATTCACAAAACTCCCAAAAAAGTCACTGATGTATGCATGTACACGGCACAGGAATACAAAATAAATCTTGAAAACTCTTATGGGAAAATGCTTTTATTTGCAGGTCGAGGGCACATCACGATTTGAAATTATGGATCACCACATTTCATTTTCATTTTCAGTGCATCACATTTTTATTAAGGAATCTTTTTGGAACTTAAAAATGCACGCTTTTAACTTTTCAACATAAATGCCGTGGTTTTAGTTTGAACTAAAACCACAACATTTATTTTGGATGGGAGGGCGTGTAGTTATAAGTGATAGTACAATGTCATGTTCTAAATGACTGGATGGTGACAATTTTGAAGTGAATAAGTTTTGCGTTGACACTTTCTTTTTAAGGGAAAAGCCATCATGGTGACTTTATTCATAAGGTGTAAAAGTTACATCGGTTGCTGATTTCATTAAGATAAAAAAGGGAAGATTCCTGCTAGCTGCCGCCTGTTAGTAAGAGAAACATTAGAATTACAAGCTAAAATATGCGCAATTTGATTGGCTTCCCTAGGACAATGATCGAATTTGACATTCACAAAACCTTGACATAGAAAGGAGCATTCTTCGTAAATTGCAGACGCAACACCAATTGAATTGCCTCCATTCTTCATCGTGCCGGCAACATCATGGAATTTGAATTCAATAGAATTGTGTTACACCCCACCTGTCCAGCAAGGACCAGGCTATTTCAGAGGGCGATAGCCTCTACCATGGTAGCCGAGTTGATGTAGGTTACAACGCAGTTGCTTGCCTGCCATGATTATCATGAAGCACCACACCTGAAGCGTCATTCTTCTCGAGAATGATTAAGACCGCATCAACATTAAGTTTTACATAGTTCTCCGGTGGTTTCTCCCGGCCTCCTCTGCGAGTGCCCACCATTTTGTTTTTTGCTCGCTTGTAGTTAAGACATAGCGGTTGTTAAGTTTTACATATTTTGTACTGCACTTAGTATAACTATAATTATAACTATAATTGTATTTTTAGTACTATTAAGTTATACTTAGAATTGATTGCATGCTAAACACAATTAATAAATGGCGGATTATGTGACACAATAAACAACTATTGCCAAATTTTCTGCATGCATGACTTCACTTGGATTCCTTCCTAGTTTTTTCCAGGAATTCTTTCCTAGTTGATCCGCTTCCCCATTGATGCATCCTCGCCTCAGGCAAACAATTACAATCTCTAGTGGTGATGAATGCTTTGTTGTTAATACAAGTTTCTATTAGTTATGAGTGGAAAGAGAAGTAATATACACAAGTTTTTGCACCAAACCTAGAGGCAAGGCGGCATTGGAGGATTGAGCACGTTTGTGTTTTTTCTTGTGGGGATGTCTGCATCTGTTGTTGAGGTGGATTATGACAATCTATCTTTTGCCTGTTTTATTATTTGTTCAACAGTTTATTTGCTTTCATGGCTATCTCTTTTTGTTGCTGATACAATGATTAAGGTTAACAAAGCATAATTTAGCAACCACAAGATGTGTATTAGGAGTCAGGGTCGGGCCGGCAAACTTAGGGGCCCTGTGCCAAACTCTAAAAGTGGGCCTACCATTAGAAGAACGTCCGGCAAAGAGATGCACTGCAACATATGATCAAAACATCATCCATGATCGAGTACAATTTCTTAGTCCTTTTTTCATCAAAGTTATATTTGAAATATTTTAGAAAATTTGCCTTAATTTTTTCCCATGGCGTTTCCATCAAAAAATGTCTTAAAACCTACCTATATAAAGGCAATAAGGGAAAACACTTCAGGATACCTTCCAAGCTAAGGTGTCTTTCTTTAGATGGTATGCTAAACTGTTTCTCATGACGCCTCAAATCATCATTCTGCATGAAAAGACTAAAAAGAACGCTAACTATGGAGTTAAAGGTTTACAAACGACGAGCGGACAAGGAGTCTTATATAATTCCAGTAGCATTTATTCCATTTTGCTTCACATAGAAAATGTAGCTGAGGTGGTCGATGTTTATTTAGGCTCGCGTGAGGTCGCCGGTTCGATCTCAAAAGCAACGCCGGAATATCCCATATAGATTTATTTTTCAGGCTGAGCGGTTCTGCTCGGGTGCCTCCAGCGTATGGGCTGAAATTCAAACCCCCTGCAAATCATGGGCCCTGTGTGGTTCGAACGGGTTGCACATGCCTTGGCCCGGGCCTGCTAGGAGTGTACCTGGATTATGTTGGACTATGGGAGATGAAAGGGATGTACTCCCTCCGTTCCTAAATACTTGTCTTTCTAGGCATTTCAACAAGCTTCATTTGAAATGTCTAGAAAGACAAATATTTAGAAATGAAGGGAGTATTAATTAACAGAGATAATGAAGCTTAGTTTTATTATATGTTTTGTTAATATCGACAAGAAACAAACAGCCAACTCAAAGTTGCAGTTACACAGCCGCAATCTTCTATATCTAAATAACATATTTTCCTCAACATGCAAGCATGCCACCTCAGCATGTAGCATGCATGGAAAAATGTCCACTTCAACAAGCAACCATGCATCAAAATTTTCATTTTACTAGGCTATTTATTTGATAAAATTTCACAGATATACAATAATCAAACCGAATAAATCATATGTGTTTTCAGTTTTGGTTCTCACACTATTACTCCAAATATAAATGTTTCATATAACCAAATTTCATTCAAATATACTGCAAAACATTTCCACGACAACATGTGGGGTACATCTAGTTATAAGGGAGTATTAGTGATGGCCTGCAAGTGATAATGCCAAGGAGAGAAGAAGTGCACCGTCTACAAAGGCCAGGGAAAGACAATGGACATGCAGAGGGGCGGGGGCGAGGAAGAAACACATGGAGATCATAGAAGAACATAAGAGGTTAAACATAGGAGGAGGATATAATGGACAATTAAATCCACATTACTTGAACTCATTTGGGAAGTGGAAAAATCCCCTATTCTGGTGTAAATCAAACTAATTGACGCGAGTTTTCTCTCAAGATCCTATGTTAATTTTAGACATGAATGACCAAAGGTTTCAGTTAGTTGAGTCTTGTCATCGAAAGGTGTTTACATAAGCCCAAAAATTCTACCAGCTTTTGGTACGGTGCGTCATAGCACACATAAATGTTGCGAGTCATTGGATAGATATTGTGAGTCATAGCATGCATTTGTGTTGCCTAAAAATTCAACTACATGAAAAGAAACAAAACATAAATGTGATTTTGAAAGATGATTTATCAACTTTCCTTATCCATGCAAGCTACCTTCCACTGCATAACCACTTCTTTTAGATAAAAATAGCAGATCGATATACAAACGTCTACACTTCTGTAAACAGTACCCAAAAGCCAGAATTAGGATTGAACTGATTACGTGGCTTTAGCAGACCGTCCAAAAATCTGTTTTGCAAAGCTCCAATTGCTCCTTGCTTATCCAGCTTCTTTTGTGTTGGCAAATTGCTCTTTTACAACTGACTTTATTCTTCTTGTGTTTCTTAGGCTGAACTAACATCACCGTACACACAACCATTGTCATGAACCTTCACCACGTCCCTATAAAAGCCCAACCAATCCCCACAATCTCATCATCACCCACAACACCGAGCACCACAAAATAGAGATCAATTCACTGACAGTCCACTGAAATGGCTAAGCGGTTGGTCCTCTTTGCGACAGTAGTCATTGGCCTCGTGTCTCTCACCGTCGCTGAAGGTGAGGCCTCTAAGCAACTACAGTGCGAGCGCGAGCTCCAGGAGAGTTCGCTTGAGGCATGCCGGCTGGTCGTGGACCAACAGTTGGCCGGCCGGCTGCCATGGAGCACGGGGCTCCAGATGCGGTGCTGCCAGCAGCTCCGAGATATTAGTGCCAAGTGTCGCCCCGTCGCCCTCAGCCAAGTCGCAAGACAATATGGGCAAACCGCGGTGCCGCCCAAGGGCGGATCCTTCTACCATCGCGAGACCACGCAACTGCAGCAACTCCAACAAGGAATATTTGGGGGAACATCTTCACAAACAGTACAAGGGTATTACCCAAGTGTAATATCTCCTCAGCAGGGGTCATATTATCCAGGCCAAGCTTCTCCACAACAGCCAGGAAAATGGCAAGAACTAGGACAAGGGCAACAATGGTACTATCCAACTTCTCTGCAGCAGCCAGGACAAGGGCAACAAGGGTACTACCGAACTTCTCTGCAGCAGCCAGGACAAAGGCAACAAGGGTACTACCGAACTTCTCGGCAGCAGCCAGGACAAGGGCAACAGATAGGACAATGGCAACAAGGGTACTACCCAACTTCTCCACAGCACCCAGGACAAGGGCAACAACCAGGACAAGTGCAAAAAATAGGACAAGGGCAACAACCAGAAAAAGGGCAACAACTAGGACAAGAGCAACAAATAGGACAAGGGCAACAACCAGAACAAGGGCAACAACCAGGACAAGGGCAACAACCAGGACAAGGGCAACAAGGGTACTACCCAACTTCTCTGCAGCAGCCAGGACAAGGGCAACAACCAGGACAATGACAACAACCAGGACAAGGGCAACAAGGGTACTGTTGGAAATATGCCCTAGAGGCAATAATAAATTGATTATTATTATATTTCCTTGTTCATGATAATCGTTTATTATCCATGCTAGAATTGTATTGATAGGAAACTCAGATACATGTGTGGATACATAGACAACACCATGTCCCTAGTAAGCCTCTAGTTGACTAGCTCGTTAATCAATAGATGGTTACGGTTTCCTGACCATGGACATTGGATGTCATTGATAACGGGATCACATCATTAGGAGAATGATGTGATGAACAAGACCCAATCCTAAGCCTAGCACAAGATCATGTAGTTCGTATGCTAAAGCTTTTCTAATGTCAAGTATCATTTCCTTAGACCATGAGATTGTGCAACTCCCGGATACCGTAGGAGTGCTTTGGGTGTGCCAAACGTCACAACGTAACTGGGTGGCTATAAAGGTACACTACGGGTATCTCTGAAAGTGTCTGTTGGGTTGGCACGAATCGAGATTGGGATTTTGTCACTCCGTGTAAACGGAGAGGTATCTCTGGGCCCACTCGGTAGGACATCATCATAATGTGCACAATGTGATCAAGGGGTTGATCACGGGATGATGTGTTACGGAACGAGTAAAGAGACTTGCCGGTAACGAGATTGAACAAGGTATCGGTATACCGACGATCGAATCTCGGGCAAGTACCATACCGCTAGACAAAGGGAATTGTATACGGGATTGATTGAGTCCTTGACATCGTGGTTCATCCGATGAGATCATCGTGGAACATGTGGGAGCCAACATGGGTATCCAGATCCCGCTGTTGGTTATTGACCGGAGAACATCTCGGTCATGACTACATGTCTCCCGAACCCGTAGGGTCTACACACTTAAGGTTCGATGACGCTAGGGTTATAAAGGAAGCTTGTATGTGGTTACCGAATGTTGTTCGGAGTCCCGGATGAGATCCTGGACGTCCCGAGGAGTTCCGGAATGGTCCGGAGGTAAAGATTTATATATAGGAAGTCCTGTTTCGGCCATCGGGACAAGTTTCGGGGTCATCGGTATTGTACCGGGACCACCGGAAGGGTCCCGGGGGCCCACCGGGTGGGGCCACCTGCCCCGGGGGGCCACATGGGCTGTAGGGGGTGCGCCTTGGCCTACATGGGCCAAGGGCACCAGCCCCTAGAGGCCCATGCGCCAAGATATAGGAAAAAGGGGAGAGTCCTAAAGGGGGAAGGCACCTCCGAGGTGCCTTGGGGAGGATGGACTCCTCCCCCCTCCTTAGCCGCACCCCTTCCTTGGAGGAGGGGGCAAGGCTGCGCCTCCCCCCTCTCCCCTGCCCCTATATATAGTGGAGGGGAGGGAGGGCATCCATACCTAAGGCCTTTGGTTGCCTCCCTCTCCCTCCCGTGACACCTCCTCCTCTCCCGTAGGTGCTTGGCGAAGCCCTGCAGGATTGCCACACTCCTCCATCACCACCATGCCGTTGTGCTGCTGCTGGATGGAGTCTTCCTCAACCTCTCCCTCTCTCCTTGCTGGATCAAGGCGTGGGAGACGTCGTCGAGCTGTACGTGTGTTGAACGCGGAGGTGCCGTCCGTTCGGCACTAGGATCATCGGTGATCTGAATCACGACGAGTACGACTCCATCAACCCCGTTCACTTGAACGCTTCCGCTTAGCGATCTACAAGGGTATGTAGATGCACTCTCCTTTCTACTCGTTGCTGGTCTCTCCATAGATAGATCTTGGTGTTACGTAGGAAAAATTTTGAATTTCTGCTACGTTCCCCTACAGTGGCATCATGAGCCAGGTCTATTGCGTAGATTCTTTGCACGAGTAGAACACAAAGTAGTTGTGGGCGTCGATATTGTTCAATATGCTTGCCGTTGCTAGTCTTATCTTGATTCAGCGGCATCGTGGGATGAAGCGGCCCGGACCAACCTTACACGTACGCTTACGTGAGACCGGTTCCACCGACAAACATGCACTAGTTGCATAAGGTGGCTGGCGGGTGTCTGTCTCTCCCACTTTAGTCGGATCGGATTCGATGAAAAGGGTCCTTATGAAGGGTAAATAGCAATTGGCATATCACGTTGTGGTTCATGCGTAGGTAAGAAACGTTCTTGCTAGAAACCCATAGCAGCCACATAAAACATGCAAACAACAATTAGAGGACGTCTAACTTGTTTTTGCAGGGTATGCTATGTGATGTGATATGGCCAAAAAGGATGTGATGAATGATATATGTGATGTATGAGATTGATCATGTTCTTGTAATAGGAATCACGACTTGCATGTCGATGAGTATGACAACCGGCAGGAGCCATAGGAGTTGTCTTTATTTATTTGTGACCTGCGTGTCAACTTAAACGTCATGTAATTACTTTACTTTATTGCTAACCGTTAGCCATAGTAGTAGAAGTAATAGTTGGCGAGGCAACTTCATGAAGACACGATGATGGAGATCATGATGATGAAGATCATGGTGTCATGCCGGTGACGATGATGATCATGGAGCCCCGAAGATGGAGATCAAAAGGAGCAAAGTGATGATGGCCATATCATGTCACTATTTGATTGCATGTGATGTTTATCATGTTTATACATCTTATTTGCTTAGAATGACGGTAGTAAATAAGATGATCCCTTACAACAATTTCAAGAAGTGTTCTCCCCTAACTGTGCACCGTTGCGACAGTTCGCTGTTTCAAAACATCACGTGATGATCGGGTGTTTTATTCAGACGTTCAAATACAACGGGTGTTGACGAGCCTAGCATGTACAGACATGGCCTCGGAACACATGCAAAACACTTAGGGTTAACTTGACGAGCCTAGCATGTACAGACATGGCCTCGGAACACGGAGACCGAAAGGTCGAACATGAGTCGTATAGAAGATACGATCAACATGAAGATGTTCACCGATGATGACTAGTCCGTCTCACGTGATGATCGGACACGGCCTAGTTTGACTCGGATCATGTAATCACTTAGATGACTAGAGGGATGTCTATCTGAGTGGGAGTTCATATGATGAACTTAATTATCCTGAACATAGTCAAAAGGTTTTTTCAAATTATGTCGTAGCTCACGCTATAGTTCTACTGTTTAGATATGTTCCTAGAGAAAATATAGTTGAAAGTTGATAGTAGCAATTATGCGGACAGTAGAAAGCTTATGTCCTTAATGCACCGCTCAGTGTGCTGAACCCCAAACGTCGTCTGTGGATGTTGCGAACATCGGACATACACGTTTTGATAACTACGTGATAGTTCAGTTAAACGGTTTAGAGTTGAGGCACCAAAGACATTTTTGAAACGTCGCGAAACATATGAGATGTTTTGAGGGCTGAAATTGGGATTTCAGGCTCGTGCCCATGTCAAGAGGTATAAGACCTCCGATGACTTTCTTAACCTGCAAACTAAGGAGAAAAGCTCAATTGTTGAGCTTGTGCTCAGATTGTCTGAGTACAACAATCATTTGAATCGAGTGGGAGTTGATCTTCCAGATAAGACAGTGATGGTTCTCCAAAGTCATTGCCACCAAGCTGTTAGAGCTTCGTGATGAACTATAACATATCAGGGATAGATATGATGATCCTTGAGGCATTCGCGATGTTTGACACCGCGAAAGTAGAAATCAAGAAGGAGCATCAATTGTTGATGGTTGGTGAAACCACTAGTTTCAAGAAGGGCAAGGGCAAGAAGGGATACTTCATGAAACGGCAAATCAGCTGCTGCTCTAGTGAAGAAACCCAAGGTAAAACCCAAACCCGAGACTAAGTGCTTCTGTAATAAGGGGAACAACCACTAGAGCAGAATTACCCTAGATACT
The DNA here is from genome assembly GCF_002162155.2 of Triticum dicoccoides. Classification (NCBI taxonomy): domain Eukaryota; kingdom Viridiplantae; phylum Streptophyta; class Magnoliopsida; order Poales; family Poaceae; genus Triticum; species Triticum dicoccoides. Next base: position 523,449,026 of record NC_041380.1, on the reverse strand, counting down.
TGGTAGATAAGAAGGCTGGCAAGGTCGATAGAAGTATATTGGATATACATTGTGTTAATGTGTACTTTGCTAGTACTCCTAGTAGCACCAGGGTATTAGATACCGGTTCGGTTGCTAAGTGTTAGTAACTCGAAACTAAAAGCTACGGAATGAAACGGAGACTAGCTAAAGGTGAGCTGACGATATGTGTTGGAAGTTTTTCCAAGCTTGATATGATCAAGCATCGCACGCTCCCTCTACCAAAGAGATTGGTGTTAAACCTAAATAATTGTTATTTGGTGTTTGCGTTGAGCATAGACATGATTGGATTACGTCTATCGCAATACGGTTATTCATTTAAGGAGAATAATGGTTACTCTGTTTATTTGAATAATACCTTCAATGGTCTTACACCTAAAATGAATGGTTTATTAAATCTCGATCGTAGTGATACACATGTTCATGCCAAAAGATAGTAATGATAGTACCACCTACTTGTGGCACTGCCACGTAAGTCATATCGGTATAAAACGCATGAAGAAGCTCCATATTGATGGATCTTTGGACTCACTCGTTTTTGAAAAGTTTGAGACATGCGAACCATGTCTATTGGTGTATATGCATGAAGAAACTCCATGCAAATGGACCGTTTTGACTCACTTGATTTTGAATCACTTGGGACATGCAAATCATACCACATGGGCAAGATGACTGAAAAGCCTCGTTTTCAGTAAGATGGAAAAAGAAAGCAACTTGTTGGAAGTAACACATTTTGATGTGTGCAGTCCAATGAGTGTTGAGGCATGCAGTGAATATCGTTATGTTCTTACTTCATAGATGATTCGAGTAGATGTTGAGTATATTTACTTGATGAATCACGAGTCTGAATTATTGAAAGGTTCAAGTAATTTCAGTGTGAAGTTGAAAGATCGTCATGACAAGAGGATAAAAGATCTATGATATGATCATAGAGATGAATATCTGAATCACGAGTTTGGCACAGAATTAAGACATTGTGGAAATTGTTTCACAACTGATACAGCCTGGAACACCATAGTGTGATGGTGTGTCCAAACGTCATAGTTGCACCCTATTGGATATGGTGCATACCATGATGTCTCTTATCGAATTACCACAAAAGTTTATGGGTTAGGCATTAGAGACAACCACATTCACTTTAAATAGGGCACCACGTAATTCCGATGAGATGACACCGTATGAACTATGGTTTAGAGAAACCTAAAGCTGTCATTTCTTAAAATTTTGGGGCTGCGACGCTTATGTGGAAAAGTTTCAGGCTGATAAGCTCGAACCCAAAGCGGATAAAATGCATCTTCATAGGACACCCAAAACAGTTGGGTATACCTCCTAATTCAGACCCGAAAGCAATTTGAATTGTTTCTAGAATTGGGTCATTTCTCGAGGAAAGGTTTCTCTCGAAAAGTTGAGTGGGAGGATGGTGGAGACTTGATGAGGTTATTGAACCGTCACTTCAACAAGTGTGTAGCAGGGCACAGGAAGTTGTTCCTGTGGCACGTACACCAACTGAAGTGGAAGCTTATGATAGTGATCATGAAGTTTTGGATCAAGTCACTACCGAACCTCGTAGGATGACAAGGATGCGTACTACTTCAGAGTGGTACGTAATCCTGTCTTGGAAGTCATGTTGCTAGACAACAATGAACCTACGAGCTATGGAGAAGCGATGGTGGGCCCGGATTCCGATAAATGGCTCAAGGCCATAAAACCCGAGAGAGGATCCATGTATGAAAACAAAGTGTAGACTTTGGAAGAACTACTTGATGGTCGTAAGGCTATTAGGTACATATGGATTTTGAAAGGAAGACAGACAATGATGGTAAGTGTCACCATTGAGAAAGCTCGACTTGTCGTTAAGATGTTTTTTGACAAGTTCAAGGAGTTGACTACGATGAGACTTTCTCACTCGTAGCGATGCTAAGAGTCTGTTGGAATTATACTAGCAATTACTGCATTATTTATGAAATCTTGCAGATAGGATGTCAAAACATTGTTTCCTCGACGATTCTTGAGGAAAGGTTGTATGTGATACAACCGAAAGGTTTTGACTATCCTGAAATATGCTAATAAGTATGCAAAGCTCCAGCAATCCTTCTGAGGACTGGAGTGAGTATCTCGGAGTTGGAATGTATGCTTTGATGATGATCAAAGATTTTGGGTGTATACAAAGTTTATGAGAAACTTGTATTTCCAAAGAAGTGAGTGGGAGCACTATAGAATTTCTGATGAGTATATGTTGTTGACATATTATGGATCAGAAATGATGTAGAATTTCTGGAAAGCATATAGGGTTATTTGGAAAGTGTTTTCAATGGAAAACCTGGATTAAGCTACTTGAACATTGAGCATCAAGATCTATAAGGATAGATCAAAACGCTTAATAGTACTTTCAGATGAGCACATGCCTTGACGTAATCTTGAAGGTGTTCAAGATGGACCAGTCAAAGAAGGAGTTCTTGCCTGAGTTGTAAAGGTATGAAGTTAAGACTTAAAGCTCGACCATGGCAGAAAAGAGAGAAAGGACGAAGGTCGTCCCCTATGCTTTAGACGTAGGCTCTACAGTATGCTATGCTGTGTACCGCACCTAAAGTGTGCTTTACCATGAGTCAGTCAAGGGGTACAAGAGTGATCCAAGAATGGATCACAGGACAACGGTCAAAGTTATCCTTAGTAACTAGTGGACTAAGGAATTTTCTCAATTATGTAGGTGGTAAAAGAGTTCGTCGTAAAGGGCTACGTCGATGCAAGCTTAACACCTATCCGGATAGCTCTGAGTAGAGATACCGGATACGTATAATGGAGCAACAATTTAGAATAGCTCCAGGTAGAACAGTTATTTGGAATAGCTCCAAATAGAACGTGGTAGCTGCATCTAGGAGATGACATAGAGATTTGTAAAGCACACACGGATCTGAAAGGTTCAGACCCGTTGACTATAACCTCTCTCACAAGCAACATGATCAAACCCAGAACTCTTTGGGTGTTAGTCACATGGGGATGTGACCTTGAGTGTTAATCACATATCGATGTGAACTAGATTATTGACTCTAGTGCAAGTGGGAGACTGTTGGAAATATGCCCTAGAGGCAATAATAAATTGATTATTATTATATTTCCTTGTTCATGATAATCATTTATTATCCATGCTAGAATTGTATTGATAGGAAACTCAGATACATGTGTGGATACATAGACAACACCATGTCCCTAGTAAGCCTCTAGTTGACTAGCTCGTTAATCAATAGATGGTTACGGTTTCCTGACCATGGACATTGGATGTCATTGATAACGGGATCACATCATTAGGAGAATGATGTGATGGACAAGACCCAATCCTAAGCCTAGCACAAGATCATGTAGTTCGTATGCTAAAGCTTTTCTAATGTCAAGTATCATTTCCTTAGACCATGAGATTGTGCAACTCCCGGATACCGTAGGAGTGCTTTGGGTGTGCCAAACGTCACAACGTAACTGGGTGGCTATAAAGGTACACTACGGGTATCTCTGAAAGTGTCTGTTGGGTTGGCACGAATCGAGATTGGGATTTTGTCACTCCGTGTAAACGGAGAGGTATCTCTGGGCCCACTCGGTAGGACATCATCATAATGTGCACAATGTGATCAAGGGGTTGATCACGGGATGATGTGTTACGGAACGAGTAAAGAGACTTGCCGGTAACGAGATTGAACAAAGTATCGGTATACCGACGATCGAATCTCGGGCAAGTACCATACCGCTAGACAAAGGGAATTGTATACGGGATTGATTGAGTCCTTGACATCGTGGTTCATCCGATGAGATCATCGTGGAACATGTGGGAGCCAACATGGGTATCCAGATCCCGCTGTTGGTTATTGACCGGAGAACATCTCGGTCATGACTACATGTCTCCCAAACCCGTAGGGTCTACACACTTAAGGTTCGATGACGCTAGGGTTATAAAGGAAGCTTGTATGTGGTTACCGAATGTTGTTCGGAGTCCCGGATGAGATACCGGACGTCCCGAGGAGTTCCGGAATGGTCCGGAGGTAAAGATTTATATATAGGAAGTCCTGTTTCGGCCATCGGGACAAGTTTCGGGGTCATCGGTATTGTACCGGGACCACCGGAAGGGTCCCGGGGGCCCACCGGGTGGGGCCACCTGCCCCGGGGGGCCACATGGGCTGTAGGGGGTGCGCCTTGGCCTACATGGGCCAAGGGCACCAGCCCCTAGAGGCCCATGCGCCAAGATATAGGAAAAAGGGGAGAGTCCTAAAGGGGGAAGGCACCTCCGAGGTGCCTTGGGGAGGATGGACTCCTCCCCCCTCCTTAGCCGCACCCCTTCCTTGGAGGAGGGGGCAAGGCTGCGCCTCCCCCCTCTCCCCTGCCCCTATATATAGTGGAGGGGAGGGAGGGCATCCATACCTAAGGCCTTTGGTTGCCTCCCTCTCCCTCCCGTGACACCTCCTCCTCTCCCGTAGGTGCTTGGCGAAGCCCTGCAGGATTGCCACACTCCTCCATCACCACCATGCCGTTGTGCTGCTGCTGGATGGAGTCTTCCTCAACCTCTCCCTCTCTCCTTGCTGGATCAAGGCGTGGGAGACGTCGTCGAGCTGTACGTGTGTTGAACGCGGAGGTGCCGTCCGTTCGGCACTAGGATCATCGGTGATCTGAATCACGACGAGTACGACTCCATCAACCCCGTTCACTTGAACGCTTCCGATTAGCGATCTACAAGGGTATGTAGATGCACTCTCCTTTCTACTCGTTGCTGGTCTCTCCATAGATAGATCTTGGTGTTACGTAGGAAAAATTTTGAATTTCTGCTACGTTCCCCTACAGGTACTACCCAACTTCTCTGCAACAGCCAGTACAAGGGCAACAAGGGCACTACCCAGCTTCTCAGCACCAGCCAGGGCAGGGGCAACAAGGGCACCACCCAACTTCTCTGCAGCAGTCAGGACAAGGGCAACAAGGGCACCACCCAGATTCTCTACAGCAGCCAGGACAAGGGAAACAAACAGGACAGCGAGAACAAAGGCAACAACCAGGACAAGGGCAACAAACAGGACAAGGGCAACAGCCAGAACAAGAGCAACAACCAGGACAAGGGCAACAAGGGTACTATCCAACTTATCTGCAACAGCCAGG
>NC_041380.1:523430973-523443387 GCF_002162155.2 Triticum dicoccoides | reverse complement strand
AAGGGTACTATCCAACTTCTCCGCAGCAACCAGGACAAGGGCAACAACCAGGACAAGGGCAACAAGGGCACTTCCCAACTTCTGGACAAGCGCAACAACCAGGACAAGGCCAACAAATAGGACAAGCACAACAACTAGGACAAGGGCAACAAGGATACTACCCAACTTCTCTGCAGCAGCCAGGACAAGAGCAACAGTCAGGACAAGGGCAACAGTTAGGACAAGGACACCAACCAGGACAAGGGCAACAATCAGGACAAGAGCAACAAGGCTACGACACCCCATACCATGTTAGCGTGGAGCAGCAAGCGGCCAGCCCAAAAGTGGCAAAGGCGCACCATCCGGTGGCACAGCTGCCGACAATGTGCCAGATGGAGGGGGGCGACGCATTGTCGGCTAGCCAGTGATAGAACTCTCTGCAGCTTGCATGGTGCTTGGGCATGCATGCACCTTAGCTATCCAATAAACATGACGTGTGTTCACGGTTTTTCATGTAACTAGAGTAGACCCCAATAATGATGCAAAATGAAAAGCTTCTCCAGCTAAAAAAAGAACAAAATGGGTGTTGTATAGTATGTGTTGCATGTCTCATCTCATTGTGTTGATGCATACTGATGATCCACAAGTATAGGGGATCAATTGTAGTCCTTTCGATAAGTAAGAGTGTTGAATGCAACAAGGAGCAGAAGGAAATGATAAGCCGTTTTCAGCATGGTATTTTCTGCAAGCACTGGAAGTAACGGTAACATATAGTTTTGTAGTAGGATAATTCGTAGCAAGTAACAAGTAACAATGGTAATAAGGTGCAGCAAGGTGGCCCAATCCTTTATAGCAAAGGACAAGCAGGAACGTTCTCTTATGTAAAGCAAAGTGCTCTCGAGGACACATGGGAATTGTCATCTAGTCACGTTCATCATGTTTAGTTGATTCGTGTTTACTACTTTGATATTTTGATATGTGGGTGGACCGGTGCTTGGGTGATGTTCTTACTTGAACAATCAACCCACTTATGATTACCCCTTCTCGCAAGTATCCGCAACTACGAAATAAGAATTAAGAAAAATCTAACCATAACATGAAACATATGGATCCAAATCAGCCCCTTACTGAATAACGCATAAACTAGGGTTTAAGCTTCGGCCACTCTAGCAACCCATCATCTAGTTATTACTCCACAATGTCTTCCCTTAGGCCCAAGTATGGTGAAGTGTCATGTAGTTGACGTTCACATGACACCACTAAAGGAAGCAACAACATACATATAATCAAAATATCAAACAAATACCAACATCACATGATTACTTATGACAAGACTTCTCCCATGTCCTCGAGAACAAAAGTAACTACTCACAAATCATATTCATGTTCAAGATCAGAGGTGTATTGAATATACTTGAGGGTCTGAACACTTAATCTTCCACCAAATAAACCAACTTGCATCAACTACAAGATGTAATCAACACTACTAGCAACCCACGTGTACCAATATGAGATTTGGGGACAAAGATTGAATACAAGATATGAACTAGGGTCTGAGATGAGATGGTGTTGGTGAAGATGTTGATGAAGATTGGTCCTTCCATGAAGAGAGGATCGTTGGTGATGTCGATGGCTTCGATTTCCCCCTCCAGGAGGGAAGTTACCCTGGCGGAATCGCTCCGCCGGAGAGCAAAATTGCTCCTGCCCAGGTTTTGCCTTGAGATGGTGGCGCTTCATGCTAAAAGTCTTCTTATTTGTTTCTAGGGCAAATGGCTTCATATAGCAGAAGATGAGCACCGAAGGCCTGCCATGGAGCCCACAAGCTCAGAGGGTGCACCGAGGGAGTGGGGCGTGCCCCCTCAGTTTGTCGCTCCCTGGTGGCCTGATACGTCTCCAACCTATAGTGCTATGTCCATGGCTCACACTCATGTATTGCGTGAAAATTGAAAAGGTTTGAGAACATCAAAAGTATGAAACAATTGCTTGGCTTGTCATCGGGGTTTTGCATGATTTAAATGTTTTGTGTGATGAAGATGGAGCATAGCCAGACTATATGATTTTGTAGGGATAAGCTTTCTTTGGCCATGTTATTTTGAGAAGACATAATTATTTTGTTAGTATGCTTGAAGTATTATTGTTTTTATGTCAATGTTAAAATTTTGTTTTGAATCTTACGGATCTGAACATTCATGCCACAATAAAGAGAATTACATGGATAAATATGTTAGGTAGCATTCCACATCAAAAAACCTGTTTTTATCATTTACCTACTCGAGGACGAGCAGGAATTAAGTTTGGGGATGCTTGATACGTCTCCAACGTGTATCTATAATTTTTGATTGTTCCATGCTATTATATTATCTATCTTGGATGTTTTATATGCATTTATATGCTATTTTATATGATTTTTGGGACTAACCTATTAGCCTAGAGCCTAGTGTCAGTTTCTATTTTTTCCCTTGTTACTGAGTTTCGTAGGAAAGGAATATCAAACGAAGTCCAATTGACCTGAAACTTCACGATGATTGTTTTTGGACCAGAAGAAGCCCCCGAAGCAAAAGAGTTGGGCCAGAAGAGCCACGAGGCCTCCACAAGGGTGGAGGGCGCGCCCTCCGAACTTGTGGGCCCCTCGTAGACTCCCCTGACTTGTTCTCGACGCCAACACCTCTTATATATCCCCAAACCTCCAGAACAGAACCTAGATCGGAAGTTCCGCCGCCAAAAGCCTCTATAGCCACCAAAAACCAATCGGGGCCCTGTTCCGGCACCCTGCCGGAGGGGGAAATCATCACTGGTGGCCATCTTCATCATCCTGGCGGTCTCCATGACGTGGAGGGAGTAGTTCACCCTCGAGGCTTAGGGTATGTACCAGTAGCTATGTGTTTGATCTCTCTCTCTTTCTCTCTCTCTCGTGTTCTTGATATGACACGATCTTGATGTACCGCGAGCTTTGCTATTATAGTTTAATCATATGGTGTTTTCCCCCTCTACCTTCTTGTAATTGATTGAGTTTTCCCTTTGAAGTTATCTTATCAGATTGAGTCTTTAAGGATTTGAGAACACTTGATGTATGTCTTGCATGTGTTTATCTGTGGTGACAATGGGATATTCACGTGATCTACTTGAAGTATGTTTTGGTGATCAACTTGCGGGTTCTGTGACCTTGTGAACTTTTGCATAGGGGTTGGTGCACGTTTTCGTCTTGACTCTCCGGTAGAAACTTTGGGGCACTCTTTGAAGTTCTTTGTGTTGGTTTGAATAGATGAATCTGAGATTGTGTGATGCATATCGTATAATCAAACCCGCGGATACTTGTGGTGACATTGGAGTATCTAGGTGACATTAGGGTTTTGGTTGATGTGTGTCTTAAGGTGTTATTTTAGTACGAACTCTAGGGCTATTTGCTACACTTATAGAATAGATCAATAGATCGATCAGACAGAATAACTTTGAGGTGGTTTTGTACCCTACAATAATCTCTTCGTTTGTTCTCCGCTATTAGTGACTCTTTGTTGCATGTTGAGGGATTTTTATATGATCTAATTATGTTATCATTGTTGAGAGAACTTGCACTAGTGAAATTATGAACCCTAGGCCTTGTTTCCAAGCATCGCAATACCGTTTTCGCTCACTTTTGTTACTTGCTACCTTGCTGTTTTTATATTTTCAGATTACAAAAATCCATATCTACCATCCATATTGCACTTGTATCACCATCTCTTCGTCGAACTAGTGCACCTATTCAATTTACCATTGTATTGGGTTTGTTGGGGACACAAGAGACTCTTTGTTATTTGGTTGCAGGGTTGTTTGAGGAGAACATCTTCATCCTACGCCTCCCACAGATTGATAAACCTTAGGTCTCCACTTGAGAGAAATTTTCTACTGTCCTACAAACCTCTGCACTTGGAGGCCCAACAACGTCTACAAGAAGAAGGGTGCATAGTAGACATCAAGCTCTTTTCTGGCGCTGTTGCCGGGGAGTACTGCTTGAAGGTATATCTTTAGATCTTGCAGTCGAATCTTTTAGTTTCTTGTTTTATCACTAGTTTAGTCTATAAAAGAGAACTACAAAAAATGGAATTGAGGTTGCCTCATATGCTTCATCTTTTTAATGTCTTTTGTGAAAATAAGGATTCCGATAATTGTGCTCAATTGCTAGAGGAAGAACGCAATAAAATGTTTGACATATAATCTTTGAATGTTGAGCATGATTGCAATGTTGTTAGTATGAATTCTTTGAATATCCATAGTACTAATGATGATTGCACTATTCATGATAAAAATGTTTCTTATAAGCATGTAAATTTTTGTGGAGTGCATAGAGTTTGTTGTTACATACCAAAAAGGGAAGATAGATTTTGCAAGAAGCATAAGCATTGAGAAACTAAATGGTTGCAAGAGAGGCTAGATGTTTGTGCTAAAAATTTAATATGTTTAGCCATCCTTGTGAACTTTGCAATGAACATGGTCACTTAAATCTCCAATGCAAATTGTTTCATGATCGAATCGTGTCCAAAAGTTGTGATGACTTGATTTCCCTTGCGCATCATAATGAACTTAGTTTGCTTCTGGGTTATGAAGAAATAAAACGTATAACTAAGGGCATTCCAAAATATAACCTTGATAAATTTCTTTATTTTGATATAGAGGAAATTTATATGTATTGTGCGGTAAATTACCTGATTCATCATAAGAAAATAAACAGAAGATGAATAGAATACTAATGAAGGGGAAGAGGTTTCCCAATATCCTCCTGTTTTTTCTTATGATGAATCAAGTAATGAGGACGAGCCTTTTATTCAACCAATATCATAAATAAGGAGCTCCAAAAGGGTGATAAAACCCACACATGATGTGAAGAAGAAAAATAAAAGATGGAGAAGCAAAGGTAAAAAGGTATCCCTCCAGATGATGTTGCTCCTATTATTGTTATGCCTATTACTCATTATGATGATTATGGTTGGGAAAGTAATGATACTTGTTATAACCTTGAAAATCTTTTTGGCACCAACTTAGAAAGTTGTGATAATAATTGCTATACTATTGGTGCTATTCATACTATTAATGATGAGAGTGATTATGCTTGTGATATGCAAAGGCCCAAGCTTGGGGATGCTATGTTTGATGAAAATGACATGTTTGAGAATTTATTTGCTGCAATTAATGTTTGTCCCAAGCTTGGGGATGCTATGTTTAATGAAGATGATATTTTTAGTCCTCCAAGTATTGATGTGCATATTTATTATGATGATAGTATGCCTCCTATTTATGATGATTGCAATATTTATGAAAGTGGATTTGGAGAAGCCATGACTTTATTTAGTAATGATTCCACTATCTTGGAAGAGGTTTCAATCGATTATGATGACAACAAAGTTGCTACTTATGATGATTATTGTGATGTCACTTATGTTATAAAATGTAGTGATGATTATATTTATAAAGCTTGTCATAATTATGATTACCCTTTTTCTGAACATTATTCTTTTAATATGGAAACAATTTATAGTATTCGAGTTTCTTATGATACTCCCACCATTCCGAATGAAAATACATTTGCTTATGTGGAGAGTAATAAAATTTCTATGCTTGTAGATCATGAAAAGAATGATTTATGTGATGGATATATTGTTGAATTTATTCATGATGCTACTGAAAATTATTATGAGGGAGGAATATATGCTTGTAGGAGTTGCAATAATATCAAGTTTCCTCTCTATGTGTTGAAAATCTTGAAGTTATGCATGTTTTGCCTTCCTATGCTAATTGATTATTGCTCCCATAAATTGTTTCCTCACAAAATACGTATGCATAGGAAGTGGATTAGACTTAAATGTGCTAGTCATATGCTTCATGATGCCCTCTTTATGTTTCAATTCTTATCTTTTATGCGAGCATCATTGAAATCATCATGCCTAGCTAAAAGGCATTAAAGAAAAGCGCTTGTTGGGAGACAACCCAATATTTACCCCTACTGTTTTTATGTGTTCACATGATTATGCTACTGTAGTAATCATGTTTTATGGATTTTGTTTCAATAAAGTGTCAAGTAAGACATTTGGGATGGCTTTGTGGTGATAGTTGATTTGACCTTGCTGAAAAACAGAAACCTTTGCATTCAGGAAAACAATCGTATTTTTAGTAGAAGCGTGATAAAATACTAATTCTTTTTGCTGAAGATTAATAAACAAATTTCTTAGGACTTCCTAATTTCTCAGGATTTTGGGAGCTACAGAAGTATTTGAAATATCCAGAGTTCTATAGATTGTTCTGTTTTTGACAAATTCTGTTTTCTATGTGTTGTTTGCTTATTTTGATGAATCTATGAGTAGTATTGGAGAGTATGAACTATAGAGAAGTTGGAATACAGTAGATATTACACCAATATAAATAAAGAATGAGTTCACAATATTACCGAAAGTGGTGATTTATTTTCTTATACTAACGGAGCTTATGAGATTTTCTGTTGAGTTTTGTGTTGTGAAGTTTTCATGTTTTGGGTGAAGTTTCGATGTACTACGGAATAAGGAGTGACAAGAGCCTAAGCTTGGGGATGCCCAAGGCACCCCAAGGTAATATTCAAGGAATACCCAAGCAACTAAGCTTGGGGATGCCTCGGATGGCATCCCCTCTTTCGTCTTCATTCATCGGTAACTTTATTTGAGGTTATATTTTTATTCACCACATGATGTGAGTTTTGCTTGGAGCATCATTTTATTTTATTAGAATTTGCTTTCTGTTATTTAGAATAATGTTTTGCATCTTTTAGTTCAATAAAAAGGTAAAGTACAGCCTTTACCATGCTTATTTTGCAAGTCTATATGTTGCTGTTTTAAAAACAGAAAGTTTGTTGTTATGTTTTGAATATTGATGAATAGTTAGAACATGGTAAAATCTTGAAATTTTTATAAAATTAGTAACAACAAATTTTCTACAGTGTGGTAATTTTTCAGAATTTTTGGAGTTAAAGGAGTATGATTCCTCTTGCATTTTTTACAGACTATCCTGTTTAGACAGATTGCTGTTATGTTTGCATTGTTTGCATATGTTTGTTTGTTTAATGATTCTATTTGAATATAGGACTCTTAAATATGCAGAGGCATTTAGTAGGCAATATCAAATAATAACTTTAGTGATTTTTTACAGTAGAGAATGATAAGGTTTATGCATGGATTTATAGTAACTTATCTCACGAGTTCTTGTTGAGTTTTGTGTGAATGAAGTTTTTGAGATTTACGAAAACTGCGATATGAAAGGAATTAAGGAGACACAAAAGCTCAAGCTTGGGCATGCCCAAGGCATCCCAAATTAATATTTCAAGAAGTCTCAAACATCTAAGCTTGGGGATGCCCCGGTTGGCATCCCACCTTTCTAACATAAGTTTTTGCTTCTTCACATGATATGTGCTATCCTTGCAATGTAATTTTATTTTATTTTGTTTTGTTTGCTGTTTCAATAAAGTACTTAAGATTGGAAATTTTATTTATGAGAATGAGTCTTCACATAGTTGCATAATTATTCAACTACTTAGTATGCTTCACTTATATCTTTGGAGTAGTTTGTCATTTGCTCTAGTGCTTCACTTATATATTTTTAGAGCACGACGGAAGTTTTATTTTGAAGAAATTGATGAACTCTCATGCTTCACTTATATTATTTTGAGAGTCTCTAAATAGCATGGTAATTTGCTTAGGTTATGAATTTAGTCCTAATATGATGGGCATCCAAGAGACATATAATAAAAACTTTCATATAAAATGCATTGAATACTATGAGAAGTTTGATTCCTTATGATTGTTTTGAGATATGATTATGGTGATATTACATTCATGCTAGTCACTACTGGAATCAGGATCTTTGCTGTCAGCCAGCTCTTTGCCGTCTGCTAGCTGACGGCAAAGAAGTTCTTTGCCATCAGCTTAAATAAAGTTGTCGGCAAAGAAAGAGCAGACGTCAAAGAAGGTATTTGCCGTCTGCTAGCTAACTGCATAGAAGCTTTGCAGATGGTGGGTGGCGGACTATGAGGACGACCTAACAGCCACTTTCTTTGCCGTCTGCTAGCGGGCGACAAAGCTTATTTGCCGTCAGCCAGCAGACGACAAAGAAAGTGGCCGTTTCCCCCCGGCCCCACCCCGCTAAGTGATCTCCCTCCCCCCTCTCTCTCTCTGTAACACCCCCGATGTCATGCTACAGTAATCCCCTGTTGATGGTGCCATGTCATCACACTACTGTTGCTAATCCTCACTTGATCCAAATCACTGTTCATGTTCAAACTCAAATTCAAAGTAAAAAATTCAAATTTTCCAAACATGAAAACTAAAATGGTCAAAGTGTGCCAAATAATCCCTGGATATTTTTCATGTTGGAACCAACCCCTTTTGGATTCCCAAAGTGCCCCTGGAAATTATTTAGTGGTCCAGCGGCATTTAAAATTGGCCTTTTCAATTTCTAAAAATGGTTAAACATCTCCTTTTGGCCTCAAACATTTTGTGACTCCTAGAAATAATGTACTTGATTTATGTGACAAGTCTCAAATCTAACAAAACTCATTTAGTCTTACTTTTAAATAGAAAACAACAGCTAACATTGGAACAGAAAATATATATATCAAAAAATAGAGAAAAGAGAAACCCTCCTCCCCTGGGCCATTTGGCCCATCTAGCTAAACAACCAGCCCACCTCCACCTCTCCCTCCTCTACAGGAGACCAGGAGGGCGTGGCGCTCATCCACGGCGCCATGGCCATGGATGGCTGCCACGAGCCCCTCCTTTTGACCTATAAGGGAACCCCCACACCCCACCGAAACCTTAGCCCCTCGATCTCTCTCCCTCGCGCCCCCTCCTCCTTCTGCGCCCTGACCGGTCCGCCTCTGCCCCGCCGACCTCGCCGTCATCCGCGGCCACCGTCATCTCCGGCGTGCGGGAGCATGTCCAGGAGGTCCGGCGCGGCCGGATCCGTCCGCTCCGGGGACCACCTCAAGCCGGGACGGTCCGTGTGCTCGCCATCGAGCCCTTCTCCGCCGCGGACGTCACCAACTCGTCGTCGTTGCCACTGCTCCGGGCCGCCTCCGACCTTCTAACCTCGTCCACGAGAACCGGGGTGAGCTTCTCCCTCGGGTCCCCCTTTTAGCCCTTCGATTTGGACGCCGTAGGCCGTCATCTCCGTCGAGCTCGAACCCCCGTGTACGCGTATGTGCGTGCGTTCGCTGCCGCCTGTTACTTCTTCTACTATCGTTGTTGCCGGTTGTCGCTGCTGCTGTCCCGTGCTCGCCCGCCCCTACTGCGTGTGCGTGCCTGCGCTGCTGCTCCATTTGCTGCTGGCCGCTGCTGCTGCGTACTGCCGCCGCACTGCTGATGCTCCTTGCGTGCTTCTGCGCTGCCTTGCCTCTGTTCTGCTTGATGCTAGCCACGGCAAAGGCCATGGCCGTGGTGCGTGAGAGCGCAGTGTGTGTGTGCGTGAGTTGTGACTGTGCGTGTTGTGCGTGCGTACGTGCTGTGTGTGGCTGGCTTTTGCCACGGCCGTGTGTGTGGCCGGCCCCTTGCTAGCTTAGGGGCTAATCCCCAGCTAAAACAAGTCCCTTTGTTAGACTAATTTATATTACACTTAGTTTTAGTTGTATCCTATGACATGTGGGCCGGCCCTTGTAAACAAAAGGAACGAAAAATAAAATTAAAAAGTAAAAATAATAATTAATTAGCAATATAATTAATTAACTTAATTAACATGCTTAATAACCTGGTTAACTAGATAGATTAGTTAATCTAATATTGTTTAACTAAACTGTCTCTATGACAGTAGGACCCATTTGTCAGTTTGACTTGTCAACAGGTCAAAGTTGACCGCTGACATCACTTTGACCTCATGCTAATGTCATTATTCAATTTCTGTCAAATTTAATATTTAATAATAATTTCAGGAAATCGCTAAAACTTTAATAATTCATAGAAAATTAACGTAACTCGGATCGAAAAACTTTATATATGAAAGTTGCTCAGAACGACGAGACGAATCCGAATACGCGATCCGTTCATCTGTCACATGCCCCTAGCATGCTGAACATGGAACATTCCCTCTCGGGTCATGTGTATGACACAGGTCCGGAACCGGGAAATCATTCCCGGTTGAATTTCCCCTTCACCTTTATCGTGTAGCCATACGTTAGGTCACACCTGGCTCAGCATATTGCCATGTTATGCTTTGTGATGCTATGCTTGCTTTATATTTACTGTTTCTTCCCCCTCTTCTCTCCGGTAGACCCCGAGACCGATGCCGCCCCTGTGATCGAGTACGTCGTCGACGACCCCTCCTTGCCAGAGCAACCAGGCAAGCAAACCCCCCTTGAGCATTCTGATATCGCCCATTTCTTTCCCTCTCATGCTTGCATTAGAACTGCTACTGCTTTCTGTATGATCCTACTCTGATGCATAGCCTATATTTTTGTTACCTGCTTCCATACTTATCTGCTTATCCTAAACTGCTTAGTATAGGTTGGTTAGTGATCAATCAGTGACCCCCACCTTGTCCCAGTTGCCCCGCTTTATGTTCGATGACTCGATCAACGTGATCGACGTCCAGGCCCCGACACCGCACATCACCCCCCTAGTTGTACGACACTACAGAGTTACTATCGAGTGCCGAGGGTGAACCTCATACATCACTCCTGATGAGATCTCTGTAGTGTAGCTATTCGGTCGTGATCATCGAGGGTGATTTCCTCCTTAACTACTTCCATTATGGCTCTGTCGTGCAACCCCTCAAGTGTGAACCTCGAGGATGGATCCTCTTACGTTCACCTTGATCATAACATCGAGTGGAATTCACCGGGGGTGATTCCTCGGGTTTTCCCCTTGGTGTTAGACACACAGTTACTATGGTTACTATGACTTTGCACTGAGCCATGTTACTAAAGACGGGTCGGTCCTGAGAGGTACCCGCGCGAGCTTAATAGCTAGTGATGTGGAGTCGGGTTGACCTGGAAGGTGCCCGCGAGATACTTACGAGGCGTGGCCGGGCATTCTTAGCCCTTGCCGCAAGTACTTGAGACGGGGCGATGGGGTCACATCGATCGTGAGTCTCTGCTCGTTACCGCGTGCTCCTAATCCACTACGGTTTGGATATTTGATCCGAGGGGCCTCTGGCCTGATAGCACTAACCATCACGTGGGCATAGTATGGGCGTTCTGCATCGTATACATCAGCCGAAGCTTAGTAGACGTCAGTGACTAAGCGGCGCGCGCCGGGTTGGACTGTGTAAGCTCCTGCCTTGTTGAAGGAGGTAGCTAGGCCTGCTCACCGGCCGCGTACGCAACGTGCATGAGTTCCTAGGGAGATGGCCCATGACCCCTGGGGGCATAGGTTTAGTCCGGCGTGCTGGCCTCTCTATTAAGCCTAGGTCGGGTTGCGGCGTATTGTTTGGCCGAGGCCGGGCATGACCTAGGAAAGTGTGTCCGGCCGGAGTTAATCGAGCGTGGTGGGTAAGTTGGTGCACCCCTGCAGGGAAGAAAACATCTATCGATAGCCTGTCCTACGGTAACAGACACTTGGAGTTGTATCCCGATCAATACAACTAGAATTGGTTACTTGAGATGAGAAATGGATTGTGATGAAAAATGGATGGTGATGAGAAATGGACATGAGAAATGGATAGTATGGCTCTGGGATTTCTTTCTCGCAGGGAGTCGAGAAAGGATCTCTGGCCGAGGTTGATAACACTACTGCTACTTTACTTTATGCTACTCTACTCCGTCCTGTTGCTGCAAGATGGTGGTTTCCAGAAGATGCTAGTCTTTGATAGGCTAGGCTTTCCCCCTTCTCTTCTGGCATTCTACAGTTTAGTCCACAGATACAACCCATTCCTTTGATACAGAGGCATACTTAGTTTAGATATGATGTAAGTCTTGCGAGTACTTTGGATGAGTACTCACGGAAGCTTTGCTACTTCCTTTCCCCCCATACCCGATTGTTGCGACCAGATGACGGATCCCAGGAGCCAGCCGACGCCACTGATGACTACTACTACCCGGAGGATGCCTACTACTACGTGAAGACCGCAGACGACTAGGAGTAGTTAGGAGGCTCCCAGGCAGGAGGCCTTGCCTTTTCGATCGATGTTGCTTTTGTGCTAGCCTTCTTAAGGCAAACTTGTCTAACTTATGTCTGTACTCATATATTGTTGCTTCCGCTGACTCTTGTGTCTTCGAGCTTATGTTTTCGAGCCCTCGAGGCCCCTGGCTTGTAATATAAAGCTTGTATTATTTTAAATTTGTGTCTAGAGTTGTGTTGTGATATCGTCCCGTGAGTCCTTGATCTTGATTGTACACATTTGCGTGTATGATTAGTGTACGATTGAATCGAGGGCGTCACTCTCTCTCTCCCAGCCCTCACCTCACCAGCGCCCCCACCCCCAACCCCTTGCCCCCACCGCCCCGGCGCC
>NC_041380.1:523399484-523430704 GCF_002162155.2 Triticum dicoccoides | reverse complement strand
GCTGTGCCCTGACGTGCCCCGCCGCCATCCGCTGTCCCCGGCGCCGCCCCGCCCGTCACCGCCTCCTCCTCGCCTTGGCTGTCACCTTCTCACCCCTCCTTCACCCCCGCGCGTCGCCGCCCGAGTCCTCTGCCTCGCCTCGCCAATGCTGTCACCGAACACGGCCATCTCATCGCGCTGTCGTTGTCCCGTCGTCGACCACCACCGCCCCGAGCTCCGGCCCCTCCTACGTCGTCACCGTCGACCCCCCAGCCCGGCCCTCCCCCGAGAAGGACGCCCAACCACCTCTGCCTCCGACCCCGGCCGTCTCCAACACCGAGGTGCGCCACCCTCCCTCTTCTCTCTGTGTGTGTTTAGGTTTAGGTTTACTTTCTATTTGTTTAGGTTTAGCCGACAGGAGGAAGAAGAAGATGAAAAATTGACATTTAGTTTAGGTTTAATTTCTGTTTCATGTAGCCGACAGGAGATTGTGTGAAATTGCCATGTTGTATGTAAACACTGCCACACTTAGAATAAAAATGAGGATAACACACTTGATTTAGAACAGTTCGTGTAGAAAACTGCCATGGACCACAACGTCAAATCTGCTTTGTTCCTGAAATTTTTGCCATGTCACCTAGTAAATTTCCATGTAGTGCAATGAGAGTAGTTCCGCGGGGGTTTATGGCTGATTTACAAATTGAACCATATAGGCATGGTGACGATATATATACTCTTTCATTTGATGATCAAGAATATATTGAATAACATGCTGCTAATAAATATTGTGCTCAGCTCTAGTTTGTCAACCTAGAGCCACCTAAAATATGCTCTGTTTTTTATATTACTATGCTCTGTTTTTCAACATTTTCAGTTTTCTTTCATGTCTAAAAAATCCCTAGTTTTGAAGGGTGCCAATTGCCATTGCCAACTAACCTATGAAATTAATTAAGTGTTGTTGATGTTGTTGAGCACAAGTGCATTGCTTTTTTTTCTTAGTTTTCTTTCATGTCTAAAAACTTGGCTCTGTTCCAACTATTGCTAACTAACATACCAAATTAATTAATTGTAGTTGATTATCTTCTGCTCAAAACTTCTGCTACTGTAATGTTATATGATAATGTTGTAAGGGTAGTAATTGGTCTCTTCTGCTGCTTATCAGAGATGGGGGGGGGGGGAGGCCGCCACCGCAGGCTGCGCTCTGCCACACCGGAGTATGACTTGGAAGGTTTCGAGTTCTTCACGATCATACTTGAGAATTCCTCCAAGAGGCAGGTATATAAAAGGAGATATCTCCCCTTCACCCATCTCTTTATCATAACTCTGTTGTTTCCTACATCACTCCTTGACCCACGTTGCAGAGGCCGCCTGACACTTTTATGGAGATGCTGGACGGCCATCGGCCAAAGAATGTGAAGCTGCGATAGGCCGGCAGCGGGCTTCGCAGGCTTTGGGACGTGGAGGTGGTGATCAAGAACGACCACATGTACCTGTGTCGTGGCTGGGAGCAGTTCTTCCGTGCCTATGACCTGCGGCACAGGTACTTCCTTGTCTTCAGGTACGACGGCGACGCCATGCTCACCGTGAAGGTGTTCAACACGGATATGTGCCACATGCGCTACTAGGAGGACGGCGATGCCAGTACGCTCTGCCTCTTCTTCCTATCCATTTGGCTTTGTATCACACTGATTGTTAAAAAACTTTGTTGCATTTGGCCAGGCAATCAGAGCAGCGATAGCGACTCTGGCTACAACAAAAGCAACACCGAGTCTGGCTACAGCAAAAGCAGCAGCGAGGATGATCCGGAATGGAGTAGGGAAGAAGAGGAGCAGAGTGGGGATGAGGAGGTGCAGCCTATTCTATCTGACGATGACCTCGCGATGGTGGTGGCTGACGATGGACAAGCGATGGTGGTGGCTGACGATGGGCAAGAGATGGTGGTGGATGAGGATGACCTAGCGATGGTGTTTCCTGAAGATGGCCTCGCGATGGTGGTGGTGCCTGACAATGACCTCGCGATGGTGGTGGCGCCGGCGATCCCACAACCGAGCGACATGACCATGCCAATTGTGGTAGAAGAGTACATCTCACTGCCTCGCCGCTCTAAGCGCATCAGAATGATGAAGGAGAAGGAGGAGTGAACTATGTCAGGTATGTCAGATCTCCAAAATGATCTATACTTTGCTTTGTTTCCTCCAAAATGACCTAAGTTAGCTCTAATATGCTAAGTTATCTCTAATATGCTTAGTTACCTAGGTTTGCTCAATAATGACATACACTTGGTTTACTTATGTAAAAATGGCATAATTAGCTTACTTAGGTTTGAAATAGCATAACAATCTTGGTAACCTCATATATGACATATAGTTAGCTTATTTTTCTTGAAATGACATAATAAGCCTAAGTAGCTCCAAAATGATCAATTTTACCTAAGTTAGCTCCAAAATGACCTAAGTTAGCCCTAAGTTAGCTCTAAAATGCTAAATTAGCTCTAATATGCTTAGTTACCTGGGTTAGCTCAAGAAAGACCTAAACTTAGTGATACGTCCATTTTGCATCATGCTTTTATATTGATATTTATTGCATTATGGGCTGTTATTACACATTATGTCACAATACTTATGCCTTTTCTCTCTTATTTTACAAGGTTTACATGAAGAGCGAGAATGCCGGCAGCTGGAATTTCGGGCTGGAAAAGGAGCAAATATTAGAGACTATTCTTCACAACTCCAAAAGTCCTAAAAGTCCACGAAAGTCGGTTTTGGAATATATAAAAAATATTGGGAAAGGAAACACCATAGGGGACCACCCACCGTCCACGAGGGTGGAGGGCGCGCCCTACCCCCTGGGCGCGTCCCCTCCCTCGTGGGCCACTTGGAAGCCCCCCGATGCCCATCTTCTGGTATAAGGTGTCTTTCGCCCTGGAAAAAATCAGAAGGAAGCTTTCGGGATGAAGCACCACCCTCTCAAGGCGGAACCTTGGCGAAACCAATCTAGGGCTCCGGCGGAGCTGTTCTGCCGGGGAAACATCCCTCCAGGAGGGGGAAATCGTCACCATCGTCATCACCATTGATCCTCTCATCGGAAGGGGGTCAATCTCCATCAACGTCTTCACCAGCACCATCTCCTCTCAAACCCTAGTTCATCTCTTGTATCCGATCTTTGTCTCAAAACCTCAGATTGGTACCTGTGGGTTGCTAGTAGTGTTGATTACTCCTTGTAGTTGATGCTAGTTGGTTTATCCAGTGGAAGATTATATGTTCAGATCCTTTATGCATATTAATACCCCTCTGATTATGAACATGAAAGTGATTTGTGAGTAGTTACATTTGTTCCCGAGGACATGGGAGAAGTCTTGCTATAAGTAGTCATGTCAATTTGGTATTCGTTCGATATTTTGATGAGATGTATGTTGTCTTTCCTCTAGTGGTGTTATGTGAACGTCGACTACATGAAACTTAACCATTGTTTGGGCCTAGGGGAAGGCATTGGGAAGTAATAAGTAGATGATGGGTTGCTAGAGTGACAGAAGCTTAAACCCTAGTTTATGCATTGCTTCATAAGGGGCTGATTTGGATCCATATCTTTCATGCTATGGTTAGGTTTACTTTAATTCTTCTTTTGGAGTTGTGGATGCTTGCGAAGGGGGTTAATCATAAGTGGGATGCTTGTCCAAGGAAGGGAAGTACCCAAGCACCGGTCCACCCACATATCAAATTATCAAAGTAACAAACGCGAATCATATGAGCATGATGAAAACTAGCTTGACGATAATTCCCATCTGTCCTCGGGAGCGCTTTACTTTATATAAGAGTTTTTCCAGGCTTGTCATTTGCTACAAAAAGGATTGGGCCACCTTGCTGCACCTTGCTTACTTTTGTTACTTGTTACCCGTTCCAAATTACCTTATCACAAAACTATCTGTTACAGATAATTTTAGTGCTTGTAGAGAATACCTTACTGGAAACTACTTGTCATTTCCTTCTGCTCCTCGTTGGGTTCGACACTCTTACTTATTGAAAGGACTATGATAGATCCCCTATACTTGTGGGTC
The DNA here is from genome assembly GCF_002162155.2 of Triticum dicoccoides. Classification (NCBI taxonomy): domain Eukaryota; kingdom Viridiplantae; phylum Streptophyta; class Magnoliopsida; order Poales; family Poaceae; genus Triticum; species Triticum dicoccoides. Next base: position 523,426,671 of record NC_041380.1, on the reverse strand, counting down.
ATGAAGACTCTTTTCTGGCGCTGTTGCCGGGGAGTGAAGCGCCTTTGGTAAGTGGAATTTGGTAAGGAAAAATTTATATAGTGTGCTGAAATTTACTGTCACTTGTTACTATGGAAAACAATCATTTGAGGGGCTTGTTCGGGGTATCTTCACCCTGACCAGTAGAGCAAAGAGTTGCTCCTCAACCTACCGAACCTACTGAAAATGTTTACTTTGAAATTCCTTCGGGTATGATAGAGAAACTGCTAGCTAATCCTTTTACAAGAGATGGAACATTACATCCCGATATGCACCTAATCTATGTGGATGAAGTTTGTGGATTATTTAAGCTTGCAGGTGTGACGCCCCCGATTTTACCGTACACTAATCATACACTCAAATGTGTACGATTAGGGAGTCATGGGAAGATATCACAACACAACTCTAGACACAAATAAAATAATACAAGCTTTATATTACAAGACAGGGCCCTCGAAGGCTCGAATACAAATGCTCGAAGACACAAGAGTCAGCGGAAGCAACAATATCTGAGTACAGACATAAGTTAAACAAGATTGCCTTAATAAGGCTAGCACAAAAGTAGCAACGGTCAAAAAGGCGAGGCCTCCTTCCTGGGACCTCCTAACTACTCCTCGAAGTCGAACTCCACATAGAATCATCCTCAGGATCCTCTGGCTCCTGGACTCCATCATCTGGTTGCAACAACCAGGTAGAAAAAGGGGGAGCAAAGCAACCGTGAGTACTCATCCAAAGTACTCGCAAGCAAGGATCTACACTACATATGCATTGGTATCAATGAAATGGGTAGTATCTGTGGACTGAACTGTAGAATGCCAGAATAAGAGGGGGATAGCTAGTCCTATCGAAGACTACGCTTCTAACAGCCTCCATCTTGAAGCAGTAGAAGAGAGTAGATGGTAAGTTCACCAAGTATCATCGTATAGCATAATCCTACCCGGCGATCCTCTCCTCGTCGCCCTGTTAGAGAGCGATCACCGGGTTGTATCTGGCACTTGAAAGGGTGTGTTTTATTAAGTATCCAGTTCTAGTTGTCATAAGGTTAAGGTACAACTCCGGGTCGTCCTTTTACCGAGGGACACGACTATTCGAATAGATAAACTTCCCTGAAGGGGTGCACCACATAACCCAACATGCTCGATCTCCTTTGGCCGGACAAACTTTCCTGGGTCATGCCTAGCCTCAGAAGATCAACACATCACAACCCCACCTAGGCACAACAGAGAGGTCAGCACACCGGTCTAAATCCTATGTGCGCAGGGGTCTGGGCCCATCGCCCATTGCACACCTGCACATTGCGTACGCGTCCTGAAGCAGACCTAGCCCCCTTAATTCAAGCGCAGGCCTACGGTCCAATCCGGCGCGCGCTGCTTAGTCGCTGACATCAAGAAGGCTTCGGCTGATACCACAACGTCGAGTGCCCATAATTGTTCCCGCGTAGTTGGTTAGTGCGTATAGGCCAGTGGTCAGACTCAGATCAAATACCAAGATCTCGTTAAGCGTGTTAATTGATGTAACCGCATACGCCGACCAGTGCCAGGCCCACCCTCTCTCCTAGGTGGTCTCAACCTGCCCTGTCGCTCTGCCACAAAGATCCACCCAGAGGGCCGTCGGGACAAAGGTCCTTTCAGCCCCCAATCCGTGAATCACTCGCGGGTACTCTATGAGCCGACCCGTCTTTAGTCATCACATGTATCATGTATAAGATATATAGTATATACCCGTGATCACGGCCCGATAGTATAGCATGGCAGACGGACAAGAATGTAGGGTCACTGATGATAAACTAGCATCCTATACTAAGCATTCAGGATTGCATGTAAGGTATCAACAACTGTAGCAACAATGACAGGCTATGCAACAGAATAGGATTAACCAAAAACAATAACATGCTACACTATTCTAATGCAAGCAGTAGAGAGAAGAATAGGCGATATCGGGTTGATCAAGGGGGGGGGGGCTTGCCTGGAAGCTCTGTTGTACAGGAAGAAGGGTTGTCGGTGATGTAGTCATACTCAGTGGCATCAGCGCCGGTCTCGGGTCTAACGAAGAAGAAGAGGAGGGAGAAACAGTAAATACGGAGCAAACAAAGCATCACAAAATATAAAAAGGCAATACGCGGTGCCAGGGGTGATCTAACGCAGGGATAGGTGATACTGGCAAAGGGGGGAAACATCCGGGAAAGTATTCCTGGTGTTTCACGTTTTTGGACAAACGGACCGGAGGGGGACGGTTGCAGGTTCGCTATGCTAGGGACGTGTGGTGAACGAACGGACTGCGTATTTGGATTCATCTCATCGTTCTGAGAAACGTTCATGTACAAAGTATTTTCATCCAATTTACGGTTTATTTTCTATTAGTTTTCAAAGTTTTAAATCATTTTTTAATTTTTGGAATTATTCAATTAGAATTTAAATCCCTAAATACTTTTGTTACTAGGGTATTGGCTAGTCGATGTGTATGATCAGTGGGGTCCAGGGGGCTGAATCAGTATGTACGGTCAGCAGTTGACCAGTCAATGTTGACTGGTCAACTGGTCGATATGGTCAGTGGGGCCCACATGTCATTGACTCAGACTATTTAACAGGGTTTTATTTTAGTTTAATTTGTCCTAATTAGTAGGTGGGGCCCTACTATTAGTGTCTATTAGCGGTGAGCTAATTAGACTAACCAAATTAGTTCCTAATCTAATCTACTAGGGCCCACATGTCGGTGGCACGTGCCAGCCACTATGTGCCGGTGCTCACGCACGAACACACAGATGTGGGGTGCCGGCAGTTGGCCAGTGGAGCAGCGGCGGCTGGAGCCGGCACGGGCGGAGGGGCTTCGGGAAGCCGCGGGAGCAATGGCGGCTGGAGCCGGCACAGGCGGGGCCAGTGGAAGGCGGCGGCAGCGGTGGGAGTGGCAGCAGGCAACGACAACGGTAGCAGCTGCGGGCACGGGAGCGGGTGACCGGGTGATAACCCACAAGTATAGGGGATCGCAATAGTTTTGAGGGTAGAGTATTCAACCCAAATTTAATGATTCGACACAAGGGGAGCCAAAGAATATTCTCAAGTATTAGCAGCTGAGTTGTCAATTCAACCACACCTGGAAACTTAATATTTGTAGCAAAGTGTTTAGTAGCAAAGTAATATGATAGTAGTGATAACGGTAGCAAAAGGTAACAGTAGTAAAAGTAATGTTTTTGGTATTTTGTAGTGATGATAGCAATAGCAACGAAAAAGTAAATAAGCAAAGAACAATATATGGAAAGCTCGTAGGCAATGGATCAGTGATGGAGAATTATGCCGGATGTGGTTCATCATGTAACAGTCATAACCTAGGGTGACACAGAACTAGCTACAATTCATCAATGTAATGTAGGCATGTATTCCAAATATAGTCATACGTGCTTATGGAAAAGAACTTGCATGACATCTTTTGTCCTACCCTCCCGTGGCAGCGGGGTCCTATTGGAAACTAAGGGATATTAAGGCCTCCTTTTAATAGAGTACCGGAACAAAGCATTAGCACATAGTGAACACATGAACTCCTCAAACTATGGTCATCACCAGTAAGTATCCCGATTATTGTCACTTCGGGGTTAACGGATCATAACACATAATAGGTGACTATAGACTTGCAAGATAGGATCAAGAACTCTCATATATTGATGAAAACATAATAGGTTGAGATGTGAAATCATGGCACTCGGGCCCTAGTGACAAGAATTAAGCATAGCAAAGTCATAGAAACATCAATCTCAGAACATAGTGGATACTAGGGATCAAACCCTAACAAAACTAACTCGATTACATGATAAATCTCATCCAACCCATCACCGTCCATCAAGCCTACGATGTAATTACTCACGCACGATGGTGAGCATCATGAAATTGGTGATGGAGGATGGTTGATGATGACGATGGCGACGGATTCCCCTCTTCGGAGCCCCAAACAGACTCTAGATCAGCCCTCCCGAGAGGTTTTAGGGCTTGGCGGCGGCCCCGTATCGTAAAACGCGATGATTTCTTCTCTCTGATTTTTTCTCCCCAAAACCAAATATATAGAGTTGGGGTTGAGGTCGGAGGAGCTCCAGGGGGCCCACGAGGTAGGGGGGCGCGCCCTAGGGGGGCAGGCGCGCCCCCACCCTCATGGACAGGTGGTGGGCCCCCTGGTCTTCATCTTTTGCAAGGATTTTTTATTATTTCCGAAAAAGATGTTCCGTGAAGTTTCAGGTCATTCCGAGAACTACCCCCCTGGGCGCGCCCCTGCCTCGTGGCCCCATGGTGGCCCTCCTCCACTTATCCTTTCACCCACACACTCCTTCTTCCTCCCACAAACACGAATATCTAGCTCAAACCCGAGTCCAAGCTCATTTTGCTCCCATTTTTGATCTCCTTGCTCAAAGCACCTCTCACAAAACTGCTTGGGGAGATTGTTCCTTGGTATGTGATAAAGACCGAACCTCGAGGCGAGATCCGATCCGTTGTTGCGGCCCGACCTTTCACGACACTCCACCTTCAGCAGCAGTAGCCTCTCACCCGCGCACGCGATATGCACGAAATAGAGGGTTTGAACCTTACGGCCCAGCACGAGAAAATCAATCTCGACGATGATACTCACGCGCAAAAATAATTTCTACAAAGAAATCGCAACACAGAGGTTTTCTAAAGATCCCTCTAAGACTTGATACGGGTGTATACCCTTGAAAACACATCGTGTCTATTTTATCAAATAACCTGCTTTACAATGAACGCATATCATGGCTTTATATATTAGCCAATCCATCTAACTTGAGCAACAAACCGAACTATTCATCAATTGATATCTCTCACGGCTAAACATAAAAGGAAACTAATTCTGTTGTAGGTTCGTGCGTCTTCTCTGATTGCATGGCAGGTGGACCCCATCCAATTTCCTTTAAGGAAAGAAGACTCCATGCGCTGCATCTTCTACATGTTCCTCCCTGATACGTCTCTTTGCCTGGCAAGAATAAATATAAAAATCTAAATTGCATTGATTTCCTTTTAAACCAGCGTACAACGCCTCTATATCTCCGATTAGAATATTCCCTTGTAAACTCATCCATACGTACAACCTTGTGGCCTGAGTATGCACGGCTCAAGGACCGATGAGATCCATGCAAGTAGTACTCACGTTGTAGTTTTCCATTACCATATAACTCAGTTCGTTTCTTATCTCCCGGGACCAAATCAAGAAATACACCGTAATTGCATGCGCTCAGAACAAAACAAGAATGATTGTTCAATGATTTGACCACCGAGCCATCTTCACTCAACTAAAAATAATTAGGAGCGTAGATATTTCGCTCTATTGATCCCTCGACATCACTAGCATCAACGTCCATATCAGTATGTGACTCCTCCATTGGTCCAATTAGTTTTTGTTATAGTGCTTTATTCATTGCAAATTTGTGCTGCCTAGGTGACCATGTTCTTGAGCTTGCATGTCAAATTTATACGGTTCGAAGTAGTTTTGATGCATGATATATGCTCTAGGCACTTGTATGAGTAGTTTCTATCAATATTATTGAGTTTGGTTTACTTTTATTTTGAAGTTACTAAAAATTTTCAGAATTTTTCAGAGGAAGAAATATGCTTAGGAAAATGTTCCAAGGTGGTTCTTCAAGGAAGCAAGGACCCAGGCTTGCAATGCGTGATGCTGATGAAGAGCCACCAAGAAATGCTCCAGTGCGTCCTTGTGAATGGCCTTCGGAAAACTTTATGGATCGAGCAGGAATTAAAGAAGAATTTAGCGCATATTTGCGTAACGCTGATCTTGTGAGCTTCGAGGAAGAGAAATGCAGCCAGTATCACCATCTCACTAGTTCCTTTGTGAGGAGGTTTGAATTTTCATCTTCACATAATTCTCCAACTGTCCTGTTTGATCTTTATGAAAAATCTTATACTATGGACTTAGAGGATTTTACCACTGCTTGCAAACTTCCACAATGGGGTAGTGTCAGGGATCCTCGCAAATCTGAATTTAGAGATTTTCTTGCTAGTATAACTGTGGGGGAATCTAGAGATATAACAGAAGCTACCATAGGGAGCATACATTTTCCTGCTATACATTATTTCGCTCTCTTCATAGGTAGATGCATAAATGGTAAAGATGAAGCATGTCATATGTGTGTTCCTGACCTCAGTATTCTTAGGAGCGCGGTGTTAGGAGATAAATCTTATAATTTGGGAGCCATTGTTGCACGTAGGTTGCATCTGAATAGATTTAATGGAGATTTCTTTGGTGGAATTTATGCAACCCGCATAGCTAATTTTCTTGGTATAGCCATACGTGAAGATGATATTGAATTACCTCCTGCTTACCTAGACTTTAATGCTATGGTTCACCACCAGTTTGTCGAGAGGAATGAATCACCTCTCCAGTATCGACTAATCTTTGACAGACGGCGTGTTGTCCATATTACTCTCCCTGCTCCTGCCTTCTTTGATTATCAGGCAAAAGGTAGATATGTTATTACCAGAGAGGAGGCAGATGAGTACGAGAGGAGAGCGGAGGCCGCTCGTCGCCACGCTGCAGCTCAGGAGGCGATAGCCGCTGCATCGCAGTACGAGCCCGACTATTATTATGGATATCCGCCAGGCCAGCCGTGGCCATAGACCAACTTAGGCCAAAAGCCTAAGCTTGGGGGAGTACGTATTTCCCACCGACATTATATTCATGTTCACACACTCATTGCTAGATGTCAGTGCTCATACTTTTTCATTGTATCATCCATGCTAGTTTATTCCCTTTTTATGCTTTCTTCTTGTGTGTTTAATAAACCTTAAGAAAAACCCAAAAAAATTAGCTGTAGCTTTTAATTAGTTTACTTTCCATGCTTGTAGTAGTAATTAAAAAGAAAACCCAAAAAGATTTCCTGTTCTTCTTTTGCTTGTTGGGAGCTTTCCCATGTAAATAGTTTTATTTCTTTTCTTTTCTTTGGGGGTCGATGGGAGAATATCATAATTAAATTGTTGAAGTAGCTCTTATATGCATTATTGTTGATCTGACAAAAGAGCCCATATTGCATTGTCTTCTCCTGTTTATCGAATGCTTGCAGATTCCAGCTTAGTCCAATGCACACACACTATTATTGTTATTCACATTGTTCGGTCGTGCAAGTGAAAGGCAATTATGACGATATATGATGGACTGACTGAGATGAGAAAAGCTGGTATGAACTCGACCTCTTTTGTTTTTGTAAATATGATTAGTTCATCGTTCTTGATTCAGCCTATTATGAATAAACATGTTTGCAATGACAACTAGAGATCATAGTTTCTTGTGCCATGCTTGATTAGCTATGAGTTATAATGGTTTACCTTGCATGCCAACATGCTATTAAAATGGTTGTGATGTGGTATGATAGGGTGGTATCCTCCTCTGAATGATTTAAGTGACTTGACTTGGCGCATGTTCATGCATGTAGTTGAAACAAAATCAACATAGCCTTCATGATATTTATGTTCATGGTGGATTATATCCTACTCATGCTTGCATTCGATGTTGATTAATTTTAATGCATGTTCATGACTGTTGTCGCTCTCTAGCTGGTCGCTTCCCAGTCTTTTGCTAGCCTTCACCTGTACTAAGCGGGAATACTGCTTGTGCATCCAATCCCTTAAACCCCAAAGTTATTCCGTATGAGTCCACCATACCTACCTATATACGGTATCTACCTACCGTTCCAAGTAAATTTGTATGTGCCAAACTCTAAACCTTCAAATAAATATCCTGTTTTGTATGCTCGAATAGCTCATGTATCAACTAGGGTTGTCCGTATCTTCCATTTTAGGTGGGTTATTCTCAAGAGGAGTGGACTCCGCTCCTCACTCACGAGAAAGTGGCTGGTCACCGGGATGCCCAGTCCCATGCTTTATGCAAATCAAATCAAAATAATTGCAAACAAAACTCCCCCTGGGACTCTTGTTTGTTGGAGGCACTCGTTGTTTCGAGCAAGCCATGGATTGATGCTTGTTGGTGGAAGGGGGAGTATAAACTTTACCATTCTGTTTCGGAACCGACTATAATGTGTGTAGCATGGAAGATATTGCCATCTCTTGGTTGTTATGTTGACAATGAAAGTATACCACTCAAAATATTATTCACCTCTATTTCAAAACCGAGCTCTGGCACCTCTACAAATCCCTGTTTCCCTCTGCGAAGGGCCTATCTATTTAATTTTATGCTAAGTCATCATCCTCTTATTAAAAAGCACCAGTTGGAGAGCACCGCTATCATTTGCATTCATTACTATTAGTTTACATTGAGTATGACTTGACTGGATCTCTTTTACCATGAATTACGATGTCTAGTCAGTCCTTGATCTTTAAAGGTGCTCTGCATTTATGTTTTGCGGTCTCAGAAAGGGCTAGCGAGATACCATCTTGTCATATCATATTATGATTGTTTTGAGAAAGTGCTGTCATCCGAGATTTATTATTATTGCTCGCTAGTTGATTATGCCATTGATATGAGTAAACTTGAGACCTAAGCGTTATTGTGAATGTGGTTAGTCATAATCTTTGTTGAAAACTTGAATGCTGGCTTTACATATTTACAACAACAAGAGCAAACAGAGTTTGGAAAAGTTTTTCTTTATCACTTTCAGTTTATCAACTGAATTGCTTGAGGACAAGCAAAGGTTTAAGCTTTGGGGAGTTGACACGTCTCCGTCGTATCTACTTTTCCAAACACTTTTGTCCTTGTTTTGGACTCTAACTTGCATGATTTGAATGGAACTAACCCGGACTGACGCTGTTTTTAGTAGAATTGCTATGGTGTTATTTATGTGCAGAAACAAAAGTTCTCGAAATGACCTGAAACTTCACGGAACATCTATTCGGAAAATATAAAAAATCCTTGCAAAAGATGAAGGTCAGGGGGCCCACCACCTGTCCACGAGGGTGGGGCGCGCGCCCCCCTACCTCGTGGACCCCCTGGAGCTCCTCCGACCTCAACCCCAACTCTATATATTTGCTTTCGGGGAGAAAAAATTCAGAGAGAAGAAATCATCGCGTTTTACAATACGGAGCCGCCTCCAAGCCCTAAAACCTCTCGGGAGGGCTGATCTGGAGTCCGTTCGGGGCTCCGGAGAGGGGAATGCGTCACCATCGTCATCATCAACCATCCTCCGTCACCAATTTCATGATGCTCACCACCGTGCGTGAGTAATTCCATCGTAGGCTTGCAGGACGGTTATGGGATGGATGGGATCTATCATGTAATCGAGTTAGTTTTGTTAGGGTTTGATCCCTAGTATCCACTATCACTACAAAAGAAGACACATCCGTGACATTTTGGGCCGAACAATTTTTTTTGTCATACATATGACACTTCTATGACGATAATTGTGAAAAAACCCGGTATCATCATAGATGTGGTGGGCTCCTACTTCTATGACAAAAAATCATGACAGAAAATGGGCTTTTCGTCCTGGGCGGGCCAGAGACGCTGCTGCATGACATTCTTTGGGCCGTCCATGACGGAAAAAACCATGGTAGAAGCGAGGGGGAGGAAAATTTCGGGGAGTTCCCGGTTACGGTGGGAGGTCGGGGGCCGAGCGATGCGCGTTTCTCTCATACACATACGCGTGCGTGTGCGAGGTGTTGGCTCTAACTGAACCCGAGCGAGGCATTGGGCTCTAACTGAACCTGAGCGATTGCACTACAGGCTACGCGTTATTGAACCCGAGCGATCGATCGATGGCTGTTAACTGAACCCGATCGAGTGATTCCTTCGCTACTGCTGCTAACTGAAGCCGATCTATTGGATGAACAGTGAGCATTGGGGGGGGGGTGGATGAACAGTGAGCGGTGGCGTTGCCTCTGGATGAACAGGACCCCGTGGTGTGGAGGGCTTGATGAACAGTAGACGGTAGAGGGGTGCCCGTGGAGGGGTGGTTGAACAGTAGCCGGTGGAGTAGCGTGCTGTGGAGGCTAGATGAACAGGAGCCCGTGGGGGCTAGAGGAGGTCGACGGTAGCCCGTGGAGGCTGGAGGAGGTCGACGGTGGAGATGAACAGTATCCCGTGGAGTCCCGTTTTGCGGTACGCCACACCCCTCCCGATCAACAGGACCCCCGTTTCGACCGTAGGAGGTCCGTTTCGTCCGTTTTGCGGTACGCCACACCCCTCCTGATCAATAGGACCCCTGTTTCAACCGTAGGAGGTCCGTTTCCTCCGTTTTGCGATACGCCACACCCTTCCCGATCAACAAGACCCCGTTCCGAACGTAGGAGGTTCGTTTCCTCCGTTTTGCGGTACGCCAGGCCTCATTTCCATCGCCTGTTCCGTCCAAGCCTTCCCGATGAACACGACCAGGCATTCCGTTCCAACCCAGCCGGTTGGCTCCCACGCGTTCCGTTGCCTCTCAATGAACACGAGCATTCCGTTGCCTCCCCATGAACACGACGCATTCCGCTGCCTCCCAATGAACACGATGCATTCCGTTGCCTCCCCATGAACACGACGACGACGCTGTTTCTTCGTTCCGACCCAGCCATGTACATGAGCCCTGGCCGTACGTATGCGCGAGTAGGCGTTCGAGACCCCATCCGTATGTACACATACGTGGCCATATTTTCTTTCTTGCACCATGGCCACTGTACGTACGTGCACATGCTACGTGCACGCCTCTACTACGACACGTACACGCCTCTACTACGACACGTGCGCACCTCTACATCCACCAGTATATATGTATGTACACGTTCGCGACCAGAATGACAACGCTATGTACGCTTCAACCAGGTGGGTCCCGACTGTCAGGCACTTCCTTGCGTGCGAACATGTAGCTGGTGGGTCCCAGCAGTCAGGGGGGCGAATCATTTTTTTTGCCCGGACGCACTTCCTTGCGTGCGAAGATGTAGCTGGTAGGTCCCAGCAGTCAGGGGGGCAAATCGTTTTTTTTGCCCGGACGCACTTCCTTGCGTGCGAAGATGTAGCTGGTGGGTCCCAGCAGTTAGGGGGAAACGTTTTTTTGCGAAATACGGTGGCCCGTCCGGTGGGTCCCCGCTGTCAGGTGGAGGAATCATTATTTTGCGCGTAATAAGGAGGCACTTCCTTGCTGCGGCCGTGGACCCAGCTGTCAGCCTCTCCACGTACAGTCCATGTCCGATGGAAGTCGTTCCTTGACCACGTTGACCATGCCGCGCCGACCACGGCGGTGGATGATGGCGAGGACTAGGAAGGGGACGACTCGGAGCCGGGGAAGACGGAACAGTGGATGCCCACGTGAAGAAGAGTACGAGGGTTCACTGGTTCGGCTGCAGTGTGAGGCTGCTGTCGCCACAGAATAACAGGGGGTGTGGGTGAGTAGAGGGATGGCCTGGCTAGCGGTGGGAGTAGTAGAGGGCGGTGAGGCCTCCATGGTATCACAGCCGGCCACGGGAGGCAGGTGCACGTGGCACGACCGACGCTGGTTTGGGCGGCTGGAGCAAGAAGACCAGAGGTCGAAGAAGCACTACGACCATTGGATGAACATCGTACGGTAATAGGAGCTAGAATCGTTCATATTGACTAAGTTGACAAAGCCTTCCGTCCCCGTTAACTTGGTAGGCCCACAAGTCAGCCTCCCACTATGCTGGGTTCCAGCTGGCAGGGGGAATATTCATTTATTTGTGCGTAATAAGGAGGCACTTCTTTGCGTGCGAAGATAGCTGGTGGGTCCGACATGTCAGCGGGGGGCACGTTATTTTCGCAAAATACAGAGGCCCTTCCGGTGGGTCCCAGATGTCAGGTGGAGGAATCATTATTTTGCGCGTAATAAGGAGGCATTTCCTTGTGTGCGGCCGTGGACCTAGCTGTCAGCCTCTCCACGCACAGTCTACTTCCGTTGGTGTCATTCGTTGACCACGTTGACCACGCCGCACCGAGTGCATCCAAGGTGGTGGATACGGCGAGGCCCCGAACAGCAACGAGCCGGAGATGGGAAGACACGGGAGTAGAGTCACAGACGGAGAGGTGTACGAGGGTTAACTGGTTCTAGTGCGGTGTGGTTCGACAGTCGGTGGAGAAGAACAGGAGGTGTGGAGGGGTGGAGGGATGGCCTGGCCAACGATGAAGTAGCGCTTCATAGCAAAGCATGCTAAGCAGAGCTGCTAGCAGTAGGAGGCGGGAGGTGGTCCCGGCGGCGCTGGAGGAAAAAGACGAGAGATTGAAGATGGATGCCGGTCGTTGGATGTAAATCCAACAGCTAACATGTCAGAATCATTTGTTGACTAAATTGACAACGACTTGCGTTGGCTTCGACCTATTGGCCCACATTTCAGCCTCCAAAAATGTGGCACGTATTCAACCCATTTTTTCAGAATTTACAGTCTTTTTTGCGCGGTAGAATTTACAGTCAATTTGATCCTTTTTTTGAATTACAACCATTAGCTGGGCTGGGTGAACAAATAATGTAGCGTCCATGCAGCCCATTTATTTTATTTCCTAAAAAATTACAGGCCATTTGCACTTTCTCGAAATACACGATTTTGCTGGGCTGATTCTAATTATAATGTTGGGTTGGGCCAGCAATGTTATCAGAAAATAAAAAGGGGCTGAGCATTTTGTTATAAATATATTTAATAATAAGTGATATTATTACATTCGTCCTTAAATCTTACCAAGCTTTTGTACATAATCACTAGGATTTTCGTGCCAAAACAATCCAGGATTTTATTTGTTAAGAAATTATTTTTATAAGTTAATAAGATGTGGGATATTGTTTTCTTACGTATGTAAGTATCTGTTAAATATATGATGACAATAAAAATAATATATAATAACATATAAAATAATTTAAATATATATAATATAGTTAGAAGGGAAACATAAGTTGGACCTGGCGTTCCTATTCTTATATAGAAAAATAGAACAGACCTCTATGTTTTCTTCAAAAAATACATAAATTGGGCTGCCAAAAGTAAAACCCCGGATGGGAGGTCCATAGGCCGGTCGATACATGACGACCCTAAGAAAATACAAACAGGCCTATGGATCTCCCATCCGAGGTCGTGGGCTGCGCATGTTAAAAATGAAAGCCTAGACGGGGCATCCCAAAACCACGTCCAACACTTGCCAAAACTTCGTCCCTCGTTTTCTCTGTGTTTCGCACACTCGACATTGTGTGGGCATTTTGACTGTGCATCATATGAACATGTGCTATGCATGAATGTTGATCAGCATGATGTTAACTGGCTGGTAGTTCCATTTTCGACCATGAATAAAACTTCCAACATGATGTTAACCCTGTTTGAAAAGGCCGTGTTAATATAAATGCTCTGCCTCTGAAAGTTGCAGTTTGTTATCTGAAACTGAAACTTGGAGTTTCTTCTCCGAGAATCACATTGTCTGCACTTTTATACTCCTATAAAACTACATTTTTTTAAGTGCTAAAAATAGATCTCTAGAATTCATAAAATACTTCATATGCTCAACACTGCAAATGTGAAATCAAAAGACATTCATATATGAAAGTACTCTCAAAATACACAACACAAAACACAATTCACAACCTGCAAATACTGACAACCCTAAGATCCTCCTGACAATTCACAACCTGCCCGACTATTGGGCTGGGGGGGGGGGCAGCCCCCTCCTATTCCTCGGCGTAGACAGCCACCCCGTGAGACGATGTGAACGGCGAGGGAGACGATGGAGGGGAAGCGTCATCGGGCCAACTGCTTTTCTCCTCTTGTAGTTGGGTTCGGTCGACGAAGATTCCACCGGCTCGCTCTGGCAGGACACCCTCACAAACGGCACCCTGTAGATGCTCGATCATTCAATCTCTGGTGGATGCTCCATCTGGGATCGATACTCCCACCACCGCTCCCTCACGATCGGATTCGGTGAATCTGTTTGCTCCATGGCCCAGAGGAGCAGCTCTATGTACTCCGGCGCGACTCCCTCCGGGAGTATCGCCGCCTTTTCGCTCTGTTGTAGATATTTGGCCATGGATGTCGCCGTCGCCGCTAGTTGGTCCTTGTTGTCAAACCAAGACTGTATCTCCAACATCCTAGTTAGCTTCACAGGGTCGCCGTCTGCGATCCTCACGTATCGGTTGTACTCCTCCATCGATCTACTTCTCCACATCACCTTCACTCGCCGGCGGTGATTTTTGAATGGAAGAGGAGAGGAGCAGCGCTGGTTTTGGATTAGAACGGGAGAGGAGCGACACTGGTTTTGGACTGGAACAGGAGAGGAGGGGCGGTGGTTTTGAAATGGAAGAGGAGAAGAACGGCGCTGCATTTAGATTGGAACATGAGAGGAGCGGCGGTGGTTTAAGAGGAGAAGATAATTAAATCACCACATATTAGTCCCATTTTTATTAGTCCCGCTATAATTAAATCACCACATATTACACTGATTCCGCTGCTCGTTGCGTACGCTGATTGGGAGAAATAAATACCCAGCCGTAGCATGCACTAGGGATGTGCGCGTGAGGCTTGCATGCGGCTGCATGCGGAGGGAGGCGAGACGATTCAATTAATTAATGCCACTCCTACTCGTCCCCGCACGTCCTTCAATACTACGGCGGTTCGCTCCTAGTCGTCCCGTCCATTCACATTACGGCAGTTCCACTAATCCTAACCCTCCTCCCAAATCCATGGCGTCCCAAATCTCCACGATCGGCGGTGAGTACAAGGTTAGAACCATCACCGGCGATGAGTTCGACGTCATCTACACCCGTTCTTCCGCGACGGTGAAAGGATGGCTTTCTCACTTCAAGCGCATGTCCGAAGACTCAGATGATGAGTGGGTCGCTGGGCTAGATGTTGAGTACACCACAGTCCTGGGACCAGAGAAGGATCTAAAGGATGAAGAGAGGAAGAAGCCCACTGTGATCCAGGTTTGCGAGCATGACTTATGCTTGGTCTACCACATATACCATGGCGACGTTGAGTGCCATGATTTTAAGGACTTCCTCGAGAGCAACCTAGTCAAATTTGTTACTGTAGACTTTAGTAACGACAAAGAAGTCCTGCGTCGGATAGGCCTTGTCGTAGGCAACACCTTCGACCTCCAGAAGAATTGACTGGTGTCCTCTTGTCAGCCTTCAATGTTGACCCTGGCAGGAGCCATGGTTCATCCTTCGTATGGTAAACTGGAGAAACCTCCATAAACGTTTCATCGTCATGCATGGCAGCGGAATGTACTAGATATAGACCACATCCACTACGCTGCAATGGATGGCTACCTTTGCTTCAATATCTACAAGGCTTGGATGAAGAGCAACAGCCAAGTGTGCGGTTCAAGCAATGAAGTGTCAGCCAAGAGGAAGAGGGGCAAGGACGAAGTCCAGGACGTGGACGAGGACTCTGAGTAAGGTGGCAGTGTCGTTGCTCATGGTGGTTCTAATGCAGTGTCTACCGGAATAGTTGCAAAGTTTAATTTTAGGTGTGCTTAATTTAATTTGAGGGGTGTGTTGTGCTGAGCCCCTAACAGAACTATGTTATGTTTCTTCTCGTTACTTTAACTCTTCAGTACGTACATACTAGTATTTCTTACATTTCATCTTTTAGTTGGTATAGTACTACCATTCGTTTCTTCACATTATATATGTACAATATATATGGCCAACATCATATAGCCAGCAGTTTAGTTGTCAAAGAATTTCAGGGTGCTTAGTTTTGTCAAAGAATTCCAGGATGCTTAGAGGATGCTTGGATCCAAGGGACTTATTTTAGTCTGACTAAAAATAGTCTCTTTAAGAGGCTAAAGTTCCAAGCACCCCTGACTAAAGAGGGGCTAAAACTAGTCTTGAGACTAATTTTTTTTAGTCAGGGGTACCCCTACTAAAATGTGGATTAGTCCTCTCTCTACTCATTTAACTCCTCTCCTTTAACACAGGCGAGTTCTGGATTGGAGGGTTTGGAGGATAATAAATGCTCATTAACTTGATTTTAGCCTTTTTAGTATTTGGATCCAAGCATGGGTGAGGCTAGCATGTTTTAGTCCCACTACTTTTAGTCATGGGACTAAAATGTATCCAAGCACCCTCTTAGTTTTATTTGAGGGGTGGGTTGTGTTGGACAACATTATTGTGACTAGCCTTTTTAATAGTACTATATGCATAATTTGGCGACGAGCGCTCTCTATATGTACCACCTTTTTTTTAATTTCAAGTTTTGCTCCATGGCGCAATCCATCGATACTACTGCTGTACAAAAGTATACATTTTTAAAAGGCTAGAGGGCGGGGCAGTCTAGCTTGGTCGGTTTCATGAGAGGCGAGGGCCTTTGTGATTTGACGGCTCATTACTGCTGGAAGGCAGGGCCTTGTGATTTGACTGCTCGTATAAATGCGCCGACGACCTGATCGAGGAGGAGCAAAGAACCGTGTGGTATACTCAAGTTTTCCACTGGAGTAGTACTGCGACGGAGGAGCACGAAACACGGCAGCCCAGTGCCATATGGCGATAAAAATGATCTAATTTGCTAGTCATCTCATTGTTAGCATTGTTCTATTCATTCCCTAAAAAAACCATTGTTCTATTCATGCCTCGCAGAGAACGTGACACGTGCGGCGAAACACCCGAAGCAAAAGAGGAAACACAGGAGCAAAAGAAGAAGGAAGATTATCACCCCAAATGATCTAATTCGCCGCGGAGTCGTAACAGCTTCTTCATTGCCTCCACGACCTCCATCTCCTTGTGCGTCTCCTCCGCCATCTTCTTCATTTTGTCCATGACGCGGGATTTCTCGACGCGAGCCTTCATCATCTGTTCCACGGCCGCATTACGTACCTTGACTGCAGCCGGGTGCTCGATGCGGAGCTTCGCCAACTCCTCCTTCTGTTCCATGATGAGGGCCTGCAACATCTTCATCGAGGAATTACTATTCTCATGTAGCTTCTTCCAGCCGGCGTTCTTCTCCTTCAACAGGTCAATCTCGTGGCAGATCTTCGCCTTGTCCTCTTGAAGTCACAGGATTTCGCCGGTCACCTTCTTCTTCGAGGCAATGCTCTTCTTCAGCAGCATTACCAAGCCGGCGGTCAACTCCCCTTACTGATTGAGCTCAGCGGGCATGTCGTCGAGGCTCTCCTTCAGCAACTCCATCAAGCCTTGGATGAACTCCTTCTGCTTATTGAGGTGCTTATTGAGCTGATCGGGCATGCCGTCGAGGGATAACGACTCCAGCTCCGCCGGCTCGGCATGTTCGCCTCCGCGGCTAGGGCGCTCCTGGGAGCCATCGCCTGCCCGTGAGAGATCTTTCGATGTCTCTGTGTGGCGGAGCGCCCTCTTTTTTCCGTAGCCTTGGTTGCCTCTCCCTTGTTACGAGTAGTTCTTGACCTAGAGCTCTGCTCACCGGCCATGGCAACGATGGACGAAGAAGAAGCACTTATGAGGAGGAAAGGTGGAGTAATTTTCGGTTAGGTAGTTCCCCTTTTTATAACCTAAGTACTAGCACTAGAACTAATACCTACATAGTGGGAACACGTTCAGGTTTGGTACGTACTAGTAGGTGTGAGCAGGCTTTCGAATGTGATGGGAACAAGGTAAAGATTAATTGATGGTTTTGGTTTCGAGTCCTGAAACGCTCCTGATGAGTTTAGCGGAACATAAATTTCAAGTACTACACTGCTCAAATGCGTAAATATTATGTTACTGTCAAAAATTGGCACAAAATACGAAGGAGACCAATGGAAGTACTACTAGCAACCCACGATTTAACTACTCGCATGCGCGCAGTGGAGTAATAATGTCTTTCTTCCGCCCTCACGTCCACTCAATTTGCATGCGCTATATTAATTGGCCATCAATGAAGTGAACGACTTTACACGCGTCAAATTATCACATGGGGTGGATCTTGGTACAAAATTGCGTCTGCCCGTGTACCCGCGTGTGCGTGCGAGGGAATGAGTGCATGTGTGGCATGCGTGTACATCTTCGCTTCGTGCATGTACCGCCAGTATGGCTCAGGGAGGACGAGTACATTCTTTTGGAACCAGCAGCACGTCACTGTGATCAATCCACACAAGGAGGTCGCGACAATGCCTCCACATGTGCCACATGGCTTCATGAACTGTAAGAGAGACACCGTGTAGAGTGCCATTGGTATTCTAATTTACGTGTTTTGCACATACTCGAAGTACTAGTAAGGTACACATGCATTGCACGCATCAGATTTTGCAACCAAATTATGAATAAATACCACACTATAGCATGTAAGCTCTGAGTCATATATGCCTGATGTAGCCCTTCGTTTAATACTTGTAGTTCATCTCATTCAAAATCAATTAGTTTTTATAAAAAAGCTAAGAACGCGGGAATAGGAAAAAACATGGGATTATAGTGGAACGTCGTCTTGAATCCTACAGGATTGTACGAGTGTTTGATTGTGCATAGAAAAAAATGCAGAATTCTTTCAAAGAGGTTTGAGTGGATGGGATGTTTCCTATGAAATCTAGTGCAAATGAATCATATGGAAAAATTCCTACGGTTTACAATCCTACGAATCAAACAACCAAGATAGGAAAAATTCCTAATGATTAGAATCCTCCAAAATTCCTTTGAGAATCCTTTGAATCAAAGAAGCCCTTAATCTATTTTATGATTCATGGAATTGTGTTGTAAAGCATAAAGTAAAAACAAATAATGGCAATTCAACTAGAAAAAAAGTTTGGGCAGTTATGATACGGAAGATTCTAGAACAAAAGAGAACCACTTTTGTTTTGAGGTTTGTGCATTATGCTTAAGTTCAACCATGGAGTCTGCTAGATTGTACATGTGGCAAAATCCGGTGGGGGGCTAGAAGATGGTGCAAGGGGTCGAGTGGAGGGAGAATATGAAGGAATGCACAAGTGTGAGATCGATATTTAGAGAGAGGGGGCAAACACATGCGCTGTTGCGCGCAGTGGCAGAGCCATGAAAAATAAATGAGCTAGGGGGCCAAGCATTTCTAATCCTTTACGAGGAGGGTCAATTCATGAACTTAAACCATTTTAGCAGCAATTGTCTAATGATCACATTCATATTAGCCTCGATATATAGTGATGTTAGGGGGGAGGGGGGCAGGGCCCTTACTGCCCCCTGTCTTCGCGATTGTGCATGCGTCTGAGAGATGAAGCGGAAGGCATGGATGATGAGAGGGGGACGTTGGATATATAATTAATGTGGGTGTATTAGCTATATATGTTAATCCTATATAGAGAGGTATAGATTGATCGATGTGGATGTGGGAAAGAGGGTGAGACCTCACTGGATATATCGATTGATCGGTTTGTGTGAAAAACTATGAAAGACCTAGCTATATACACACATACATAGAGGAACATCGATCGTTGCGCATGCACGCGTGAGAGATAAAGAATGCCCGGTATGATGGAGAGGGGGATGTGTGTGGGTGTGTGCCTTCATGGGAGACCGACCTGAAGAAAAAGATTGCATGCATGGCGATGGATAATGCCGACTGGTAGTGTGTGTGCATGCATGCACGAGAGAAAGTTAGTGATACAATCATAAAGACAAGACTACTGTGTGGGTGTAAAAGAATAGGTGAGGTCATAATCAATGTAAAGTTGAATTCAAATGTTTGAATAAGAGATCCTGATGTTTGAAACCCATGCATGCATGAATATAACGGAGATCTGCGCGGTGTGGGTTGGAAACGAGCATGTTGTAATGTATACACATTGAATAAGGTCAGACTGATTTGAATTTGAGATACCGATGGCAGGCATCATTTTGGCCACGTCGCATCCATGCATGGTCACACTATTCTAATGGGAGATGATGGGCGGCTTTCGCATCACATATCTATATCTATACCCCTATATATATAATGTTTTTTTATATTGTGTGCAGGTAACTTTAACTTTGAAAGATGGTCGTTGGATGAGGCGAATCCGATGGTCCAAAAATGGCAAATTTGAGCACTACTGGCCATTGGATATCATCTAGATTCCACCAGATTTCGCCACATGTATAATCTAGAAGACTCCATGGTTGAACTTAAGCATAATGCACAAACATCAAAACACAAGCACTTCTTATTTGTTCTAGAATCTTCCATATCAGAATTGCCCAAATGTTCTACTACATGATTTTCCATTAGTTGTTTTTACTTTATGTCTTACGACGCACAATTCCATGAATCTTAAAATAGATTAGCTTTCTTATAAAAACTAGATGATTTTGAATGAAATGAACTATAAGAATTAAACGAACATCTACATCATGCATATATGACTCAAAGCTTGCATGCTATAATGTGGTATTTATTCATAATTTTGTTGCCAAATCTCATGCGTGCAATGCACGTGTACCTTACTCTAGTTTAAATGGTGTTTGTGTGTGTGTTGTGCGTGTTGAGGTGCAAATTGTCTTTTTTTGGGTACATGTTAAGCTTGTTCTTCTGAAATTTCAAGTCGCGCCTTGTTATGACGAAAATTCAAGCTAGTGTCTCTGTGTATCGTGCTGCGAAACTCCCACCTCTTCAACCCACGCCTTGTTAGCCCGAAATATTTAAGATATATCTTTGTCTCGTTGTGCTCCGACAACTCCCTCCATCTCAACCCGCGCCTTGCTATTCCGAAATTACAACGCGTGCGAAAACTCCCACCTCCTGTGAAATCCCGACACGCAAAATGCCCGTGGTACCCCTGAACCGAAAGAACCGCCTCAAATCACTGGGGGTACTTTCGTAACTTATCCCACATTTCGGACAAGCGCGTCTCTAAGCCATGGTTCCCCACTGCCATCCCATCCGCCCACCCATTCGTACACCGAGGCCGCAAAAACCCGCGACGAAACCCCACACCCTGCTCCGTCCGCCACCCAGCCGGAGCCTCTTCCCCGACGACATCGTCCACAGCAACACCTCGACGGCCCTCATCCACCATACCAGATGAGGATCCGTCGTCGATCTCATTGTCCCGCCGGTTCAGCCACCCCGTCCTCCACCTCCAAGGAGCTGCCCCGACGTTCCCCTCGTCTTTCGCACCACCTCCATTCCCACACCACCGTCTTCACCTGCACCACCGAAAGAGCATCATCATCACTGTTTCCTCGGATGAAGCTGCGGCCTAATCGGCGCCACCAAAGAGGTTGTACACTGATCACCACATTTTCTTCTTGATTCGATCTCACGGTTGACGGTGTCCTGGACTAGGGGGTACTCAACACGTCATCTCCCGATCTGATAGATTGGGCCGAGGATCCCCGTGGCCGTATACTCATGGGCCAGTACGGACAATTGCCGCATACAATGAAGATTCCACAAGACTTGGCGATCAAGACAAGGACTTCTCCCCACCGACGTATTCAGCTAGGACTCTTGTTAACCTACGCCTCTGGTGCATTATATAAACCAGGGCCAGGCTAGTCGATAGATCATATACACATCAACAATCATACCATAGGCTAGCTTCTAGGGTTTAGCCTCTCTGATCTCATGGTAGATCAACTCTTGTAATACCCATATCATCAATATTAATCAAGCAGGACGTAGGGTTTTACCTCCATCGAGAGGGCCCGAACCTGGGTAAAACTTCGTGTCCCTTGCCTCCTGTTACCATCCGGCCTAGACGCACAGTTCGGGACCCCCTACTCGAGATCTGCCGGTTTTGACACCGACATTGGTGCTTTCATTGAGAGTTCCGCTGTGTGATCGACAAAAGGATCGATGGCTCGCCTGCAGATCAACTGCGACTTTGGCATCTTCGTCACCAGCTCGATTGGTCACCTTGGTTCGACCAAGAATTGCGCCCCATGTTCGGATCACCATGTTCGAACGAGGGCCTTCATCAAACATCAACTCCGATCTCTATCAAAATCATGGAGGAATCATCTATGGAGCTCGAGGGCTCAGCGTCAACATTGCCCTCAAGCGACCGTGCTGTTTTTCCAAACAGCGAACTTGTATCCGCTGCCACCACCTCTTAGAGCATCGCTTTGACGATCCCTTTGGTGGAATTGTGCGGAATTGAGTCTACGACAACCCTGGAAAATTTCGTCGAGTTCCGATGGAGGAATCTCTGGCAATCCACGATATACCGGAGCCCTGTCAAATCTGGACGGGAATTTGGATGCGTTTAGGGTGTGGTGTCGAGCTTCTAGCTCGGACGTCCTTTGGAAGATCCAACCGTTGATCGGCTGTGGAATTCCTATATCTACCACCTCTTAAAATTTCAGCTCGAGCCGACCGTCCAAACTCCGGAAACCTTCCCATTAGTGCATCACTTTTCGGATCTGTTTTCTGTGCGAAAATGAATCCGACCCGGGTTCATCTTTTTTATGAACAGGATTTCGGACATCCCTTTTGAAGGATGTTTTGTATGGGGTATTGTGTTTTGTTGCCGAACACATCCTGCTAACTTTAATATCTTTTCAACATGATCTTCAACATCATGCTGGTGCCAAACCAGTCCGGCAATATTATTCCACGGCTGCCGACCTGCGCTAGACACGGCGTCACTTTGTTGAGCCGAGCTCAACTTCTTCGGATCATCATCTCGGCAAGCCGAACAAGAGTCCGGCATCGCGAAGGGTAAGTCATCACCAACATCGCCGCCCCACGGATTACACGGAGCGGGCATACCGGCATCGCCGCACGGTCGCTTCATCAAGCCGGCATCGACCACGTCACAACCTGCATCGACAGGGCCGCACTATTGCTTCTTCAAGCTGGTGTCCATCACGCCGACCTACTTCGACTCATCGGCTGACATCGAGGCTTCGACATCTCGGCTGGACCGGGGGCTTCACCATCTCTTCATCAACCTACTCCGGACACTTCGGCATCACTAGCCGACCAGCTCCGTCACGTTAGCTGGATCGAGGGCTTTGCCTTGGCGAGCCAACCTTTACCAGCATTGCCATGCCGTCGTTTTATCGCCCATCAGGCAATGGGTGTGCGGAGCGAGTCCCAATTTTGGGAATCGCCTTCCTTTGGATTGCTACAACAAGTAAACCAGGTGCTATTAATCCCAGTATTTTTTGCTTGTTTGGGTTCATTTTTCTCAAGGAATTATTACTCTGGTTCGTCCATCATATGTACACAGGTCTATCAAATGATGGCCGCATTAACGAGGTCGCATGGTGGTTTGGCCAGTCTCCGTACATAGTCCGGCGAACGCCGCATCCGGAACTCGGACCGACTTGTGGATTCAGGCTTTGCCATGCCTTTACCGCATCACGCCGATGCCCTGTATCGACATTGACTTCGGCGCCAGGCCATATTTCTTTTATTACTCACTTTGCATAAATTATTTATTATGCAACATCTTTTTAATTATCATTATTACTATTATCTCTGGTTTGCACTATTTTTTGTGCACAGGAAAATGATCCAGGGACTTCGGCATCACTCTGCCAGTCTGCATTGACCATGCTATGTCACCACTTCGGCGTGTCGGGCTCTCCGCTCCGCCACCTCAGGACCAGCTTGGGGGATGGAACCTTGCCCCGCATCAAGCTCGGACCGCGTCATCAATACCGAACACATTAACCAGCTAAGTCGCTTTCATGCTCAAAGCTTTAATTTCTAACTTGTGCTCGGTTCGACCAAGCATTATACTTTTTTGGAAAAAAGTTGCTTGTAAAAAATTTTCCTTGTCCAAACTTTGTTTGTGACGCATAAATTCAAATACCCCGTTTACTTGGGGGCTTCCTTTATGAAGCTTTTCCTGTTGCATATGATTATACTTGTACGGCTTCGTTCCTTGTTCGTGTATTACGCCACAATATGCACCATATTGACTTAAGCGATTTGCAAGCTGGGTTGCCTCGCTCCTGTGTTTACCCCTACGTTCCCGATTGTTCGGCTAGGGAGTAAAGGGAGCACCTCTGCGATTGTCATGATCGGGTCAATCGAGCCAGACCTCAGACTGGGTGAAGCCGAAAGCTAGCACTCTTATAGTTTTCAATGATGGTCGGCACACAACGGAACTCATGAGTACAAAAAATCTATTGCACAAGTCTCATAATAACAATGAGCACCGAAGAAAGGTATCGGTGGGGGTACTATTTTCTTCGAAGAGGCTTCTTACACTTCACGGTAATATAGCATAAGTTCCCTGAGCGCGCTTTGTCTGTTACAGCCTTATGGCCTGATTGCCTGGTTATTGGAAACACCGTCGATATTCTCGACCGATGGAGTACATAACACTTTTCGGTCCTTGACCGAAGAGGGAGAAGCTGACGGTCGGTTAAGACGCGTTTAAAGTTCGGTTGAACATAGATATGATATAAGTACTTCGGTACATGCAATCATTCTTCTACCCAAGTCACTTGGGGGCTCTTAAGTTTATTTGAGCCGTTTTATAATAAGTGTTCTTCTTCTTAGTTGTTGCAAAGTTTTATTATTATTTATCACTCCTTTTTTCGACACGAGTGTGCGGTCACTAGCCGGGGAGCCTAATTTCTCTCTCAAAGTCGCTAGAGTTTAGTTTTCTAAACTGGCCTGATGAGAAGTACTCCGCCCTCAAGGTAGGAGGTTGAAGCCGTAGGCTGACCCGGTCGAAGTCTTGAGATAGGATGTATCATGTTAAAGCACAACAGAAGCACTTCTTTTTTCTAAGACCAACTTTCGAATTGGCACCAAACACTTGATATTGTTCGGACGTCATGTTTTTACTGACGTTTCTTGGGTTTCCAAGCTTTTTGGCACTTTTAAACTATTTGTGCTATTCCAGCATTAGTCTCGCAGTGCAACGCCAGACACCTTTAGGTATTCGGCAAAAACATTCTCAGATATTGCTATATATACATTGGTTTCGAATTGTGTCTTCGGTCAATAGTTGGGTTGCCCGGCTCCTGCACTTGCTTCCTACGTTCTGTTTTGTTCGGCTAGGCGTGCAAAGGGAGAACCACTGCGATTGTGCTTCCAGCTCACATGGTTAAGCACCTCAGTGGAGAAAGCCGAAAACTGACTTTCACAATAAGAGTAAACTGGTCAGCGATCCGATGACTATGTTAAATGATGGGCCGTTCATAACATTGGCTGAAGTGTTTACGGCTTGGCCCTGACTGTCGCCGAACACTACCGGGGCTATTAACTGGCCTCCCAAACTAAATCCTCAATATTTTGCTCTTACATTAGAGCTGAGGTTTAATGATCATGCTTAGCATGACAACCCAAAGAAAGGAACCGATAGCGGGACTATTTTCTTTGGAAGACATTTCTTCTGTTAAACAGTGATATAACTCTCTACGTACCTTTGTTTATAAAACTGTATGGCCAGATTGCCTTGTTTGTTGTAAATCTTTGCCCTTATAAAGGCTTTATAAAGTAGGACAAACACTCCTCGGCTACTGGCCGAGGAGGTGGAAGCCGATGGTCGGTCAACAAAGTTTTGTACAATGCGGATCCGAGCATTAATGACATAAAGTACTTGGATACATAGAGTCATCACACATAATTTGTGATTTTACTATGGATATTGATCCTTAATTTGGCCACCCGTGCCCGCATTAAGGCTCGGGGGCTACTGGGCTTCGGGCTTATTATTTACAAATATTAAAGGGGCACATTGATCCCCTGATCTAGTGTTGCCACCCGACCAGTGTCTCGGGGGCTACTGCATTGCTTGTCCAATGCAGAAAATTTTATGTGCAATATAGTTTCTGAGGAGATTTTGATCCTCAGGTTGGTCGGCCGCACCCAACTTGAGTCTCGAGGACCAAGCACGCCACTTTTATTGTCCCGAAGTATTCTGCCGAGTTAGGACTTGATCCTTAGGCCGATTTTGCAAATCGACCTGAGTCTCAGCGGCTACTGGGATCAGCGGTCTTATGTCATCCTTCATGTGCATCTCGGGTTTTAGACCAATACACACCTTGAGGGCTACTGGCTACATATCTCGGCAGAGAATAAATTGCAATAATAAAAAATATTAACAAAAAATCGGCCCACAGTCGGGGTGGTGCACCACCTCGGAAGCAATCCGGCATAAAGCTCGGGCGCTAGTGGCTGGCTCCGTAGAGGGCATTTCCGGCGTTAAGCTCGGCTAAACTCCTTCAAACTTTTTTGAACCAAGGTGATATGACACCTCGGATATAGTCCGGTGTTGGAGCTCGGATACATAGTCCGGCGTTGGAGCTCGGATACATTCCGGCGTTAGAGATGGGAAGCGGTCCGGCATTGGTGCTCGGCTGCAAAAGATACCTCGAATACAGTACGACGTTAGAGCTCGGACGCAAGAAGACACTGCCTCCTGGGAACAACTTCAAACCCGAGGTGTGGCATAAAAATAATAAGGCATTGATATAGGCCGGAAACTTAAAGGGGCTCCTCGGATACCCGGCGTATAAACTCGTCGAATGCATTTCGATGATCCTCAAGATCGAAGATGAGAAGATTTGTTGAACCAGTTTTCAAGACCGTCAACCGATGATGAAGAACGGTTCGGAAGAATCGAGGAGCGTCCCTAACTTGAAGACCGGTTCAGGGGGCTACTGACGGTGTCCTGGACTAGGGGGTGCTCAACACGTCATCTCCCGATCTGATAGATTGGGCCGAGGACCCCTGTGGCCGTATACTCATGGGCCAGTTCGGACAACTGCCGCATACAAGGAAGATTCCACAAGACTTGGCGATCAAGACAAGGACTTCTCCCCACCGGCGTATTCGGCTAGGACTCTTGTTAACCTAGGCCTCTGGTGCATTATATAAACCAGGGCCAGGCTAGTCGATAGATCATATACACATCAACAATCATACCATAGGCTAGCTTCTAGGGTTTAGCCTCTCTGATCTCGTGGTAGATCAACTCTTGTAATACCCATATCATAAATATTAATCAAGCAGGACGTAGGGTTTTACCTCCATCGAGAGGGCCCGAACCTGGGTAAAACTTCGTGTCCCTTGCCTCCTGTTACCATCCGGCCTAGACGCACAGTTCGGGACCCCCTACCCGAGATCTGCCGGTTTTGACACCAACAACAGTGCTGCCGGTGCTCGGTCCCGAGCCGACACGGCACGGCTCCATCCACGGCGGCGTCGCCGGCCACTTCCTCCATGGCGTCGCTCCCTCGGCGGCGACGTCCACATCAGTAGGAGCTGCTGCTGCTTTAGCTCTCGCTCGCGCCGCTGCTCTGCTCTTGCTCTCGGTCCCCTGCCTGGTCTGCTCTTACTATTGCTCTTGCTTGCGTTGCTGCTCTCGCCCTTGCTCTTGCTTGTGATGCTGCTCCGATTTAGCTACACTTCAGTCGACTGAATCGACTTTTGGGTCAGTC
>NC_041380.1:523383316-523398967 GCF_002162155.2 Triticum dicoccoides | reverse complement strand
CCGGGGTGAAGGAAGAACCAGCCGCAGCGGGGAGGGGGCCTCGTCGGAGAGGTACCCCACTATCTATCTTAGGGTTTAGGATGGGGGCGGTGGTCGCCGACGATGGCGGGGCGGTGGCGTGGGGATCACCGGAGAAAAAGCTCGGCACGGGGGGCCTAGAGGGATGGCCGGGGCGGCGGCGGACCGGCGGTGGGGAGTGTTTTTGGGGCGGGCGGGGCGGTGCACTGCCGGTCGCGCGCGGCGGGGGGCTGCTGTTTGGTCGGTGGTGGCTGGCGGCTCAGGGCGGTGGAGGTTGAAGATGAACCGCAGGCCCTTGATTTCGTACCCAACGGCTGCAAAATCGACTGACTAGAGATGAAAAAGTCAGTCGACCGACATGTAGCCTCACCTTGCTAGTGCGTTCAGTTTTGACAGTTAAGTTCAGTTTCGACAGTTAAATTCAGTTTCGACAGTTAAGTTCAGAGATGAGCGGCTGATGTATTTTACATCTAGCACTTTGTGGTTATGTATTTTACGTCATGTATTGGAGATGCTATTAGAATTCCACTCAGGTTAACGTTGTTTGTTGTCTCTCTTGTCCTGCTTCAGCCTCGGCGTCGTACAACTCACCGGAGCTGCTCCAACGACGAAACCCTCCATCACAGCGGAGCAGTACCTCGGGCTCCATCTCCAGACGCCTAAGATCTTCTTCCCCTCCTCCGATAGCCAAGTCAGCCGGAGTATCCTCACCGGCCAACCCAATCACACTGAGATCGACATGGCTTCGCCAAAGAGATTGTACACTTGTTGCATCTCTTTTTTACTCTACATGTTATATATATTGTCCACTGAGCACTCGTAGTAACGGGAAATACGATTATTTTATCCTACTATATGACAAGCAGTGAGGTAGTAGGCAACTTAGCTATCCGTGATGGACTCTCTTGAACACCATCATTATATATCTCTGCGCGTTTGAGCTGTGCATTTGTCGATGGGCCTGGGAGTTGAGCTAGTATGGCAGTGGCCCGGGTCCAAAGTAATAGAAGTAGCACAAAAACATTTTTTAGTGTAGGATTTTCCTTGCTCAAGCCTGCCTAATAGAATCGCCAGTGCTTGAAAGGAAAAGTGAATGAAAAACATCGGAATTGGAAAGTTTCCTATGGTACTACTTTTCATGAATTTGGTGCAAAGGAATGGAGCAAAGGAAAACTGTAGGATTTGTTCCTTTAGTGTCTCCTTGAAAGAAAAACCGTAGGAATTCTAATTTCCACTTCTCCTCCTTTTCATATTCCTATTCATCAAGCACAATACTAAGAGATAGTAGCATAATAGCATTATAACCGCACATTTTCTTGTGGTTTGACTTAATCTCACCATGCTTTTTTGCATCCTGTGATCTTCCAATTGTTGTGAATCAAACACCTAGATTGGCAGAAATCATGTGTTTTTAATTCTCTGTTTTGCACATGCATTCCTATCCTATTCATGTCTATTTCCTATCCCTGCATTGTTAGAATCCTCAAATTCAAACAAGCCCTTACTCAATTACTTCTGTTACAGATATGTGTCAAAGAAAACCTTGTGTGGTTTGTCCTGCTCCTGCGGCGCTGTGTTCCACCCCAGCTGAGCTGCTCCAATGACGGAAGGGTTCACCACAGTAGGGATCGGCTCTCCAGACTGTCTTTCGCCGCCTCAGATCTTCTTCCCCGCCGTCAGCAGCCATGGCAACTGCATTACCATCATCAACTGAGCAGACGACCTTGAGGACTACATGGGTCCGCAAGAGAGGTCGCACTCTTCCATGTCTGCTTACGTTATGCATCGCTTAATATGATGACATGCTACATTATCGTCGTGTTGACCTATTAGACTCCAAGTCAGGTCCAAACTAATGCTGAAACTTGAGTTTTTAAATGGTTGTGGGGTACATATTGGGGCAGCAATCAGTACTATCTGTCTACTATCTGGTTAATCTCTGGTGTCTACTATGAGTTTCATGTTGGGTGCAAACAAACATTAAAGGAGCCATTGTCTATATTTTTTAACTAAAGCTATTATCTGTCTGCTATGATTGGTTTTGGGTCTATCCATAGTTTGCTACCATCACTCTGGATTTGTGCATGCACTCCTTACATAATCTCACTATGTTTTATTCCTATGCATGCCAGTTATTGTACACAATGAAACTGATTATGTAGAGCAAAAGAGACGAGCCTTGCGTGGCAATAAAATTTCATGCATACGTCGTTCCATGGTGGGCGCAAAGGCAGCCCCCCTCCACCCATTTTGGATCGTAATCAAGAGGAAGATAACTATTCTGAGGGGGATTCAAAAGGAGAAGACCACTCCTATTTACCCCATGAGGTCTTCGTTCTAACTTGGCATGCCGATGTTGGTAATATCATGCATATGGTGCCTTGCATTGCTTACTGTATACATTAAAGATGTCATCTGCTTAGTTTAGACATGCTTTGTGTCAATGCCATCTGTTTAGTTTCTTTATCGTATATGTGAATCATGCAATGCCATCTTGTCTAGCCAGGCATCATATATGTGAATTTTGCAATGCCACCCTGGTTATCCAGTCATCTTATATGTGAATTATATCATGCCATCATTTTCTTATTACGTGTTAAATTTGTCAACAATTTTAGTACATTCAATTACTTCATGGAAAAATCTAGAGTGGAAACAAGGTTTTCAGAGCAGACAATGCTATCTGACAAAGCGCATGTCTTGCTGGTTACTGATAGCTCCTCAGAGGAGGATTCAGAGTCAGATGACCAGTCATATTTCCCCCATGAGGTGCATGCCCTAACTTGGCAGGGTTATGTTGCTCATATCGTGCGTATGGTATCTTGCATTGCTATGTCATTTTCTTAGTTTACACATGCTTTGTGTGAATGCCACCAGTTTAGTGTCTAATTACCATATATGTGAATTATGCAATGCCATCTTTTTGCAAGACATTATATATGTGAATTATGCAATGTTATCTTGTTGCAAGGCATTATGTATGTGAATTATGCAATGCCATGCTGTTTAGGCAAGTGTCATATATGTGAATTATATCATGCCGTCCTTTTTTGTATTTCTCATTGCTTTTCTCGACAATGTTTGTATATTCAATAGCTCTTCCTGTGCATCAGCCATTTGAATTGGTGATGGAGAAATCTGGAGTGAAAACAAGGTCTTAAGAGCAGACAATGCTACCTGCTGAAGCAGATATCTTGCTGGTTACAGATAGCTCTTCAGAGGAGGATTCAGAGGCAGATGACCAGTCCTATTATCCCCCTGAGGTGTATGCTCATACTTGGCAGGGTTATATTACTCATATAATGCATATGTTGTATTGCAATGCTTAGTTTTTACATCATATACACAATATTGAATGCCATATCCTTAGTTGACACATCATATATGCGGTTGCCCTCTGCTCACTTCCTTAGTATATAAATCATATATTTGAATTATGTCATGCCATGATGTTTACATAGACAACATGTATCTGAATTATGGCATGCCAACCCATTTTCTAAAGACATAATATAGTTATGTCATCTCATCCTGTTTACATAGTCATCATATTTTAAATTATGCCATTCTATCCGTGAATTGTATCATGCCATCATGTTTCCATCGACGGCATGTTTGTGATTTATGGCATGCCAACCACTTTAATAGACACATCGTATAGTTATATCATGTCGTCCTGTTTACATAGTCATCATATTTTGAAGTATGTCATTCTATCCTGTTTAGTTAGCCATCATACATGTGAAATTGTGTCATGCTATCCTGTTTAATTAGCCATCATATATGTGAAATTATGTCCTGCTATTCTGTTTGCTTAGACAACATAAATGTGAATTATTGCATGCCCTATTTTCTTCCCTACTATCCATTGCACCTGTCTATCTTACAATGTCTGTACATTCAATTACTTTTCTTGTTTATCAGCCATTTCAATTGGAGGGAGTGATGGCAGTATCTATGGGAGTAAAAACACGGTCTTCAGAAAAGATCATGCTACCTGTAGATGTAGATAGAACCACGTTTGTACTTGCCCAAGAACCAGCCCCACCACACATAACCCACACTCATGCAGATTGTACCCCTACCTAGTTGGACAGAGAACCAGCTACACCCCTTCTAACCAGTGGCGGTGCCAGGATCAAAACCCTGTGATGTCAAACTTTACTAATAATTTTTAGATCATAAATAGAAATTAAAAACATCTTATCTCACAAATTTATCCATTTATCAAACCAAAGACCTGACAAAATAAATCTATTACTAAGAAAGGGAAATATGCAATTCTCATTCTTAATCAAAATAATCTCCTACATCCTAAATCCTAATATTGCTAGTGAGAGAAAAAGTGGAAAATAATGAACTGTATTGCTGTTTTTGCAAATAAAACAAACTAGTAGAAGTAGAAAAGTGGAGGGCCTTGCCTTGTGTTGGATCAGATACAGAGTGCAGACTAGTACAATAGTATTGATTGATTGATTCAGAGTTTCAGACAGACAATTTGTGTGCAGCCGCGGGTGCGCCGCTCGTGGCTCGCCGGACGGCCCAAGGTGGTTGTTCCTCGCGTCTCATGTCCAGAGTCTAGCCAAAGATCACCGGCGCCTGGATGGCAAGTCTGGAGACGATGCGCTGCGACGGCCGTCCAATCATTGGAGAGGCATGTGGGAAGGGAGGCAAGGAGATCACGTAATTTGGGGATACAGTGCGATCAGTTAAGGGATTTTGGACTTTCTTCTTGCTATATGGCCCACTAGTGGCCCAACTAATTGTTACAGAAGCAGGGAATAAGAGAATACATGGGCCTATGTAGTTAAATTCCAAATATTGCTAGTTCAATAGGAAAATCCTGTGTAGTCAAGCGACTACACAGTTATAGCGTGGCTTCACCACTGCTTCTAACCCTAACCCGAGCAGATAGACACCCAGTTCCCATTGACATAGCACCGTCTCCACCATAGAGCACCCAAACACAAGCAATTAGTAAGGCAACTGCAGTGCCCAAATCACGAGGACCACCACTCCGAACCCGAAGTCAACGCTTAAAGCAGAAGAAGAATTGTTCTCAGGTCAGGTTTCGTAGCTATGGTTCATACTACTTTGCTCTTGCATCACTGTATTTACTGATACCAACTAATTTCAAATTTGAAGGATGCAATTGAAACTCCAATGGTGTAACAGGTATGTTTTAAACCTGTTTCTTCAGCGTGTTTGGCTATTTGCTGTTGTAACTTGCTCTATGTTGATTTCAATTTCAATTGAATAGACAGTTATGTTCTGATGCCATGCACATTACAAGTGTTGTTATTGCAGTGTACTTTCCCACACTTATATTTTGTCTATGCTGCTTTGTCTTAAATAGATATGATTCGAACTGTATCTATCTTGATTTGGCAACATAAACTAGAATGATATAGACCATACATTGACCATACTACATAGATATATGTTTGTTTCATGCTGTTATCCTGTCCACCTTACAACTGAACTAGTTTACCAAAATGAGTTTCATATACTACATTGTAAACCTGAGATGTGTTTGTTTGTTTCTCTTTTAGAACACGAATAAAATATTGGAGAAGAGTACCCTGTTATGCAATGGTAAAGGAAGTAATGCAGATAAGGTTCAAGATAGTGAGACATCCCTGTTGGTCTCCAAGAAAGCTGATAAAAACTATATTGAAGACACTGAGACCACCCCAAAGTCCTGTCTTGATGTAGTGTTCGAGTTACTGGCTACCACTGCTGGCACCAGCTCTTCAAACTCGTTGCCTGAATCAGTTCAGCTTCTTGAGTCTCAACTTCAATTTGAAAGACATCGATCAGATGTTATGCGACAAGAAGCCGAAGGACTAAGGAAGTCCCTGCATAATTCAGATGCATACTTTCTGGTGCAATAGCAAGCGCTGGAGGACTTAAGCGCCAAACAAGAGAAAGTTAATAAGCTTGCTAAGCATCTTGTCAGCATTATGGGTACCCAGGATATTGTTTCTTGAGCTCTTCTGAAGTGGTTTCAGTTCCGGACTTGTTTTGCTACGGCGTTTATATGATGTTGTGTTCCCTATATTTGCACCGGTGGCGAACTTTGATGCCCGGTGGATGTAATATGTGTAATAGCCGTGATAGCCTAGTGTAAGTTGCTTGCTTATTTATTTCCTTGTTGTCTTGTTTATTTGTTTGCTTGTAGTCAATGCAGTTCTTTTTCTACGGTTTGCTAGTGGCTGCAATAACCTATTTTTTAAAACTAGGCCACAATAACCATGGGCTAATATTTACTGTAGTGACACTGGGCCTCCTACGGGCCGTAGAAACAGTGGGCCTTCTACGGGCCGTATAAACAGTGGGCCTTCTACGGGCCGTAGAAACAGTGGGCCTTCTATGGGCCGTAGAAACAATGGGCCTTCTATGGGCCGTAGAAACAATGGGCCTTCTACGGGCCATATCATCAATGGGCGTTATACGGGTCGCATGATCGATTGGCCAAACATGGGCCAAATAGACCGCATTCTGGCTGTAAACGGGCTAGATTTGGAATCGTCCGTTCATGGGCCGACCATAACGGGCCATCATTAATAGGCTGTATTTGATGACGCTATGAAAATGGCCCAGCGTATTAACGGACCACAAACGGGCTGACTGTAACCACGGGCTGAATTTGGCCTACAAGCAGAAAATGACAGTAACGACCGTAAGTAAATGAATGCTGGAAAATAGCCCAAGAATAAATGAGCTCTGAGAAGGCCGAAAGATAACATGGGCTGGAAACGGCCCAACAGAATAACGTGCCGTTAATGGGTATAAAGTGATACACTATTCTTTACGGTCCAGTTTCACCACGGGCCGTTAATGGGTGTAAAGTGATACACTGTTCATTACGGGCCAGTTTCACCACGGGCCATTAATAGGCCAAGAGTTACATAAGGCCTCATATGGACCAAAAGACGTCATGGGCCATACATGGGCCAGAAGTGAAAATGGGATGGAATCATATTGGATGGCCCAAATGACGCTACTGGGCCTAATTCGAATAGGGCGTAACAGGCCTTGGGTTAGCGGGCTATAAATGAGCTATATGCGAATAGGCCGTTAACAGGCTTTCCATGGGCCGGCCCGCCACCTTTTGACCAAGTCAAACGGGCCGGCCTTTTCACAGGAATGGGCCTCTGTTGGGCCGTGCCACTTGTCGACGTATCATAGGCGCCTTCTGTCCAATGAGTGAATGACATCTGTCCCAGCGATGAGCCGACACGTGTTCCCTCCAGCCAATGATGATTTTACACGTGGAAAATCCTCATTGGTCGGGGCTGTTAACGGGTTATCGGATCCAAAACCCAACCCGATAGCTTAACGGAGTTCCGTTACGGTGGGTGCCATGTGTCGGTCACCCTTGACGAAAGCACTTCTGTGACGCGCGATTTATCGTCATGGAAGTGGACACTTCGTGATGATAATTTTGGTAATGTCATGGAACACTTCTACGACAGCACATGTATGACTATCTTGATTCTGTCATAAAATCATCATGGATGTACATGCATGACAGAAAATGCGACCTACTGTGACAAACACGTATCATCACAGAAGTGTATTTTTTTGTAGTGTATGTCCTGAGATTGATGTTGCTATGACTTTGCTATGCTTAATGCTTGTCACTAGGGCCCGAGTGCCATGATTTCTGATCTAAACCTATTATGTTTTCATCAATATATGAGAGCTCTTGATCCTATCTTGCAAGTCTATAGTCACCTATTATGTGTTATGATCCGTTAACCCCGAAGTGACAATAATCGGGATACTTATCGGTGATGACCATAGTTTGAGGAGTTCATGTATTCACTATGTGCTAATGCTTTGCTCTGGTACTCTATTAAAAGGAGGCCTTAATATCCCTTAGTTTCTGCTAGGACCCCGCTGCCACAGGAGGGAAGGACAAAAGATGTCATGCAAGTTCTTTTCCATAAGCATGTATGACTATATTCGGAATACATGCCTACATTACATTGATGAACTAGAGCTAGTTCTGTGTCATCCTAGGTTATGACTATTACATGATGAACCGTATCCGACATAATTCTCCATCACCGATCCATTGCCTACGAGGTTTCCATATATTGTTCTTCGCTTATTTACTTTTCTGTTGCTATTTCTATCATCACTACAAAATACCAAAAACATTAGCTTTGCTATCATTACCTTTTGCTACCGTTACCACTACTATCATATTACTTTGCTACTAAATACTTTGCTGCAGATATTAAGTTTCCAGGTGTGGTTGAATTGATAACTCAGCTGCTAATACTTGAGAATATTCTTTGGCTCCCCTTGTGTCGAATCAATAAATTTGGGTTCAATACTCTACCCTCGAAAACTGTTGCGATCCCCTATACTTGTGGGTTACCAATGCGCCAAGTCAAATCACTTAAATCATTCAGAGGAGGATACCACCCTATCATACCACATCACAACCATTTTAATAGCATGTTGGCACGCAAGGTAAACCATTATAAGCTCCTAGCTAATCAAGCATGGCACAAGAACTATGTTCTCTAGTTGTCATTGTAAACATGTTTATTCATAATAGGCTGAATCAGGAATGATGAACTAATCATATTTACAAAAACAAAAGAGGTCGAGTTCATACCAGCTTTTCTCATCTCAATCAGTCCATCATATATCGTCATAATTGCCTTTCACTTGCACGACCGAATAGTGTGAATAATAATAATAGTGCACGTGCATTGGACTAAGCTAGAATCTGCAAGCATTCAATAAACAAGAGAAGACAAGGCAATATGGGCTCTTTTGTCAGATCAACAATAATGCATATATGAGCCACCTCAACAATTTAATCATGGTCTTCTCCTATCGACCCACAAAGAAAAGAAAAGAAATAAAACTATTTACACGGGAAAGCTCCCAACAAGCAAAAGAAGAACATGAAATCTTTTTGGGTTTTCTTTTTAATTACTACTACAAGCATGGAAAGTAAACTAATTAAAAGCTACAACTATTTTTTTGGTTTTTCTTAATGTTTATTAAACACACAAGAAGAAAACATAAAAAGGGAATAAACTAGCATGGATGATACAATGAAAAAGTATGAGCACTGACATCTAGCAATGAGTGTGTGAACATGAATATAATGTTGGTGAGAAATACGTACTCCCCCAAGCTTAGGCTTTTGGCCTAAGTTGGTCTATGGCCACGGCTGGCCTGGCGGATATCCATAATAGTAGTTGGGGTCGAACTACGATGCAGCGGCTATCGCCTCCTGAGCTGCAGCGTGGCGACGAGCGACCTCCGCTCTCCTCTCGTACTCATGTGCCTCCTTTCTGGTAATAACATATCTTCCTTTTGCCTGATAATCAAAGAAGGCAGGAGTAATACGGACATCACGCCGTCTGTCAAAGATTAGTCGATACTGGAGAGGTGATTCATTCCTCTCGACAAACTGGTGGTGAACCATATATAGCATTAAAGTCTAGGTAAGCAGGAGGTAATTCAATATCATCTTCATGTATGGCTATACCAAGAAAATTAGCTATGCGGGTTGCATAAATTCACCAAAGAAATCTCCATTAAATCTATTATTATGCAACCTACGTGCAACAATGGCTCCCAAATTATAGGATTTGTCTCCTAACACAGCACTCCTAAGAATACTGAGGTCAGGAACACACATATGACATGCTTCATCTTTACCATTAATGCATCTACCTATGAAGAGAGCAAAATAATGTATAGCAGGAAAGTGAATGCTCCCTATGGTGGCTTGTGTTATATCTCTAGATTCCCCCATAGTTATACTAGCAAGAAAATCTCTAAATTCATATTTGCGAGGTTCCCTGACACTACCCCATTGTGGAAGTTTGCAAGTAGTGGTAAAATCCACTAAGTCCATAGTGTAAGAATTTTCATAAAGATCAAACAGGACAGTTGGAGAATTACGTGAAGATGAAAATTCAAACCTCCTCACAAAGGAACTAGTGAGATAGTGATACTGGCTGCACTTCTCTTCCTCGAAGCTCACAAGATCCGCGTTACGCAAATATGCGTTAAATTCTTCCTAAATTCCCACTTGATCCATAAAGTTCTCAGAAGGCCATTCACAAGGACGCACTGGAGCGTCTCCTGGTGGTTCTTCATCAGCATCACGCATTGCAAGCCTGGGTCCTTGCTTCCTTGAAGAACCACCTTGGAACATTTTCCTAAGCATATTTCTTCCTCTGAAAAATTTCTTAAATTTTTAGTAACTTCAAAATAAAAGTGAACCAAACTCAATAGTATTGATAGCA
Source organism: Triticum dicoccoides (assembly GCF_002162155.2). Classification (NCBI taxonomy): domain Eukaryota; kingdom Viridiplantae; phylum Streptophyta; class Magnoliopsida; order Poales; family Poaceae; genus Triticum; species Triticum dicoccoides. The sequence continues at coordinate 523,388,660 of NC_041380.1, read as the reverse complement.
ACTACTCATACAAGTGCCTAGAGCCTATATCATGCATAAAAACTACTTGGAACCACATAAATTTGACATGCAAGCTCAAGAACATGGTCACCTAGGCAGCACAAATTTGCAATGAATAAAGCACTAGAAAAAAACTAATTGGACCAATGGAGGAGTCACATACCAAGGAACAATCTCCCCAAGCAGTTTTGTGAGAGGTGCTTTGAGCAAGGAGATCGAAAATGGCAGCAAAATGAGCTTGGACTCGGGTTTGAGCTGGATATTCGTGTTTGTGGGAGGAAGGAGTGTGTGGGTGAAAGGATAAGTGGATGAGGGCCACCGTGGGCCCACGAGGCAGGGGGCGCGCCCAGGGGGTAGGGCGCGCCCCTGACCCTCGTGGCCAGGTGCCAGCTCCTCCTGCTGTGTTCTCAATGCCAAATATTCTCAAATATTCCAGAAAAAATCATATTTAAATTTCAGGGCATTTGGAGAACTTTTATTTTCGGGGTATTTTTATATGGCATGGCTAAATCAGATAACAGACGGAAAAATACTATTTTTATTTTATTTAATATAAATAACAGAAAGTAAAAGGAGGGTACAGAAGGTTGTGCCTTCTAGTTTCATCCATCTCATGCTCATCAAAAGGAATCCACTAACAAGGTTGATCAAGTCTTGTTAACGAACTCATTCCAAATAACATAGAACCGGAGAAATTTCGAATAACACTATGTTACCTCAACGGGGATATGCACATCCCCAACAATAAGAATATCATATTTCTTCTTACCAGTAGGAAGAGGAAATTCAAAACCTCCAAAAATAATCGATGGAATTTTTCCAATAGAGTTGATACTATGAACTTGACGTTGTTTCCTCGGAAAGTGTACCGTATGCTCATTACCATTAACATGAAAAGTGACATTGCCTTTAGTGCAATCAATAATAGCCCCTGCAGTATTCAAAAAGGGTCTTCCAAGAATAATAGACATACTATCGTCCTCGGGAGTATCAACAATAACAAAGTCTGTTAAAATAGTAACGTTTGCAACTACAACAGGCACATCCTCATAAATACCGACAGGTATAGCAGTTGATTTATCTGCCATTTGCAAAGATATTTCAGTAGGTGTCAACTTATTCAAATCAAGTCTACGATATAAAGAGAGAGGCATAACACTAACACCGGCTCCAAGATCACATAAAGCAGTTTTAACATAGTTTCTTTTAATAGAGCATGGTATAGTGGGTACTCCTGGACCTCCAAGTTTCTTTGGTATTCCACCCTTAAAAGTATAATTAGCAAGCATGGTGGAAATTTCAGATTCCGGTATCTTCCTTTTATTTGTAACAATATCTTTCATATACTTAGCATAAGGATTCATTTTGAGCATATCAGTTAATCGCATACGCAAAAAGATAGGTCTAATCATTTCAGCAAAGTGCTCAAAATCCTCATCATCCTTTTTCTTGGATGGTTTTGGAGGAAAAGGCATGGGTTTCTGAACCCAAGGCTCTCTTTCCTTTCCGTGTTTCCTAGCAACAAAGTATTTCTTATCATAGCGTTGATTCTTTGATTGTGGGTTATCAAGATCAACATCAGGTTCAATTTCTATATCATTATCATTACTAGGTTGAGCATCATCATGAACATTATAATTAACATTATCACTAGTTTCAGGTTCATTACCAGATTGTGTTTCAGCATCAGAGATAGAAATATCATTTGGATTCTCAGGTGTATCAATAACAGGTTCAGTAGGAGCATGCAAAGTCCTATCATTTTTATTTTTCTTCCTTTTAGAAGGACTAGGTGCATCTATATTATTTCTGTGAGAATCTTGCTCAATTCTCTTAGGGTGGCTTTCAGGATACAGAGGTTCCTGAGTCATTTTACCAGTTCTTACTATTCAATTCATTGAGCAAATCATTTTGAGCCTTAAGTACTTGTTCTACTTGAGTGGTAACCATAGAAGCATGTTTACTAATAAGTTTAAGTTCACCTTTGACATTAGCCATATAATCACCCAAGTGCTCAAGCATATTTGAATTGTATTTCAATTGTCTACCAAAATAAGCATTAAAGTATTCTTGCTTATCCATAAATTTATCAAACTCATCTAAGCATGGGCTAGCAAACTTAGTAAATGGGATTTCAGCTTTATCATATCTATAGAGAGAATTTACCTCTACTACATGTGTCGGGTTATCAAGACCATGAGTTTCTTCAATAGGTGATGGATTAAGGTCATATGTTTCTTCAACAGGCGGTAAATTAAGACCATGTATTTCTTCAATAGGAGGTAAATTCTTCACATCTTCAGCTTTAATACCTTTTTCTTTCATAGATTTCTTTGCCTCTTGCATATCTTCAGGACTGAGAAATAGAATACCTCTCTTCTTCGGAGTTGGTTTAGGAATAGGCTCAGGAGGTGTCCAATTGTTTTCATTTGTCAACATATTATTCAATAGAATTTTAGCTTCATTCGGTGTTCTTTCCCTGAAAACAGAACCAACACAACTATCCAGGTAATCTCTGGAAGCATCGGTTAGTCCATTATAAAAGATATCAAGTATTTCATTTTTCTTAAGAGGATGATCAGGCAAAGCATAAAGTAACTTGAGAAGCCTCCTCCAAGCTTGTGGGAGATTCTCTTCTTCAATTTGCACAAAATTATATATATCCCTTAAAGCAGCTTGTTTCTTATGAGCAGGGAAATATTTAGCAGAGAAGTAATAAATCATATCCTGGGACTACGCACAACCAGGATCAAGAGAATTGAACCATATCTTAGCACCACCCTTTAATGAGAACGGAAATATTTTAAGGATATAAAAGTAACGAGTTCTCTCATCATTAGTGAACAGGGTGGCTATATCATTTAATTTAGTAAGATGTGGCACAATAGTTTCAGATTCATAGCCATGAAAAGGATCATATTCAACTAAAGTAATTATATCAGGATCAACAGGAATTCATAATCCTTACCGGTAACACAGATAGGTGAAGTAGCAAAAGAAGGGCCAGGTTTCATTCTAGCATTAAGAGATTGCTGCTTCCATTTAGCTAATAACCTCTTGAGTTTGTATCTATCTTTGCAAGCTAAAATAGCTAAAGAAGCTTCTTTATCAAAAACATAACCCTTAGGAATAATGGGCAAGTCTTCATCATCACTTTCATAAGTATTATCAGATTCAATATTTTCATTCTCTCTAACCCTAGCAAGTTGTTCATCAAGAAATTCACCAAGTGGCACAGTAGTATCAAGCATAGAAGTAGTTTCATCATAAGTATCATGCATAGCAGAAGTGGCATCATCAATAACATGCGACATATCAGAACGAGTAGCAGAAGCAGGTTTAGGTGTCGCAAGCTTACTCAAAACAGAAGGTGAATCAATTGCAGAGCTACATGGCAGTTCCTTACCTCCCCTCGTAGTTGAGGGACAAATCTTGGTTTTTGGATCTCTCAAGTTCTTCATAATGATAAGCAGATACAAATCCCAAGTGACTCAAAGAATAGAGCTATGCTTCCCGGCAACGGCGCCAGAAAATAGTCTTGATAACCCACAAGTATAGGGGATCACAACAGTTTTCGAGGGTAGAGTATTCAACCCAAATTTATTGATTCAACACAAGGGGAGCCAATGAATATTGTCAAGTATTAGCAACTGAGTTGTCAATTCAACCACACCTAGAAACTTAATATCTGCAGCAAAGTGTTTAGTAGCAAAGTAATATGATAGTAGTGATAACGGTAGCAAAAGGTAACGGTAGTAAAAGTAATGTTTTTGGTATTTTGTAGTGATGATAGCAATAGCAACGGAAAAGTAAATAAGCAAAGAACAATATATGGAAAGCTCGTAGGCAATGGATCAGTGATGGAGAATTATGCCGGATGCGGTTTATCATGTAACAGTCATAACCTAGGGTGACACAAAACTAGCTCTAATTCATCAATGTAATGTAGGCATGTATTCCGAATATAGTCATACGTGCTTATGGAAAAGAACTTGCATGACATCTTTTGTCCTACCCTCCCGTGGCAGCGGGGTCCTATTGGAAACTAAGGGATATTAAGGCCTCCTTTTAATAGAGTACCAGAGCAAAGCATTAGCACATAGTGAATACATGAACTCCTCAAACTATGGTCATCACCGATAAGTATCCCGATTATTGTCACTTCGGGGTTAACGGATCATAACACATAATAGGTGACTATAGACTTGCAAGATAGGATCAAGAACTCTCATATATTGATGAAAACATAATAGGTTCAGATCTGAAATCATGGCACTCGGGCCCTAGTGACAAGCATTAAGCATAGCAAAGTCATAGCAACATCAATCTCAGAACATAGTGGATACTAGGGATCAAACCCTAACAAAACTAACTCGATTACATGATAAATCTCATCCAACCCATCACCGTCCTGCAAGCCTACGATGGAATTACTCACACACGGCGGTGAGCATCATGAAATTGGTGATGGAGGATGGTTGATGATGACGATGGCGACGGATTCCCCTCTCCGGAGCCCTGAACGGACTCCAGATCAGCCCTCCCAAGAGGTTATAGGGCTTGGCGGCGGCTCTGTATCGTAAAATGCGATGATTTCTTCTCTCTGATTTTTTCTCCCCGAAACCAAATATATAGAGTTGGGGTTGTGGTTGGAGGAGCTCCAGGGGGCCCATGAGGTAGGGGCGCGCCCTAGGGGGGCAGGCGCGCCCCCCACCCTCATGGACAGGTGGTGGGCCCCATGGTCTTCATCTTTTGCAAGGATTTTTTATTATTTCCGAAAAGATGTTCCGTGAAGTTTCAGGTCATTCCAAGAACTTTTGTTTCTGCACATAAATAACACCATGGCAATTCTACTGAAAACATCATCAGTCCGGGTTAGTTCCATTCAAATCATGCAAGTTAGAGTCCAGAACGAGGGCAAAAGTGTTTGGAAAAGTAGATATGACGGAGACATATCACCGGGCACCGCAAGCACGCGCGTGCTAGGCGGCACGTGAGTGCGGCCAAGGCGCTGCGGGGCATGGGCAGGCACGTGGGGAGCGGGGCGAGCGCGGCACGGCGAACATGACGGCGAGTAGAGGAGTTCGCGAGGGGGGAGAGCTCGCCTCACCCACATTGCTGAGGAGGGGGCGGCGAGGCCTGGGGTGGACCGGCGTGGAGGTGGTGGGGCATCGGGAAAGGTCGTCGCCGCTCGGGCGATGCGGGGCAGCAGCGGCGATGGGAGGCGCTGGTCAGCACCGGCGCAGGAGAGGCGGGGTCGGTGGAGGCGGGCGACGGGCGACGCCGGGGCCGACGTGGTGCCCAGAACGGTCGTGGGCGCTAGGGAGAGAAGTGGGGGCGGGGG
>NC_041380.1:523356870-523382582 GCF_002162155.2 Triticum dicoccoides | reverse complement strand
GAGAAAGTATCGCTCAAGCTTGGGGAGGCTTAAGTCAATGTTATATTCATGCCCCAATTATGAGCTCTCAAGAAAAAATATTATTCAAAATTTTTATGCTCGGCATTCTCTCAATAATCGCTCCATTCTCGATACTTCTTATATTGGTTCTTTTATGATGAAGACTATTGAATTCAAATGGGATTTATTAGAAAGAATTAAATGAAACTCTGAAGATTGGGAACTCGACGAAGGTAAGGAGTCAGTATAACACCTAAGTTTGATTGTGTTAAATCTTTTATGGATACCGATGCTTTTCGTGAATTTAGCACTAAATATGGACTTGACTCTGAGATAGTAGCTTCTTTCTGTGAATCATTTGCTACTCATGTTGATCTCCCTAAGGAGAAGTTGTTTAAATATCATCCTCCCATTGAAGTAAAAGTAGTTGAACCTATTAAAGTTGAAGAAAAGACTATCACCTATAATGTTCATCCTATTGTTCCTACCGCTTATATTGAGAAACCACCTTTCCCTGTTAGAATAAAGGATCATGCTAAACTTCAACTGTGGTTCATAAGAGTAATGCTTGAACACCTACACCCCCTGAGCAAATTAAAGTTGAACCTAGTATTGCTATGGTTAAAGATCTCTTGGTCGATAATATTGATGGGAATGTTATTTACTTTTGTGATGAAGCTGCTAGAATTGCTATACCCAATACTAAAGATAAACATAGACCTGTTATAGGCATGCATGTTGTTTCTGTTAAAATAGGAGATCATTGTTATCATGGCTTATGTGACATGGGTTCTAGTGCGAGTGCAATACCTCATTCCTTATACAAAGAAATTATGCATGATATTGCACCTACTGAGATAGAAGATATTGATGTTACAATTAAGCTTGCCAATAGAGATACTATTTCACCAGTTGGGATTGTTAGAGATGTTGAAGTCTTGTGTGGGAAAGTTAAATATCCTACTGATTTTCTTGTTCTTGGTTCCCCACAAGGTGACTTTTGTCCCATTATATTTGTTACACCCTTCTTGAATACTGTTAATGCTAGGATAGATTGCAAAAAAGGGTATTGTTACTGTTGGTTTAGGGGGTATGTCTCATGATTTTAATTTTGCTAAATTTTGTAGACAACCCCATGATAAAGAATTGCCTAGTGAAGATGAAATTATTGGGTATTGCTTCTATTGCCGTGCCTCCTAATGATCCTTGAGAACAATATTTGCTAGACCATGAAAATGATATGTTTATGAATGAAAGAAGGGAAATAGATGAAGTATTCTTTAAACAGGGACCTATTTTGAAACACAACTTGCCTATTGAAATTCTAGGGGATCCTCCTCCACCCAAGGGTGATCCCGTGTTTGTGCTTAAACCATTACCCGATACTCTTAAATATGCTTATCTTTATGAAAAGAAGATATATCCTATTATTATTAGTGCTAACCTTTCAGAGCAGGAAGAAGAGAAATTATTGAAAACTCTGAAGAAGCACCATGCTGCTATTGGATATACTCTTGATGATCTTAAGGGCATTAGTCCCACTTTATGCCAACACAAAATAAAATTGAAGAAAGACGCTAAACCGGTTGTTGATCACTTATGATGGTTAAATCCTAAGATGAAAGAAGTGGTAAGAAATGAAATACTAAAGCTTCTGGAGGCAGGTATAATTTATCTTGTTGCTGATAGTCAGTGGGTAAGTCCTGTCCATTGTGTCCCTAAGAAGGGATGTATTACTGTTGTTCCTAATGATAAAGATGAATTGATCCCACAAAGAATTGTTACAGGTTATAGAATGGTAATTGATTTCTGCAAATTAAATAAAGCTACTAGAAAGGATCATTACCCTTTACCTTTTATTGATCAAATGCTAGAAAGATTATCCGAACATACGCATTTTTGCTTTCTAGACGGTTATTCTGGTTCCTCTCAAATACCTCTATCGAAAGAGGATCAGGAAAAGACCAATTTTACTTGCCCTTTCGGTACCTTTGCTTATAGACGTATGCCTTTTGGTTTATCTAATGCACCTGCTACCTTTCAAAGATGTATGACTGCTATATTCTCTGAATTTTGTGAAAAGATTGTTGAGGTTTTCATGGATGATTTCTCTGTGCATGGAACTTCTTTTGATGATTGCTTAAGGAACCTTGATCGAGTTTTGCAGAGATGTGAAGAAACTAATCTTGTCTTGAATTGGGAGAAGTGCCACTTTATGGTTAATGAAGCTATTGTCTTGGGGCATGAAATTTCTGAAAGAGGTATTGAAGTTGATAAAGCTAAAGTTGATGCTATTGAAAAGATGTCGTGTCCTAAGGACATTAAAGGTATAATAAGTTTCCTTTCTCATGCCAGGTTTTATAGGAGGTTCATTAAAGACTTCTCAAAAATTTCTAGGCCTCTAACTAATCTCTTACAAAAAGATGTTCCTTTTGTCTTTGATGATGATTGTGTAGAAGCATTTGAAATACTTAAGAAAGCCTTGATTTCCACACCTATTGTTCAGCCACCTGATTGGAATTTACCCTTTGAAATTATGTGTGATGCTAGTGATTATGCTGTAGGTGCTGTCGTAGGACAAAGAGTTGATAAGAAATTAAATGTTATTCAATATGCTTGTAAAACTCTAGACAGTGGCCAGAGAAATTATGCTACTACTGAAAAAGAATTTTTAGCAGTTGTATTTGCTTGTGATAAGTTCAGACCTTATATTGTTGATTCTAAAGTAACTGCTCACACTGATCATGCTGCTATTAAATATCTTATGGAAAATAAAGATGCTAAACCTAGACTTATTAGATGGGTTCTCTTGCTAGAAGAATTTGATTTGCATATTATTGAAAGAAAGGGAGCTGAGAACCCCGTTGCAGACAACTTATCTAGGTTAGAGAATGTTCTTGATGACCCACTACCTATAGATGATAGCTTTCCTGATGAACAATTAGCTATCATAAATGATTCTCATGCTGCTCCATGGTATGCTGATTATGCTAATTACATTGTTGCTAAATTTATAGCACCTAGTCTCACATATGAGCAAATGAAAAAGGTTTTCTATGATTTAAGACATTACTTCTGGGATGACCCACACCTTTATAAAGAAGGAGTAGATGGTGTTATTAGACGTTGTTTACCTGAGCATGAACAGGAACAAATCCTACGCAAGTGTCACTCCGAGGCTTATGGTGGACACCACGCCGGAGATAGAACTACACATAAGGTATTGCAATCCGGTTTTTATTGGCCTACTATTTTCAAAGATTCCTGTAAGTTTGTCTTGTCCTGTGATGAATGTCAAAGAATTGTAATATTAGTAGACGTCAAGAAATGCCTATGCACTATTCACTTGTTATTGAACCATTTGATGTTTGGGGCTTCAATTATATGGGACTCTTTCCTTCCTCTAATGGGTATACACATATTTTAGTTGCTATTGATTATGTTACTAAGTGGGTAGAAGCTATTCCAACTAGTAGTGATGATCATAACACCTCTATTAAGATGCTTAAAGAAGTTATTTTTCTGAGGTTTGGAGTCCCTAGATGCTTAATGACTGATGGTGGTTCACATTTTATTCATGGTGCCTTTTGTAAAATGCTTGCTAAGTATGATGTTAATCATAGAATTGCATCTCCATACCACCCACAGTCTAGTGGTCAAGTAGAACTGAGTAATAGAGAGCTTAAATTAATTTTGCAAAAGACTATTAATAGGTCTAGAAAGAATTGGTCCAAGAAACTTGATGATGCATTATGGGCCTATAGAACTGCATATAAAAATCCTATGGTTATGTCTCCCTATAAAATGGTTTATGAAAAAGCATGTCACTTACCTCTTGAACGAGAACATAAGGCATATTGGGCCATTAAAGGGCTCAATTATGATTTCAAACTTGCTGGTGAGAAGAGGTTATTTGACATTAGCTCACTTGATGAGTGGAGAACCCAGGCCTATGAGAATGCCAAACTGTTTAAAGAAAAGGTTAAAAGATGGCATGCCAAAAGGATACAAAAGTGTGAGTTTAATGTAGGTGATTATGTTCTATTATACAACTCTTGTTTAAGATTTTTTGCAGGAAAACTCCTCTCTAAATGGGAAGGTCCTTACATTATCGAGGAGGTCTATCGTTCCGGTGCCATAAAAATCAAACTTTGAAGGCACAAATCCGAAGGTGGTGAAAGGCCAAAGAATTAAGCATTATATCTCAGGTAATCCCATAAATGTTGAAACCAATGTTATTAACACCGTAACCCCGGAGTAGTACATAAGGGACACTTTCGAGAATGTTTCAGACTCCGAAAAGGAATAGGTATGTGGTACGGTAAGTAAACCGACTCCAAAACAGTTCTAATGGAAATTTTTCTCCGTTTTGGAATATTTAAGAAAATAGGAAAATAAGAAGTAGTCCGGAAAGGACACGAGGCATCCACGAGGGTGGAGGGCGCGCCCTACCCCCCTGGGCGCTCCCCCTGCCTTATGGGCACCTCGTGTTCCCTCCGAACTCTGATTTCTTGCATGATACTTCTTTTGGTCGGTAAAAAATCATTATATAATCCCCCGAAGGTTTTGACCATCGTACCATGCAAATATCTCCTATTTTTGTTTTGAGTTGTTTTCTGCTAGAGTTTTCAAGGCCAGGCATCATGTCGGCCCCCTCATCCAATGACGCAGGCAACGATGCTTGGCTAATGAAGATAGAGATGAAGAGAGAAGAACTTGGGATAAACAAGGGTGATATGATCAAGGAGGCCACAGAGGATCAAGCTCCTGCAATAGAAGAAGAAGAAGACATCCTTCAACCTTACTATAACCATCTTACCCCTACTGAAATAGAAGCTTTCGAGATGATTGAAATAGTTCGGGTGCAAAACAAGTATCTCACTCGTGAAAATATTTTGTTGCAAGAATACATCACTGCACTCAAGGGCATTATTTGCAAATTGGAGAATCTCCTACGCTCGATGTGTGACACGACTTCATCAACAACTTCATCATCACCACCATCTTCTTCACCACCAAAGGAGAACTGAGTATCGGGTATGGGCACTCCCCTTCGCAACTGCCAAGCTTGGGGGAGGTGCTCCGGTATCATATCACCATCACACTTCTATCTTTACCTTTTTCTTAGTTCGACCATTTTGGTTATATCTTGATCTAGTAGAATAAAATTTAGTATGATCTAGCTTTGAGTTTTTTCGTTGATCCTTATCTATGTAATCGAATCCGTGAGCTATATATAGTAAAGATTAGTTTTGAGTCAAGGGCTTGGTTATCTTGCTATGATCTTGAGGGAATACAAATAATAAAAGAAAGAATAAAAAGAAATAAAGAGATCATATTGATCTTATGGAGAGTAATGACTTCACATATAAAGAGTATGATGAATAAAAGTTGTTGAGAATTGACAAACATAGTTTTGGTCATCGTTGCAATTAATAGGAAGTAATAAAGAAAGTGAGGTTTTCACATATAAATATACTATCTTGGACATCTTTTATGATTGTGAGCACTCATTAAAATATGACATGTTAAAAAGTTGATGTTGGACAAGGAAGACAACGTAATGGGTTATATTTTATTATATCCGAAATAAATTATATTGTCATGGGTCATCCAACATGTTGAGCTTGCCTTTCCCCCTCATGCTAGCCAAATTCTTTGCACCAAGTAGAGATACTACATGTGCTTCTGAATATCCTTAAACCCAGTTTTGCCATGAGAGTCCACCATATCTACCTATGGATTGAGTAAGATCCTTCAAGTAAGTTGTCATTGTTGCAAGCAATAAAAATTTCTCTCTAAATATGTATGATCTATTAGTGTAGAGAAAATAAGCTTTATATGAGCTTGTGACATGGAAGAAATAAAAGCGACATACTGCATAATAAAGGTCCCTATCACAAGTGGCAATATAAAGTGACGTTCTTTTGCATTAAGATTTGGTGCATCCAACCATAAAGGCTCATGACAACCTCTGGTTCCCTCTACGAAGGGCCTACCTTTTATTTTTGTCCTATACCTTATACAAGAGTCATGGTGATTGCTACCTCTTGAGCATGCATTGGTTTTCCCTTGAAGAGGAAAGGGTGATGCAACAAAGTAGCGTAAGTATTTCCCTCAGTTTTTGAGAACCAAGGTATCAATCCAGTAGGAGGTAACACGCAAGTCCCTAGTACCTGCACAAACTAACAAGAACCTTGCAACCAACACGATAAAAGGGGTTGTCAATCCCTTCACGGTCACTTATGAAAGTGAGATCTGATAGAGATAGTAAGATAAATATTTTGGGTATTTTTATTGTATAGATTGGAAAATAAAGATTGAAAAATAAACAACGATAGAAATAGCATGTAGATAGGAAAATAATATGATGGAAGATAGACCCGGAGGCCATAGGTTTCACTAGTGGCTTCTCTCAAGATAGCAAATCCTACAGTGGGTGAACAAATTACTGTCGAGCAATTGATAGAAAAACGCATAGTTTTGAGAATATCTAGGCATGATCATGTATATAGGCATCACGTCCGCGACAAGTAGACTGAAATGATTCTACATCTACTACTATTACTCCACACATCGACCGCTATCTAGCATGCATCTAGAGTATTAAGTTCATAAGAACAGAGTAACGCATTAGGCAAGATGACATGATGTAGAGGGATAAACTCAAGCAACATGATATAAACCCCACCTTTTTATCCTTGATGGCAACAATACAATACGTGCCTTATTGCTCCTGCTGTCACTGGGAAAGGACATCGCAAGATTGAACCCAAAGCTGAGCACTTCTACCATTGCAAGAAAGATCAATCTAGTAGGGCAAACCAAACTGATAATTCAAAGAGACTTGCAAAGATATTAAATCATGCATAAAAGAATTCAGAGAAGAATCAAATATTTTTCATGGATAATCTTGATCATAAACCCACAACTCACCGGATCTCGACAAACACACCGCAAAAAAGAATTACATCGATGGAGCACAAGCGTCATAAAAGGATAGTAACATTATCCCTTCTCTCTTTTTCTCTCATCTTTTTATTTGGGCATTTTCCTCCTTTTTATGGCCTCTTTTTGTTTCCTTTTTTCTTTTCGTCTGGAGTCTCATCCTGACTTGTGGGGGAATCATAGTCTCCATCATCCTTTCCTCACTTGGGACAATGCTCTAATAATGATGATCATCACACTTTTATTTACTTACAACTCAAAAATTACAACTCGATACTAGAACAAAATATGACTCTATGTGAATGCCTCTGATGGTGTACCGGGATATGCAATGAATCAAGAGTGACATGTGTGAAATAATTATAAAGGTGGCTTTGGCACAAATACGATGTCAACTACATGATCATGCAAAGCAATATAACAATGATGTAACGTGTCGTAACAAACGGAACGGTGGCAAGTTGCATGCAAATATGTCTTGGAATGGATATGGAAATGCCATAATAGGTTGGTATGGTGGCTGTTTTGAGGAAGGTATATGGTGGGTGTATGGTACCGGCGAAAGTTGCGCGGTACTAGAGAGGCTAGCAATGGTGGAAGGGTGAGAGTGGGTATAATCCATGGACTCAACATTAGTCATAAAGAACTCACATACTTATTGCAAAATTCTATTAGTTATCGAAACTAAGTACTACACGCATTCTCCTAGGGGGATAGATTGGTAGGAAAAGACCATCGCTCGTCCCCGACCGCCACCCATAAGGAAGACAATCAATAAATAAATCATGCTCTGACTTCATCACATAATGGTTCACCATATGTGCATGCTATGGGAATCACAAACTTTAGAACAAGTATTTCTCAAATTCACAACTACTCAACTAGCATGACTCTAATATCATCATCTTCATATCTCGAAACAATTATCAAGTATCAAACTTCTCATAGTATTCAATGCACTTTTTATGAAAGTTTTTATTATACCCATCTTGGATGCCTATCATATTAGGACTAATTTTATAGCCAAAGCAAATTACCATGCTATTCTAAAAGACTCTCAAAAAAATATATGTGAAGCATGAGAGATCAATAATTTCTATAAAATAAACCACCACCGTGCTCTAAAAGATATAAGTGAAGCACTAGAGCAAAATTATCTAGCTCAAAAGATATAAGTGAAGCACATAGAGTATTCTAATAAATTCCGATTCATGTGTGTCTCTCCAAAAGGTGTGTACAGCAAGGATTATTATGGTAAACTAAAAAGCAAAGACTCAAATCATACAAGACGCTCCAAGCAAAACACATATCATGTGGTGAATAAAAATATAGCCTAAAGTAAAGTTACCGATAGACGAAGACGAAAGAGGGGATGCCTTCCGGGGCATTCCCAAGATTAGGCTTTTGGTTGTCCTTGAATTTTACCTTGGGGTGCCTTGGGCATCCCCAAGCTTAGGCTCTTGCCGCTCCTTATTCCAAAATCCATCAAATCTTTACCCAAAACTTGAAAACTTCACAACACAAAACTCAACAGAAAATCTCATGAGCTCCGTTAGTATAAGAAAGCAAACCACCACTTCAAGGTACTGTAATGAACTCATTATTTATTTATATTGATGTTAAACCTACTTTATTCTAACTTCTCTATGGTTCATACCCCCTGATACTAGCCATAGATTCATCAAAATAAGCAAACAACACACGAAAAACAGAATCTGTCAAAAACAGAATAGTCTATAGTAATCTGTAGGTTTCGAATACTTATGTAACCCCAAAAATTCTTAAATAAATTGGTGGACATGAGGAATTTGTTTATTAATCAACTTAAAAAAGAATCAACCTAATCTCACTCTCCAGTAAAAAATGGCAGCTAATCTCGTGAGCGCTAAAGTTTCTGTTTTTTACAGCAAGATCGCCAAGACTTCCCCCAAGTTTTCCCAACGGTTCTACTTGGCACAAACACTAATTAAAAACATAAAACCACATATAAACAGAATCTATATGAATTATTTATTATTAAACAGGAACAAAAAATAATAAACAAAAATAAAATTGGGTTGCCTCCCAACAAGCGCTATCGTTTAACGCCCCTAGCTAGGCATAAAAACAAGAATAGATCTAGGTATTATCATCTTTGGTATGCAATCCATAAGTGGCTCTCATAATAGATTCATAAGGTAATTTAATATTATTCATAGGAAAGTGTTCCATGCCTTTCCTTAACGGAAATTGGAATCTAATATTTCCTTCTTTCATATCAATAATTGCACCAATCGTTGTAAGGAAAGGTCTACCAAGAATAATAGGACATGTAGGATTGCAATCTATATCAAGAACTATGAAATCTACGGGAACATAATTACTATTTGCAACAATAAGAATATCATTAATCCTTCCCATAGGTTTCTTAACGGTGGAATTCGCAAGATGCAAATTTAAAGAACCATCATCAAATTCACGGAAACCTAACACAACACACAAAGTTTTTGGAATCGTGGAAACACTAGCACCCAAATCACATAAAACATAGCATTCATGATCTCTAATTTTAATTTTAATAGTAGGTTGCCACTCATCATAAAGTTTTCTAGGGATAGAAACTTCTAATTCAAGCTTTTCTTCATAGGATTGCATTAAGGCATCAATGATATGTTTGGTAAAAGCTTTATTTTGATCATAAGTTGAGGAGAATTTAGCACGGATTGCAACAAGGAAATACAGTCTATCAAAGAGCAATTATCATAATTAAATTCCTTGAAATCCAAAATAGTGGGTTCATTGCTATGTAAAGTTTTGACCTCTTCAATCCCACTTTTACCAATTCTGATCAAGATCTAAAAACTCTAAATCATGGGGATGCCTTTTAACTAAAGTTGACTCATCTCCAGTCCCATCATTATCAAGATTCATATTGCAAAACAAAGATTTAATAGGAGACACATCAATCACTTTAGATCTTCATCCTTATTATCGTGAAAATAGAAGAACACGTTTTTATAAAGCAATCTTTTTAGCACGCATCCTAGCGGTTCTTTCTTTGCACTCGTCAATGGAAATTATCATAGATTTGAGAGACTCATTGATATCATGCTTCGGTGGAATAGATCTAAGTTTCAAATAATCAACATCAACAGAAATTCTATCCACGTTCCAAGCCAACTCATCAATCTTAGGCAATTTTTCTTCAAGCAAAGCATTGAAATTCTTTTGCAAAATCATAAATTCTTTAACACTAGTCTCAAAATCAGAGGGCATCTTATTAAAATTTCCATAAGAGTTGTTGTAGGAATTACCATAATTATTAGAGGAATTACTAGGAAACAGCCTAGGATTAAAGTTTCCTCTATACGCGTTGTTACCAAAATTGTTCCTACCAACAAAATTCACATCCATAGATTCATTATTATTCTCAATCAAAGTAGACAAAGGCATATCATTAGGATCAGAAGAAACACTCTTATTAGCAAACAATTTCATAAGTTCATCCATCTTTCCGCTTAGAACATTAATCTCTTCTATTGCATGAACCTTTTTACTAGTAGATCTTTCGGTGTGCCATTGAGAATAATTAACCATAATATTATCTAGGAGATTAGTAGCTTCTCCTAAGGTGATTTCCATAAAAGTGCCTCCCGCGGCCGAATCTAAAAGATTTCTAGAAGCAAAATTCAATCCAGCATAAAATTTTTGTATGATCATCCATAAATTCAAACCATGTGTAGGGCAATTACGTATCATTAATTTCATCCTCTCCCAAGCTTGTGCAACATGCTCATGATCAAGTTGCTTAAAATTCATTATATCATTTCTAAGAGAGATGATCTTAGCGGGAGGAAAATATTTAGAGATAAAAGCATCTTTGCACTTATTCCATGAATCAATACTATTTTTAGGCAAGGACGAACACCAAGTTTTAGCATGATCTCTAAGCGAAAACGGAAATAGCTTCAATTTAACAATATCATTATCCACATCTTTCTTCTTTTGCATATCACGCAAATTAACAAAGCTGTTTAGATGGGTAGCGGCATCTTCACTAGGAAGGCCAGAAAACGGATCTTTCATAACAAGGTTCAGCAAAGCAGGATTAATTTCACAAGATTCAGCATCGATAAGAGGAGCAATCGGAGTGCTTAGAAAATCATTGTTGTCATTGTTGTTGGTATTGGAAAATTCACACAATTTAGTATTGTCTTGAGCCATCGTGATAAACAATCCAACACACAAGCACACAGGAAGCAAGCAAAAAGAGGCGAACGGAAAAGAGGCGAACGGAAAAGAGGGCGAATAAAACGGCAAGGGTGAAGTGGGGGAGAGGAAAACGAGAGGCAAATGGCAAATAATGTAATGCGAGGGATAAGAGTTTGTGATGGGTACTTGGTTTGTCTCGACTTGTGCGTAGATCTCCCCGGTAACGGCGCCGGAAATGGCTTGTTGATGGGAGATCCAATCTTGACTTGACTTGGTGCAACCTCCCCAGCAACGGTGCTAGAAATCCTTCTTGCTACCTCTTGAGCATGCGTTGGTTTTCCCTTGAAGAGGAAAGGGTGATGCAGCAAAGTAGCGTAAGTATTACCCTCAGTTTTTGCGAACCAATGTATCAATCCAGTAGGAGGTAACATGCAAGTCCCTAGTACCTGCACAAACAAACAAGAACCTCGCAACCAACACGATAAAGGGCTTGTCAATCCCTTCATACGAAAGTGAGATCTGATAGAGATAATAAGATAAATATTTTTGGTATTTTTATTGTATAGATTGGAAAATAAAGATTCCAAAATAAACAACGATAGAAATAGCAAGTTGATAGGAAAATAATATGATGGAAGATAGACCCGGGGGCCATAGGTTTCACTAGTGGCTTCTCTCAAGATAGCAAATTCTACGGTGGGTGAACAAATTATTGTCGAGCAATTGATAGAAAAACGCATAGTTATGAGAATATCTAAGCATTATCATGTATATAGGCATCACGTCCGCGACAAGTAGACAGAAACGATTCTGCATCTACTACTATTACTCCACACATTGACCGCTATCTAGCATGCATCTAGAGTATAAAGTTCATAAGAACAGAGTAACGCATTAGGCAAGATGACATCATGTAGAGGGATAAACTCAAGCAATATGATATGAACCCCATCTTTTTATCCTTGATGGCAACAATACAATACGTGCCTTGCTGCCCCTGCTGTCATTGACAAAGGACATGATACGTCTCCGTCGTATCTATAATTTTTGATTGTTTCATGCCAAATTATACAACTTTCATATACTTTTGGTAACTTTTTATACTATTTTTTGGGACTAACATATTGATCCAGTGTCGAGTGCCAGTTCCTGTTTGTTGCATGTTTTTTGTTTCACAGCAAATCCATATCAAACGGAGTCCAAATGGGATAAAAAATGATGGAGATTTTTTTGGAATATATGTGAATCAACGCGAGACGATGCCCGAGGGGGCCACGAGGAAGGGGGGCACGCCCCAGGGGTCAGGCGCGCCCTGGGCCCTCGTGGCCACCCCATAAGGCGGTTGATGCCCTTCTTCTGCCGCAAGAAAGCTAATATCCGGATAGAGATGGTGTTAAAATTTCAGCCCAATCGGAGTTACGGATCTCCGGGAATTTAAGAAACAGTGAAAGGGCAGAATCAGGGAACGCAGAAATAGAGAGAGATAGAGAGACAGGTCCAATCTCGGAGGGACTCTCGCCCCTCCGCCACCATGGAGGCCATGGACCAGAGGGGAAACCCTTCTCCCATCTAGGTAGAAGGTCAAGGAACAATAAGAAGAAGGGGGCTCTCTCCCCCTCTCTCCCGGTGGCGCCGGAACGCCGTTGGGGCCATCATCGTGTGACGGCGATCTACACCAACACCTCTGTCATCTTCACCAACATCTTCATCACCTTCCCCCATCTATCTACAACGCTCCACTCTCCCGCAACCCGATGTACCCTCTACTTTAACATGGTGCTTTATGCTTCATATTATTATCCAATGATGTATGTTGCCATCCTATGATGTCTGAGTAGATTTTCGTTGTCCTATCGGTAATTGGTGAATTGCTATGATTGGTTTAACTAGGAAAAATGCCCATGCGTTGCAACGGAAAAAAAATAACACAAGCTCCTAGCCCAATAGTAACCATAGCTCAAGATCTGAACTATACCCTATACATTCGTCCATCATACTACCTCTCGCAATTGACATCAAATGTCATGGACTTGTTCCACCGAGTGTCATGGACTTTTACCACTAAGGTAGGATGGGTCCCTCACATGTCCCCGCATGACCACTTAGTGTCTAATCGCCGCCAAATGGGCGCCAATTTGTCGCACCACACATGCACACAACTCGAGGCCACGGGATCTAGGGTCGAATTTTTTCTCCATGACTTTGATTTCTCCTCCCCTCGATTTGCCAACAAAACCGAAGCTCAAATCAGTCTTCCACCCTATTTGAGCCTTCTTGAGGCACCAACCGATTGAAAGGAAGCCCAACGGCTCATATCTTCATAGTCCGAAAGAGGTTGCATGGTTTGGACTTCAGACTCGAGATGGCTCATATTGAAACTCGCATTGAGCACTGTGACAAAGAAAAAAAGAAGAAAAAACACAAAACCAAATGAAGCGTGTAGTTAGTTCTGTGGACTTATAAAAACTGATTTAAGTACAATACAACATGAATCACATACTTGCGCCCTGGTTAACATATTTACTACCACAAATGATTTACATTGTAACACTAAGATACAAACAACAATAGATGTCCTAGCCTTTTCTTAAAAATGAAATTCTTTGCATCGAACAATACAAAGGCATCATTAAGTTCTCAAGTAACACTAGCTTTACTGTACACCCTTTTTTCTTTTCCAATTCTGATCATATGACTACGTACAATTTGAGGTTGATTCACACGTACATGAAACCTACACTTGGTCCTCTAATTCGTTTGATAACGTTAGAATGCTTTTTGAATGCATAAAATCGGTTGGGACCGCTTTCTTATTAGTAGATTGTTAGCTGGAGTTGAAGCATATTAAAAAAACATAAGTACATATATGTTTAGTAAGCGGAGGTGAGTACCTAACATATTTATGGGCATCCAAGGCTTTATGTTTGTTCATCAAGAAGATATGCATGGACAGATATCTTGATGAAAGGAAGCAGTGGCAATAGCAGAAGGATTGCTGAAAAGAAACATTATTGATTCAATATTCAGTCAAAGCTTTTTATCACCAAACAGGGACAACCAAAGTGCTAGTCTCGTACTAACTTTCATCCACCCCACCGCATGAATAACTTCAACATTGCATGATGACGAACGATGAGAGTGCGCGTCAAGAAAAAAGCAGGCAAAACAACAAGCCTGTGTCCGACTGAAAATGCAACTTTAACTATCCGACTGAAACCACAAATAGTTAACCCAGCAGTCACTCACTGTTGCAAGACAATGCGACTTTAACTATCTGACTGAAACCAGAAGCTACAGGCCTGAAGAAGAGATGGCACAAATCTTCAACTTAACTAACTGGCCACTTCTATTGCTGGAAAAACATCTCTCTCTGTAGCACAGTGCCATCAGGTGACACCATCCATCAGCCACCAGCTTTGTTCGGTCAAAATTAGATCCCAGATGAACCCCCAAATCAAAGCAGGGCAGCACCGCACCAGCAGATTACAGCCTGATCATAGAACATGAAGCAAAACATAATTGTGGAAGACTGAAGATTATGTGGGCCTGTTGATTCCAGCCTGGAGATTTGAATCCCCAAAAATAGGGCAGCATTAAGATGTAGATTTCTAGAGTTGTTACATTGTTGTTTGTGTACCTGTGCAAAATAAAATTTAAGTACAATTAAATCCTATTAACCTAATGCAATAATTCAAAATAATCAACCGAATTGCATTTAATGAACATGAGAACTTATTCTTGGAATATGTCAGAAAGGAGATCAGACACCATCAACAATAGGTTAATTAGAAAATAAATGACATGTCAATTGGCATAGAAAATCTTCAAGTGATATTTGACATGAAAGTTTTACTATTACAAATGGCAACTAAATTACACCAGAGAAGGAAAACATCAAGAAGCTAGAGAGAAAATGGACCTGAAAGAACCACCTGAACATACAATTACACCAACAGGAAAGAAATCCATCTCCATCGATCAAAGTTGTTTTCACTCTGTCGAGATACGACGAGCGGGCTATCCATACGTAGTGGAGTATACATACGACATAATCTGATGTCATCGGTTCATCAATTGATTGAAAAGAAAAGGTTCAGACCAAGCATGCATGAGCACATCCCAGGAGGTCCTAGCATTGACTTCCTACACCTATAACAGATTTTAGTACCATGGAGTAGTATTTTCCATATGTGATCATCCTCCCCTACTGATCCGGTCACATGAAGTTTAACAAGCCAATGCAAGTTTTAACTGTCGGACTGAAACCACACACTATAGGCCTAAAGAACAAAAGGCAAAAAATCCTCAAATTAGCTGACCGGCCACTTGTACTGGAATAACATATCTCTCCATAGCGCATTATAGCATCATGTTAAACCAAACGGCAGCAAATAAACCATCTTTGGCCAATCAAAAATAGATCCCATAGGAATTCCCAAATCAAAGCAGAGCAACACAGCACCATCAGATTACAACCTGATCAGAGATGCCAGCCCAAGGGCAAAGAGAGGAGGCATACCTTGGTGGTCGTTGTCGGATCCTCGTGAACAGCCTGGCCTACCTGCAGCTCATCCAGAGAATATCGTAGATTTTGCTGCAAGAGCCCGACTTGCCACATCAATGACCAGCAGTCCACCTGCAAGAGGGCACAGGTGGAGGCCATGACGGCCGTCGTCAACGATGTCGCCTACCTCGCCGGCTCCCAGCTCGCCACTGCCAAGGCCAACTGCAACATCAAACTCCCAACAATGCTAACTTTTCCAAATGAAGAAGCAAAGATTATTTAACAACAATAATTTGTGTTCTCAAATTTAACATCCTTTAGAGTAGCAGGGTCTCTAGCTCTCTGCCAATCTAAAGTTTCAAACGGTCCAATGCCAAAAATTCACAAAGTCACCACAAGCTTATCTTCTACTGTTTCGATTCAAAAGAACTAAGAATTTCAGGTATCATCGACCCGAGCATGGAAGACAAAGCTTGGAAATGTCATGGTGATGTCACTCCTAATCAATGGCAGAATTAGTTTGAGAAACATATGCAGAACAGAGGTACTGGGAGAATGTTATAAACTGGCCACGTCTAGGATTCTGATCTAAAAAATAGAACACATAATGTCTCTGGCTTGATTGTAACTTATGCATGAACTGAAAACATTTGATGTGCTTAACATTCAAAGGACTGATGCGCTTGATGGCGATTTGAACTGCATGTTTTCTAATCTTATCCATAATCGTAACCACATACAAAAATAGTACATATAAAATCACCATTTTGATGTAAAAGGCATCTAAATAGACGATTGGCAATAGTACTGCACATAGCTAAATGATTTGAACTAAGTTGACCTCTTGTAGAAGGCTGAAGGTCATGCTACCTCGTTGATTCCACCATGCAGAACTAAATTCGCGTTTTTGGTGTGGTTGGGCATTTCATTAAACACCTGGAAAGATATAGTTTAATTAGTACCAGTACATAGTGATTCTGATGCTTACCAACGCCAACACTGGGAGATGAGTGGGTAGCATGTATCTTGCCAGATCAAAATTATTGCACCTTGATCCGCCATTTTGTGTCTGTAGGTGGTGTTAGACAGTGCGGACGACGGCACCATGTGAGATTGCATCCAGTGTGCTCAAAGGGGGCGCGTGGTGACAGAGGCCGACGGCGGCGGCTGCGGCAAAGAGTATTAGAGGGCGTCGACGTCGAGGGCGCACACGAGTGGAGCAGGATGATGGACTGGCGACCTTGGCATCGGCCATGGGGTCGATCCGGCCAACTCGATCCAAAGCAGAGAAGCACGATACGGGTGTAGGAGGTTGGAGATTGAGGAGGGTGCGGGTTGGGAGGGGAAGGAGAACAGGAGGTCGGCGGATGGCCGGAGAAGAAGATCAGCGGCGGCGGCGGTCGCGGCTGGAGAGGAAGCGGCCGGAGAGGATGTTGTGCGTTTATTATAGCCAGCTAATGAAAGGATCGTGGGTTGAATACTAAAGAGTGCAGGATTACTTTAGTAAGAGTGAAACGTTTTCTCATATATCCACTTAAAAAGGGAGTGCGGGTTGAATAGCAAAAATAGAAGGGACGTTTTTGTAAAAACGTTGCGACGGTGAACCCGGAGAGATTTGCTTGTGGTTATGTTGCTGTACTTTGGTGCCCATCATATGAGCGCGCGCGTGGATCACACCATAGGGTTAGTTGTATGTTGATAAGACTATGTATTGGAGGGCAAGAGTGACAGAAGCTTCAACCTAGCATAGAAATTGATGCATACGGGATTGAAGGGGGACCAATATATCTTAATGCTATGGTTGGGTTTTACCTTAATGAACGTTAGTAGTTGTGGATGCTTGCTAATAGTTCCAATCATAAGTGCATAGAATTCCAAGTCAGGGATGACATGCTAGCAGTGGCCTCTCCCACATAAAACTTGTTGTCGGTCTAGTAAAGTAGTCAATTGCTTAGGGACAATTTCGCAACTCCTACCACCACTTTTCCAAACTCGTTATACTAACTTTATTGTTTCTTTATCTAAACAGCCCCTACTTTTTATTTACACGCTCTTTATTATCTTGCAAACCTATCCAACAACACCTACAAAGTACTTCTAGTTTCATAGTTGTTCTAGGTAAAGCGAACGTTAAGCGTGCGTAGAGTTGTATCGGTGGTCGATAAAACTTGAGGTAATATTTGTTCTACCTTTAGCTCCTCATTGGGTTCGACACTCTTACTTATCGAAAGAGGCAACAATTGATCCCCTATACTTGTGGGTTATCAAGACCTTTTTCTGGCGACGTTGTCGGGGAGCCATAGCGTGGGGTGAATATTCTTGTGTGTGCGTGTTTGCTTTATCACTAAGTAATTTTTATTTTTTGTTATAAGTTGTTTTATATCTTTAGTTATGGGTAGGGAACACAAAATACCAAAAAAAATTAGTTGTACCTGCTACACCAATTGTTGAAGAACCACTCAAAATCTATCACACTCCTAAAGCTTTTTACTTGGATCATCTTCGATCCCTTTGTGCTCGTGCTGAAACCCCAACTAGCTTAGTTGAGGGAAAATCTTTAGATGAGCGTGCTTGTTATGTGCGACACCGCTTATCTCAAAAAGGGGAACTTTTACTGGATCAAATTCATCGTTTGCAGTGCTATGCTTGGAATTTATGTGAAATATACGATGTTATTTGTTGTTCTGAAAACCCTAAGAAACACCTTCCCTACCAATGTGAGTTTACTGATAATGGAATCGTATCTTTGTATACTAAGGGTGTTTATAATTACTATGATGTTCAAAA
Organism: Triticum dicoccoides; assembly: GCF_002162155.2. NCBI lineage: Eukaryota > Viridiplantae > Streptophyta > Magnoliopsida > Poales > Poaceae > Triticum > Triticum dicoccoides. The sequence continues at coordinate 523,364,152 of NC_041380.1, read as the reverse complement.
AATTGAAGAATTTGTTGCTTTTAAGGGTGCTTATGAAATTGCTTCTTTGATTGAAAAGTATGATGCTACTCTTTTCAAATCTGAAAATTTTGCCATACTTAAATATTGTTATGATAATTATGCTTCTAATGCCTATGTTAAAACATATATTGAGGACTCCTTCGGTGTCCAAGAAGAGACTAATATTTTGCAGGAGTCTATGGAAGAAGAAAGTAATGACATTGTGAGCTCATTGGATGAAAAAGGTGAGGAGGAGAGCGAAGAACCAAAGGAGGAAGAGCGGATTGATCACCCGTGCCCACCTTCTAATGAGAGTAACTCTTCAACTCATACATTGTTTAATTTCCCTTCGTGCTTACCAAAGGATGATTGCTATGATGATTGTTATGATCCCGTTGATTCTTTTGAAATATCCATTTTTGATGATGCTTGCTATGCTTGTGGCCAAGATGCTAATATGAATTATGCTTATGGAGATGAACTTGCCATAGTTCCTTATGTTAAACATGAAATTGTTGCTATTGTACCCACACATGATAGTCCTATTATCTCTTTGAATTCTCCCAACTACACTATATCGGAGAAGTTTGCTCTTGTTAAGGATTATATTGATGGGTTGCGTTTTACTATTACGCATGATGATTTTGATAGATATAATATGCATGTGCTTGCTGCTCCTTTATGTTTATGTTTCCAACTTGCAATTATTATGGGAGAGGAACTACATCTCTGCCTCTTTATGTTTCCAACACGAAAAAATTGCAAGAAACTGCTTATGCTATGTATTGGCCTTTACTTGATGTGCATGAATTGTTCTTTTATGACATGCCGATGCATAGGAAGAGAGTTAGACTTCGTTATTACATGATATATGTTACTTTGTGCTCACCACTAAATTACAAATCATTGTTGATTCAAATTGGCTTTGATATACCCTGGGATCCGGGTGGATCCATTACTTGAGCACTATATGCCTAGCTTAAGGGCTTTAAAGAAAGTGCTGCCAGGGAGACAACCCAGAAGTTTTAGAGAGTCATTTATTTCTGTTGTGTGCTTTTATAAGGTTTAAAAATAAAAATAATGTGCCAAGATTTGCCTTTAGGATGTTTACTTTGCTTGTTGGTTTGTACGGTGCAGGACAGAAACTTCGGCTGTAGTGCGTGATTTTACATTTTTTACTGGAACATCAAACGGTTCTGAAACTTTTTGCACTGTCTTTCTTTACAAATTGTTTATTTGTCCTAATTTTGGTAGAATTGTTGCAGCACCAGAGGTATGGTTAATGTTCAGATTACTACAGACTGTCCTGTTTAAGAGAGATTTTGTTTTTGATGCTTAGTTTGCTTGTTTTGATGAAACTATCAATTTATATCAGTGGATTAAGCCATGAAAAAGTTATATTACAGTAGCTAAAATGCAAAAACAAAATATGAATTGGTTTGCAATAGTACTTACAGTAGTGATTTGCTTTATTATACTAACGGATCTTACCGAGCTTTCTGTTGAGTTTTGTGTGGATGAAGTGTTCGAAGATCGAGGAGGTCTCGATATGAGGATAAGGAGGAGAGATAATAGCTCAAGCTTGGGGATTCCCAAGGCACCCCAAGTAAATATTCAAGGAGACTCCAGCGTCTAAGCTTGGGGATGCCCCGGAAGGCATCCCATCTTTCTTCAACAAGTATCGGTATGTTTTCAGATTCCTTTCGTTCATGCGATATGTACAATCTTGGAGCGTCTTTTGCATTTAGTTTTCACTTTTATTTTATGCACCATGCTGGTATTAAATTGTCCTTGGTTGATTTATAGAATGCTCATTGCACTTCACTTATATCTTTTGAGTATGACTTTATAGAATGCTTCATGTGCTTCACTTATATCATTTGAAGTTTGGATTGCCTGTTTCTCTTCACATAGAAAACTGCCATTTTTAGAATGCTCTTTTGCTTCCCTTATATTTTTTAGAGTGTGGGCATATGTTTTGTAGAAAGAATTAAACTCTCTTGCTTCACTTATATCTATTTAGAGAGATGACAGAAACTGGTCATTCACATGGTTAGTCATAAAATCCTACATAAAACTTGTAGATCACTGAATATGATATGTTTCATTCCTTGCAATAGTTTTGCGATATAAAGATGGTGATATTAGAGTCATGCTAGTGGGTAGTTGTGGATTGTAGAAATACTTGTGTTGAAGTTTGTGATTCCCGTAGCATGCACGTATGGTGAACCGTTGTGTGATGAAGTCGGAGCATGAGGTATTTATTGATTGTCTTCCTTATGAGTGGCGATCGGGGACGAGCAATGGTCTTTTCCTACCAATCTATCCCCTAGGAGCATGCGTGTAGTACTTTGTTTCGATGACTAATAGATTTTTGCAATAAGTATGTGAGTTCTTTATGACTAATGTTGAGTCCATGGATTATACGCACTCTCGCCCTTCCATCATTGCTAGCCTCTTCGGTATCGTGCATTTCCCTTTCTCACCTCGAGAGTTGGTGCAAACTTCGTCGGTCGATCAAAACCCCGTGATACGATACGCTCTATCACACATAAGCCTCATTATATCTTCCTCAAAACAGCCACCATACCTACCTATCATGGCATTTCCATAGCCATTCCGAGATATATTGCCATGCAACTTCCAACATCATCATATACATGACTTAAGCATCATTGTCATATTGCTTTGCATGATCGTAAGATAGCTAGCATGATGTTTTCATGGCTTGTTCATTTTTGATGTCATTGCTACGCTAGATCATTGCACATCCCGATACACCGCTGGAGGCATTCATATAGAGTCATATCTTTGTTCTAGTATCGAGTTGTAATAGTGAGTTGTAAGTAAATAAAAGTGTAATGATCATCACTATTAGAACATTGTCCCGTGTGAGGTTATCAAAACAAAAGAGGCCAAAGAAGCCCAAATAAAAAAAAGAGGCCAAAGAAGCCCACCAAAAAAACAAAACAAAAAAATGAGAGAAAAAGAGAGAAGGGACAATGTTACTATCCTTTTACTACACTTGTGCTTCAAAGTAGCACCATGTTCTTCATATAGAGAGTCTCATTGAGTTATCACTTTCATATACTAGTGGGAATTTCATTATAGAACTTGGCTTGTATATTCCGATGATGGGCTTCCTCAAATGCCCGAGGTCTTCATGAGCAAGCAAGTTGGATGCACACCCACTCAGTTTCAGTTTGAGATTTCATATACTTATAGCTCTAGTGCATCCGTTGCATGGCAATCCCTACTCCTCACATTGACATCAATTGCATGTCCATAGCCCGTTGATTCACCACGTTGATGTGAGACTTTCTCCTTTTTTGTATTCTCCACATAAACTCCACCATCATATTCTATTCCACCCATATCGTTGTGCCCATGGCTCACGCTTATGTATTGCGTGAAAGTTGAAAAGGTTTGAGAATGTCAAAATTATGAAAAAATTGCTTGGCTTGTCATTGGGGTTGTGCATGATTTGAATATTTTGTGTGGTGAAGATGGAGCATAGCCAGACCATATGATTTTGTAGGGATAACTTTCTTTGGCCTTGTTATTTTAAAAAGACATGATTGATTTATTAGTATGCTTGAAGTATTATTGTCTTAATGTCAAATGATAGACTATTGCCTTGAATCACTCATGTCTTAATATTCATGCCATGATTAGATTACATTATCAAGATTATGCTAGGTAGCATTCCACATCAAAAATTATCTTTTTTATCATTTACCTACTCGAGGACGAGCAGGAATTAAGCTTGGGGATGTCGATACGTCTCCGTCGTATCTATAATTTTTGATTGTTCCATGCCAATATTATACAACTTTCATATACTTTTGGCAAGTTTTTATACTATTTTTTGGGACTAACATATTGATCCAGTGCCCAGTGCCAGTTCCAGTTTGTTGCGTGTTTTTTGTTTCGCAGTAAATCCATATCAAACAGAGTCCAAACAGGATAAAAACTGGCAGAGACTTTTTTGGAATATATGTTATTTTTGGGGAGAAGAATCAACGCCAGACGACGCCCGAGGGGGCCACGAGGCAGGGGGGCGCGCCCCAGGGGGTCAGGCGCACCCTGGGCCCTTTTGGCCACCCCGTAACCAGAACGCCGACAACCAATTACCGATAGGACAACGAAAATCTACTCAGACATCATAGGATGGCAACACATCATTGGATAATAATATGAAGCATAAAGCACCATGTTCAAGTAGAGGGTACAGCGGGTTGCGGGAGAGTGGACCGCTGTAGATAGATGGGGGAAGGTGATGAAGATGTTGGTGAAGATGACGGAGGTGTTGGTGTAGATCGCCGTCACATGATGATGGCCCTGGCGGCGTTCCGGCGCCACCGGGAGAGAGGGGGAGAGAGCCCCCCTTCTTCTTCTTCTTCTTCTTCTTCCTTGACCTTCTCCCTAGATGGGAGAAGGGTTTACCCTCTGGTCCATGGCCTCCATGACGGCGGAGGGGCGAGAGCCCCTCCGAGATTGGATTTGTCTCTCTATCTCTCTCTGTTTCTGCATTCCCTGATTCTGCCCTTTCACCATTTCTTAAATTCCCGGAGATCCGTAACTTTGATTGGGCTGAAATTTACGGGGGTCCTCAGACTTGCCTGCCTGCGACCCATGACGTGGCTTTGCTGGCAGGCCTGTATGGCCCATCTTCATCAACAAGGAATGAAGACCCTCGCGAGGGGCCAAGCCTCGCAAGGTGGACGACACAAGACCTCCTCAGGAGTGGCCTCACCAGGCTGGCTCGTGAGGGGAGGAGAGTTCAAGGTCGGGCAAGCCTCGCAAGGTTGTCGTGACGTAAGCCATGACAATCGAGACTAGGCGGGCGCCAGCGCGTGTAGCGTCCTTGTTTCCTCTTTAGTGCTAAGGGGCGCAAGCGCAGGCGCGGAGTACCGAGGCATCAAGCAAAGGTTTCCATATTGGTGCAACGAGACCAAGACCAGAAGGACGGCAAGACGGAGGTCACCATGGAGCCCAGGACGGCGTCACCGCCAGAACCTTTGGCAGGCGAAGACCACCTTTTGTCAGGATACCTTGTACTAGTTGTCCCCTTTCAAATTGGTCGTTGTTGGCTCCCTTCCCACTCAATATTTGGGGAGAGGACCAGGGCCTCTATAAATAGGACTAGCCGCCACCATAGGCGGGGACGGATCATCAAGATCATCCTCAGCCACAGAAGTTCACCAAGCACAAGAACACCTCAACCTTGGGAGGCTGTTCTTCCCCTTGTACTCTTCGTCTTCAGCCCAAGAGGCAATCCACCACCACCACACTGGAGTAGGGTATTACACCACAATGGTGGCCCGAACCAGTATAAATCTTATGTCCTTTGTGTTGTGAGTTTGTTGAGTTAGTTCGTGAGATCTAGGCTAAGTTAGGGCGCGGATCGGTAGGAGGGGAGATCTTCGCGCGCACCAAGTGTTTGAACCTTAAGGGTTTTGCCGGAACCCGTGATCCGACATTTGGAGCGCCAGGTAGGGGTGCGTCGAAGCTTCTTTCCTGCCGCTTTGCATCATGTCGCTCCATCGTCTCCATGGTGGACGCACGTCGCGCCCGTGCCGAGGGCCGGGCTTCCCTCGCCACCCGCGTCGCTCAGACGGCCCCTGTCGGCAGGCCACCCCATCGCTCTCCGTCTCCTGCCGCCAACGCCGCCACCGGCCCGGCGGGGAACGAGCAGAAAGCATCCTCGCTCCACCCCTCGGTGCAGCAGGACGGCCGCACCTCCACTCCATCGCTAACTCTCGCTGGTTCGTCGTCTCATGCTCGTTGCGTTCCCACGAACGCACGGGCCGCGCTCCTCATGGCGCACGAGCTCCTGCGCTACCGCCCAGTCGATGACCTCTATGAGGACTGGCTTGACCGCATCACCGAGCTTGTCCACGCCGCAGGGGGCTCCCCTGCGCCGTCCCACTCTCTGCCTTGCCCTCCGCCAGCCACGGGCGACGCAGCTCCCGAAGCACCTCCACCACCTTTGCCCCAAGACGGTGCCCTAGTGCCAAGGCACGCGGCTCCACGGTGCGACCCACCACGTCCGGCGCCCGCGCATGAAGAAAGAAGCTGTCAAGAAGTCCCTCGACCGCAAGCAAACGCTCCGCCACTCCTTGCTCCGCCGCGCCAGGATCGTTTGCTGTGGCAAGTCCCCGCGCCACTAGCCGTAGCAGCGCACGGGCGCCAAGGCCAAGTTCCACCTCCAAGGCGGGCCCCGGTGACCATGGCCGGCTGCTGCGCCTTCACCCCCGAGCTACGCAGCGTCGCCTGGCCGGGCAAGTTCAAGCCAGATCTGCCTCCTTGCTACGACGGCACCCCTGACCCCGCGGAGTTCCTGCAGCTCTACGAGCTGAGCATCGAGGCGGCCAAACGGCGATGAGGAAGTCATGGCGAACTGGTTTCCCATGGCTCTCAAGGATGGCCCCTGCTCCTGGCTCCTGAACCTGCCTCCAGGCTCAATTTCCTCCTGGGGCGAGATGTGCAACCGCTTCATCGCCAACTTCCAGGGCGCTCGCGACCGCCCCCCGGTCACGAGCGACCTGCGCCGCATCAAGCAACAACAAGGAGAGACCCTGCAGAAGTACATTCAGCGCTTCAACAACGCGTGAATCAAGATCCCCAAGGTGACCGACAAGGCCATCATCTCAGCGTTCTCCGACAGCGTCCGCGACGTCAAGATGAAGGAGGAGCTCGCCATCCACGAGGAGGTGTGCACGACCTTGGAGTTGTTCAACATCGCGACCAAGTGTGCGAGAGCTGAGGAGGGGCGCCTCTCCCTCCTCGAACTCCCTACTGCAGACCCGGAGGAGAAGAAGACCAAGGCCAAGGACGTGAAGCGCAAGGGAGCAGCCGTGCTCGCGGCGGAGCCAGAAACCAAGCGCGGCAGAGACCAGCCTGGGTCATCCAAGGGCAGCCGACCATTCTGCGCCTTCCACAACCCGCATACCCACAACACCAGCTACTATCAAGAGCTCAGAGCCATCCGAGAAGGACGCTTCGGTTGACGCCCCGAGTGTAGTGACCGGGGCTATGGCTGAGGAGGAGGACGTGGTGGCGGACGCTGGGACGACCGTGGCCCGCGCCAGGAGTGTCGGTGTACAAAAGTAGGGGTTCTCCTTTTGACCCCTTTACTTGTGCACGGGAAGTCTGAGCCACACGCCGCGGCCACACTTAGCAGGGCAGAGGAGGGAAGCCGGAGAGAAGCCGAAGCATGAGGCGACCAAGGCGACGCCAAGACCGGAAGCGCAGGAGGGCAATAGGGCGAGGTGGACTC
>NC_041380.1:523330901-523356550 GCF_002162155.2 Triticum dicoccoides | reverse complement strand
GCAACTTGCCCGATGCTAGCGGGGTGAACGACCCTTGAGCCCACCAGCTCCAACCTAACCAACTGCGTTGGAACTAAGGCTCAGGAGAAGCCTCTGTGGTGGCATGCAAATCTTCGTCAAGCTCGTAAATATATGAGTTCAGATGAGGACTAGAAGACGGCGGCCCTCGGCAGGATCCTAGCCGAGGCAATCCACAAGACCCCCGGCAAGACCCTTGTCGGGGATTATAGCGACACCACGGCAAGACCCTTGCCGAGCCCCCAGCAAGACTCTTGCCGAGGGCATCAGCAGGGCCACTGCCAGGCTCGCACCAGCCAAGAGTCCGCCGCCATTCGCATGCAGCTGCCAACCCAACTAGTTGGGCAGGCACCTACGTGGCAACATGCAGCTTCTAGCTTCCAGGCCAACTCAGCAAGCGCCTGCGTGGCGGCATGTAGATCTTCATGAAGGCTCTACCGCCGCGCCACCTCAGCTGCCTGCCTGCCTACAAGGCGCTGCATGCATCGCCGGCCTGGGCGCGTGTCGAAGCGAGGCAGAGCGGCGACGGACGGGACGGGCCTTGTTCCCGTCCCCGATAAAGCAAATGGACACCTACGTAGCGCATTTAATGCGCTTTGTCTCGTAATGCCGTGCGATAAGCTCGCGCACTGTAGGCCTTTCCACCTCCTGTGTGCCACTGTGGCAGCCCCTTTTCCTATAAAAGGAGGCCAAGGCGACCAGGAGAGGGGTTCGTCTTTTTGGGACGGCACACCCACCGTAGCTAGTTCAAGAAGCTCAAGAACACTCAATACATCCACCAAAGCAAGACTAGGGTTTTATGCGTCCTCGCGGCCCGAACCTGGGTAAACGACCCGTGTGCTTGCTCCTAAACCTGCTCTTCTCACGACCCCGCGCCCACCGACCGTAGAAGGGATCCTAGTGATCCCATAGGTGTCATTTCCACCGACATCTTTGGCGTGCCAGGTAGGGGAACACAGTTGTGAGAATCTGGTCTAGCAGTTAGCCTAGCGGTTCTTCGTCGCCATGGCTCCCAAGAAAAAGGCGGCCACGGCGGTCGGTTCGTGATACGTCTCCAACGTATCTATAATTTTTTATTGTTCCATGCTATATTATATCCTGTTTTGGACATTATTGGGCTTTATTATACACTTTTATATTATTTTTCGGACTAACCTATTAACTGGAGGCCCAGCCCAGAATTGTTGTTTTTGCCTATTTCAGAGTTTTGCAGAAAAAGAATATCAAACGGAGTCCAAACGGAATGAAACCATCGGGAACGTGATTTTTGGAACGAACATGATCCATAGGACTTGGACCCTACGTCAAGAAAGCAATCAGGAAGGCACGAGGTAGGGCGCCCCATGTTGCTCCACCGACGTACTTCTTCCTCCTATATATACCTACGTACCCCCAAACTACCAGATATGGAGCCAAAACCCTAATTCAACCGCCGTAACTTTCTGTATCCGTGAGATCCCACCTTGGGGCCTTTTTCGGAGCTCCGCCGGAGGGGGCATCGATCACAGAGGGCTTCTACATCAACACCATAGCCTCTCCGATGAAGTGTGAGTAGTTTATTTCAGACCTTCGGGTCCATAGTTATTAGCTAGATTGCTTCTTCTCTCTTTTTGGATCTCAATACAAAGTTCTCCCCCTCTCTTATGGAGATATATTCGATTTAATCTTATTTTTGCGGTGTGTTTGTTGAGACCGATGAATTGTGGGTTTATGATCAATTTTATCTATGGACAATATTAGAATCTTATCTGAATTCTTTTATGTATGATTGGTTACCTTTGCAAGTGTCTTCGAATTATCAGTTTGGTTTGGCCTACTAGATTGATATTTCTTGCAATGGGAGAAGTGCTTAGCTTTGGGTTCAATCTTGCGGCGTCCTTTCCCAGTGACAGTAGGGGCAGCAAGGCACATATTGTATTGTTGCCATCGAGGATAACAAGATGGGGTTTATATCATATTGCATGAGTTTATCCCTCTACATCATGTCATCTTGCTTAAAGTGTTACTCTGTTCTCTTAAACTTAATACTCTAGATGCATGCTGGATAGCGGTCGATGTGTGGAGTAATAGTAGTAGATGCAGGCAGGAGACGGTCTACTTGTCTCGGACGTGATGCCTATATACATGATCATACCTAGATATTCTCATAACTATGCTTAATTCTGTCAATTGCTCAACAGTAATTTGTTTACCCACCGTAATACTTATGCTCTTGAGAGAAGCCACTAGTGAAACCTTTGGCCCCCGGGTCTATTTTCCATCATATTAATCTTCCATCAACAAGCTATTTCCTTTTCCGTTTATTTTGCTTTCTTTACTTTGCATATTTATCATAAAAATACCAAAAATATTATCTGATCATATCTATCAGATCTCACTTTCGTAAGTGACTGTGAAGGGACTGACAACCCCTTTATTGTGTTGGTTGCGAGGATTTTATTTGTTTGTGTAGGTGCGAGGGACTTGTGCGTGGCCTCCTACTGGATAGATACCTTGGTTCTCAAAAACTGAGGGAGATACTTATGCTACTTTGCTGCATCACCCTTTCCTCTTCAAGGGAAAACCAACGCAGTGCTCAAGAGGTAGCAAGAAGGATTTCTGGCGCCGTTGCCGGGGAGTCTACACAAAAGTCAACATACCAAGTACCCATAACAAACCCTTATCTCCCGCATTACATTATTAGCCATTTGCCTCTCGTTTTCCTCTCCCCCACTTCACCCTTGTCATTTTATTCGCCCTCTCTCTCCGTCCCCCTTCTCTTTCTCTATTTTCCTCCTTTTGCCCGTCTCTTGTTTGCTTGTGTGTTGGATTGCTTGCTTGTCACGATGGCTCTACCTAGATTTGGTGATCATCACCTTAAAAGGTTAGAAGAGATCGAAAGCAACGCCAGGAGTTTTATGGTCTTACAATTTGAGCATAATAATTTCTTTAGAAACGAGCTTACGGAACACAAAAGCTTTATGGGTTTTATGAATAAAGAGCTCGATGATATGACTAAAGAATTTGATGGTTTGAAATCTCAGATTTCTCACCTTGAGAAGTTAATAGCTGAAGTCTCGGATAAGAAGGACACCTTAGTTAATAAGATGCCCGCTGAGGGAGTCCTGGATTAGGGGGTGTCCGGATGGCCGGACTATACCTTCAGCCGGACTCCTGGACTATGAAGATACAAGATTGAAGACTTCGTCCCGTGTCCGGAAGGGACTTTCCATGGCGTGGAAGGCAAGCTTGGCGATACGGATATGCAGATCTCCTACCATTGTAACCGACTTTGTGTAACCCTAACCCTCTCCGGTGTCTATATAAACCGGAGGGTTTTAGTCCGTAGGACAACATACACAACAACAATCATACCATAGGCTAGCTTCTAGGGTTTAGCCTCTCCGATCTCATGGTAGATCTACTCTTGTACTGCCCATATCATCAATATTAATCAAGCAGGACGTAGGGTTTTACCTCCATCGGGAGGGCCCGAACCTGGGTAAAACTTCGTGTCCCTTGCCTCATGTTACCATCTGGCCTAGACGCACAGTTCGGGACCCCCTACCCGAGATCCACCGGTTTTGACACCGACATTGGTGCTTTCATTGAGAGTTCCTCTGTGTCGTCGACGTCAGGCTTGATGGCTCCTACGATCATCAATGGCGATGCAGTCCAGGGTGAGACCTTCCTCCCTGGATAGATCTTCGTCTTCGGCGGCTTCGCACTGCGGGCCAATTCACTTGGCCATCTGGAGCAGATCGAAAGCTATGCCCCTGGCCGTCAGGTCAGATTTGGAAGTTTAAACTACACGGCTAACATCCACGGGGACTTGATCTTCGACGGATTCGAGCCACTGCCGAGCGCGCCGCACTGTCACGACGAGCATGATCTAGCTCTGCCGCTAAACAGTGCCCTGGAGGCCACACCCGCATCGGCTTAGACCCTTAATTCGGAGCCAACTGCGCCGATCGAGGATGGGTGGTTGGACGCTGCCTTAGGGCTGCGATCCCAACGGCGATCGAGCCGAACACCAGCCCCGCACTCTGCGAGACTCATGACTCCAAGGAGCCGGACTCCTCTCCGGACCCCGAACCCTCCACGCCCCTGCCGATCGAATCCGATTGGGCACCGATTATGGAGTTTACTGCCGCGGACATCTTTCAGCACTCGCCTTTCGGCGATATTCTAAAGACACTAAAGTCTCTCTCTTTATCAGGAGAGCCCTAGGCGGACTACGGTCAGCAAGGTTGGGATTCGGACAATGAAGAAATTCAAAGCCCACCCACCACCCACTTTGTAGCCACTATTGACGACTTAACCGACATGCTCGACTTCGACTCCGAAGACATCAACGGTATGGACGCCGATGAAGGACACGATGAAGAACCAGCGCCTATCAGGCCCTGGAAAGCCACCTCGTCATATGACATATACATGGTGGACACCCCAAAAGAAGGATATCCGATGGAACAACGGAGGATGACCCCTCCAAGAAACAGCCTAAGCGCCGGCGTCAGCGGCGCCACTCAAAATCCCGCCAAAACAAATACGGTGATTCCAGCATGGGAGATAATAATACTCTGGAAAGTGCCGAAGAAAACCCCCTCCAGCAAGATTTAGCACAGGAGGATGGAGAAACTAGCCCTCATGAGAGAGCAGCAGACAGAGAGATTGAGGACGATAATTATATGCCTCCCTACGAAGACGAGGCAAGCCTCGACGATGACGAATTCGTCGTGCCAGAGGATCCCGTCGAGCAACAGCATTTTCAACGCAGGCTTATGGCCACGACAAGAAGCCTCAAGAAAAAACAGCAACAGCTTAGAGCTGATCAAGATTTGCTAGTCGACAGATGGACTGAAGTCCTTGCGGCCGAAGAGCATAAACTCGAATGCCCCTCCAAGAGCTACCCAAAGCGCAGGTTGCTACCCCGATTAGAGGAGGAAGCACTTGATGCGGCCGACCAGCCACCTCGTGGCCGCGACAGAGAGGCCTCTCGGCCCTCCACTCAAGCCGCACCCCGTACCAAGGCACGGGAATATGCGCCGGACTTACGAGATATGTTGGAGGACAAGGCAAGGGAAACAAGATCGATCCACGGATCGCGTGGGAGCCCCACGGCTCGAGATGGTAACCGTCACGCCGGCCACAAATTCGGCAGGGCCGAGCACAGTAGACAAAGCTCATTGGAGCTACGTCATGACATAGCCCAGTATAGAGGCACCGCACACCCACTATGCTTCACAGATGAAATAATGGATCATCAAATCCCCGAAGGTTTCAAACCCGTAAATATCGAATCATATGATGGCACAACAGATCCTGCGGTATGGATCGAGGATTATCTCCTTCGTATCCACATGGCCCGCGACGATGATTTCCACGCCATCAAATACCTCCCACTCAAGCTTAAAGGACCAGCTTGGCATTGGCTTAACAGCTTGCCAACAGGATCAATCAGTTGTTGGGAGGACCTGGAAGCCGCATTCCTCGACAATTTCCAGGGCACTTATGTGCGACCCCCAGATGCCGATGACCTAAGTCACGTAATTCAGTAGCCAGAGGAATCGGCCAGGCAATTCTGGACACGGTTCCTAACAAATAAAAATCAAATAGTCGACTGTCCGGACGCTGAGGCCCTAGCAGCCTTCAAGCACAATATCCGTGACGAGTGGCTTGCCCGGCACCTTGGATAGGAAAAGCCAAAGTCTATGGCAGCACTCACGACACTCATGACCCGCTTTTGCGCAGGAGAAGACAGCCGGCTTGCTCGTAGCAACAATATGACCAAGAACCCTGGTAATTCGGATACCAGGGACAGTAGTGGCAGGTCGCATCGCAACAAGCAGAAGCGCCGCATTAACGGCGACAATGCTGAGGATACGATAGTTAATGCCGGATTCAGAGGCTCTAAATCCGGTCAGTGGAAAAAGCCATTCAAAAGGAACCCTAGGGGCCCGTCCAGTTTGGACTGAATACTCGACCGCTTGTGCCGGATACATGGCACCCCTGAAAAGCCGGCCAATCACACCAACAGGGATTGTTGGGTGTTCAAGCAGGCAGGCAAGTTAAACACCGAAAATGAAGACAAGGGGTTGCATAGCAATGACGACGAGGAGCCCCGGTCGCTGAACAACAGTGAACAGAAGGGTTTTCCCCCACAAGTGCGGACGGTGAACATGATATACGCAACCCACGTCCCCAAAAGGGAGCGGGAAGCGCGCGTTAAGGGACGTATACGCAGTAGAGCCAGTCGCCCCAAAGTTCAACCCATGGTCCTCCTGCCCGATCACCTTCGATCGGAGGGACCATCCCACTAGCATCCGTCATGGCGGATTCGCCGCATTGGTTCTAGACCCAATTATTGATGGATTTCATCTCACTAGAGTCCTTATGGACGGCGGCAGCAGCCTGAACCTGCTTTACCAGGATACAGTGCGGAAACTGGGCATAGATCCCTCGAGGATTAAGCCCACCAAAACGACCTTTAAAGGCATAATACCAGGTGTAGAGGCCAACTGTACAGGCTCAGTCAAACTTGAAGTGGTCTTCGGATCTCTGGATAATTTCCGAAGCGAGGAGTTAATCTTCGACATAGTCCCATTCCGTAGTGGCTATCACGCACTGCTCGGGCGAACCGCATTCGCCAAGTTCAATGCGGTACCGCACTACGCATACCTTAAGCTCAAAATGCCAGGCCCTTGAGGAGTAATTACGGTCAATGGAAACACCGAACGCTCCCTCCAAACGGAGGAGCACACGGCGGCCCTTGCAGCAGAAGTACAAAGCAGCCTCTCCAGGCAGTTCTCCAGTCCGGCCATTAAACGACCGGACACCGTCAAGCGCGCCCGGAGTAACCTACAATAAGACCACCTGGCACGACCCGAGCAGGTGTAGCAATGCGGCCCCAACCCCAGCCCTCACAAAAATGCGATACCAGTACTTCACGTACATAACTACACTCTAGAAATACCATGGGTACAGGAGGGAGGGGCACCATCACGGCACGCCCGAAACACGGCTTAAACCGCACCAGGGGCTGCCGATTTTTTAATTCTCTCTTACTTTCAGGACTCCACTCTTCGGAAGGCCCGTTCGGCAGTTCCATTGCCGAACAAACGATGCAAGAACCAGGGAAGCAGACAAGCCACACCGCATTACGGAACTCCCAGGTGGTCTCTATCACGAGCAGTATACCTGTTTCGCATACTATTCCACAGCCTGCCCCTAGAACGGACACGTTAAATAGTCCAACCTTTTGCTTATTGCATTATTTATATCGTTCTGCTTTGATCGCAGCCCTCTTTAATAAACAATGAATTGCTTTTGTCTATTTTTGCATTACTCTTTTTTAATATATGTTCCTTAACGACATGTTGCATCTGTACACTTTGGTACGACCAAAATACGCCAGGGGCTTTAGTACCCCTCAATATGGTGTGAGAAGTCCGAACACTTTAACAAGTGCGGCTCCCCGAACTTATAGCATTATATGCATCGGCTCCGAATCATGTCTTGGGTCAATAGTTGGGTTTGCCCGGCTCCTATGTTTTGGTGCCTTACGTTCCGCTATATCGGCTAAGGTAGCACTAGGAGAACCACTGCGATTGTGCCCCAGTTGAGCTGGGTCGAGCACCTCAGTGGAGAAAGCTAAAACTGACTGTCATGATGAAGCGAGAGCTGGTCGTTGTTCGAGAGATTTTTCGAGTCCCTAAAGACTTATGCCGCTTAGAGCGAGGATCCGGCTCTGTCCGGCCAAGGTGTGGATAGCGCCCCGAACTCGGTTTTCCGAATACCAGGGGCTTCGCCGAAATTTAAAATTATAGAATTCTATGGCTAAGTGAGAGTGTTCACGCATTATAGTCCGATTACCTTGTTCGTTGGGCTGAGCGCCTCCCTTGAAGGACCCAAACATGGGAAAAAGAGCGCTCAGGTTTATCCCTGAACACCCCAGCACTAGCGGCACGGGGGCAGAAGCCGACGACTTGCCATCTCTCAGAATTGATAAACAGCCGCACAGAAGGTAATATTTTAAATTCCAACAGCATTGCTTAGCGCATATGAACAAGTTTTCAGCGCACAGGACAAAACGAGCAAGTTTCACTCAAAAATTACATACCTGGAACATTCATCCGCCACAAGGCAGACACCCTTCAGAACATCCTTATAATAATTCTCGGGCTTGCGATGCTCTTTCCCCGGCGGTGGCCCATCCTTCACAAGCTTCTTAGCATCCAGCTTGCCCCAGTGCACCTTAGCACGGGCAAGGGCCCTACGGGCACCTTCAATGCAGACGGAGCGCTTGCTGACTTCGAGCCTTGGACAGGCCTCCACCTGCCGCCGCACCAGCCCGAAATAGCTCCCAGGCAGAGCCCCTCCAGGCCACAGCCGAACTATGAGGCCCTTCATGGCCTGTTCGGCCGCCTTGTGGAGCTCGACCAGTTGCTTCAGCTGGTCGCTCAGGGGCACGGGGTGTCCGGCCTCAGCATACTAAGACCAGAACACCTTCTCTGTCGAGCTGCCCTCCTCGGCTCGATAGAATGCGGCGGCATTGGACACACTCCGGGGAAGATCTACGAACGCTCCTGGAGAGCTCCGGATTCGGGTAAGTAACAAGTAACTCATGTTTATGTGTTTGCTTTTCATAAAGAATGCCTTACCTGCCGCTATCTTCTTCACCTCATCCAACTCCTAGAGGGTCTTCTAGGATTCGGCCTTGGCAGACTTGGCATTTTCAATAGCCACCGTGAGCTCGGACGCTCGCGTCTTTGAGTCAAGCTCCAAACTCTCATGTTTTTCCATGAGAGCCTGGAGCTCTTGCCGTACCTTGCCAACCTCGGCCTCATACTTCTCCCGCTCGGTGCGCTCCGTGGCCGCCCTCTTCTCGGCCTCGACCAGCGCTTGCTTAAGGGTCGCCACCTCAGATGTGGCCCCTACAATAGCCACAATAATCCTGTCATTTTTTGCAATTGCACCTTTTTATATATATTTAAACAAGGTATTTCTTACCTTCATTGTCCTCGAGCTGCTTCTTGGCACGCCCGAGCTCTTGCTCGGACCGCTCGAGGTTCTGCTTTAGCGTGTCCACTTCCGCAGTCAGTCTGGCGGACGCAAGCAGAGAAGCCTGCATACACATATTGACTCCTTTTTGTTAGACTCCTGCGAATTTTATTTGATCCTCTATTCGGCTTTTCTTCCCGAACACCAAACAGAGCATCAGGGGCTACTGTCTATGCGGTAATATTATTTACACATTCTTTACTTACCTCAAAGCCTGTTAAAAGGCTAGTACAAGCTTCAGTCAGTCCGCTCTTGGCGGACTGAACCTTCTGGACCACCGCACTCATAATGGTGCGGTGCTCCTCGTCGATGGAGGCGCCTTGGAGCGCCTCCAACAGATTGTCAGGCGCCTCCGGTTGGACGGGGGTCACCAACACGGTGGGCTTGCTCCTCTTGGAAGGAGGTCCCCCGCCGGACTCTGGAACCTTTGAAGGTTCCGGAGCGGTGTCCGGCCTAGAGCTGGACTTGGAGCCCTGGGGGGTTTCATCCCATTTACTCCTGGAGTCCGGGAGGTCGCTTTGCGGCGCCTCCAGGACCACCTCCTCCCGGCTTGGAACCTGTTGGGACAACACTTTGGTGTCGTCCGTAGGGCGGGGGGAGGAAGCCGTCGGAAGCGAGTTCACATCCGACGAGTCCAGTGAGCCTCTCAACGACGCGTCGAGCCGGTCTTTGGGTGGGCTGCATAAACATATTCGACATAAGGGAAAGCTGTGCAATGAGCGAATACTATGAATGACTCTGGTATCCGGATATTTACGATTTTGTCAGGGGCTTGGCCCTGGGCGGCCACTCCTCTCCGCCGTCATTGGCATTGGTAGAGTAGTCCGGAGGAAGGGTTTTCCCCTTCTTGGACCCTCCGGCCTCCCCAAAGAGGGCGGCCTTCCTTTTCTTCTCTTCCCCCGCTGGAGGGGGAGAGGTCTCTTCTTCTTCCTCCTCGTCTTCACGGGAGGAATGTGCCTCGGAACCGTCGGATGATGGATCCGACACCTCCTGGCGCCGGGCACTCTTTAGAGTCCCCGTGGCCTTTTTCGCGACCTTCTTCTCCGGCACCACATAGGGTGCCGGAACTAGCAGCTTCACCAAGTGAGTGTTCGCTGGGCCTTCGGGCAAAGGAGCCGGACAGTTGATCTGTCCGAACGTCACCTGCCAGTCCTGTCAAAGGTAAGGGAGCTTAGATCCCGCATGGAATCAAACTATGAAAAACGGATACCCTATAAAAGGAAAAAACAGCTTACCGCATGAGCGTGATGCTGCGTACTGAATCCGCGATCCTCGGTAGCGGATGCGGGGGCCTCGGCGCCCTTGAAAAGCACCTTCCAGGCATCTTTGTACATTGTGTCGAAGAGCCTGATCAGAGTTTGCTGCCGCGCCGGGTCGAACTCCCACAGGTTGAAAGCCCGTTGTTGACACGGGAGAATCAGGCGGATGAGCATAACCTGGACTACGTTGACAAGTTTGAGCTTCTTGTCCACCAGGGTTTGGACGCATGTTTGGAGTCCGGTCAGCTCTCCTTTTTTACCCCACGACAGGCCCGTCTCCTTCTAGGAGGTGAGCCGCGTAGGGGGTCCGGATCGAAACTCAGGGGCTGCGACCCATTCGGGGTCGCGCGGCTCGGTGATGTAAAACCACCCTGATTGCCACCCCTTCAGGGTCTCCACAAAGGAGCCCCCGAACCATAAGACGTTGGCCATCTTGCCCACCATGGCGCCTCCGCACTCCACCTGGTTGCTGCACACCACCTTCGGCTTGACATTGAAAGTCTTGAGCCATAGGCCGAAATGGGGGCGGATGCGGAGGAAAGCCTCGCACACGACGATAAACGCCGAGATGTTGAGGACAAAGTTCGGGGCCAGATCGTGGAAATCCAGGCCATAGTATAACATGAGCCCCCGGACAAATGGGTGAAGAGGGAAGCCCAGTCCGCGGAGGAAATGGGGGAGGAACACCACCCTCTCATGGGGCCTAGGGGTGGGGATGAGCTGCCCCTTTTCGAGAAGCCGGTACGCAATGTCGATAGACAAGTATCCGGCCTTCCTTAGTTTTTTGATGTGTCCCTACATGACGGAGGAGACCATCCACTTGCCTCCCGCTCCGGACATGGCTGGAGAAGGTTGAGGTGGGGAATGCGGACTTGGGCGCTGCAGCTCGAGTGTGTGATAATGGATAAGCAAGGGAGGAAGAAGGCGTAGGTGAAAAGGTGGATCCTTATCCCCTTATATGGGTGGACGCAACTACGTGTCCCCACCAGCCTGGTAAAACTCGCTTATCTCCAAGTAACATAATCAATGGCGCGGTTGGGTTACCCACGCCCGTATTGATGAGAATCCCGGAATAAGGGGACACGATCTCTGCTTTAACAAGACGTGCCAAGGAAACCGCCTCGCATGATGCGCTGAGGTGGGATAATGAAATGACTCGGATAAAGGCTTGGCCGTGGTGTGTCACGCTACAGAATACGTCAGCAGATTAGATTTGTGTAAATATTATTCTCTCTATGGCAATATGTGGAAACTTATTTTGCAGAGCCAGACACTATCTTTGTGTTCAAAATCTTCTATGAAGTACTTGGAGGAGGAACCCGCCTTGCAATGCCGAAGACAATCTGCGCGCCGGACTCGTCGTCATTGAAGCCTGGTTTAGGGGCTACTAAGGGAGTCCTGGATTAGGGGGTGTCCGGATGCCCGGACTATACCTTCAGCCGGACTCCTAGACTATGAAGATACAAGATTGAAGACTTCGTCCCGTGTCCGGAAGGGACTTTCCTTGGCGTGGAAGGCAAGCTTGGCGATACGGATATGCAGATCTCCTACCATTGTAACCGACTTTGTGTAACCCTAACCCACCCCGGTGTCTATATAAACCGGAGGGTTTTAGTCCGTAGGACAACATACATAACAACAATCATACCATAGGCTAGCTTCTAGGGTTTAGCCTCTACGATCTCGTGGTAGATCTACTCTTGTACTACCCATATCATCAATATTAATCAAGCGGGACGTAGGGTTTTACCTCCATCGAGAGGACCCGAACCTGGGTAAAACTTCGTGTCCCTTGCCTCCTGTTACCATCCGGCCTAGACGCACAGTTCGGGACCCCCTACCCGAGATCCGCCGGTTTTGACACCGACACCCGCTAAGCCGGAAAATTTCCATGATAATAAAGATGAAGATCTAAAAGTTATTAACGTGTCCCCTATTAAATCTTTGTTTTGCAATATGAATCTTGATAATGATGGGACTAAATATGATCCACCTTTACCTAGAAGACGTTCCAAAAATTCAGAGTCTTTAGATCTTGATGCTAAAATTGTTAAAAGTGGGATTGAAGAAGTCAAAACTTTAAATATCAATGAACCCACTATTTTGGATCTCAAGGAATTTAATTATGATAATTGCTCTTTGATAGATTGTATTTCCTTGTTGCAATCCGTGCTAAATTCTCCTCATGCTTATAGTCAAAATAAATCCTTTACCAAACATATCGTTGATGCTTTGATGCAATCTTATGAAGAAAAACTTGAGTTGGAAGTTTCTATCCCTAGAAAACTTTATGATGAGTGGGAACCTACTATTGAAATTAAAATTAAAGATCATGAATGCTATGCTTTGTGTGATTTGGGTGCTAGTGTTTCCACGATTCCAAAGACTTTGTGTGATTTGCTAGGTTTCCATGATTTTGATGATTGCTCTTTAAACTTGCACCTTGCGGATTCAACTATTAAGAAACCTATGGGAAGAATTAATGATGTTCTTGTTTTTGTAAATAGGAATTAGGTGCCCGTATATTTTATTGTTCTTGATATAGATTGCAATCCTTCATGTCCTATTATTCTTGGTAGACCTTTCCTTAGAACAATTGGTGCAATTATTGATATGAAGGAAGGGAACATTAGATTCCAATTTCTGTTAAGGAAATGCATGGAACACTTCCCTAGAAAGAAAATAAAATTACCATATGAATCTATTATGAGAGCCACTTATGGATTGCCTACCAAAGAAGGCAATACCTAGATCTATCTTCGCTTTTATGCCTAACTAGGGGCGTTAAATGATAGCGCCTGCTGGGAGGCAACCCAATTTTATTTTTATTCCTTGCTTTTTGCTCCTGTTTAGTAATAAATAATTTATCTAGCCTCTGTTTTTCTTGTGTTTTTTGTGTTTAATTAGTATTTGTGCCAAGTAGAACCGTTGGGAAGACTCAGGGAAAGTCTTTTTAATCTTGCTGTAAAAATCAGAAACTTTAGCGCTCACGAGAATTGCTGCCATTTTTAATTGGAAAGTGCTATTTAGTTAACTATTTTTGCAGATGATTAATAGATAAATTCCACACGTACAGAAATTTATTTTAGAATTTTTGGGGATCCAGAACTTGTGTTAGCTACAGATTACTACAGACTGTTCTGTTTTCGACAGATTCTGTTTTTCGTGTGTTGTTTGCTTATTTTGATGAATCTATGGCTAGTAAAATAGTTTATAAACCATAGAGAAGTTGGAATACAGTAGGTTTAACACCAATATAAATAAATAATGAGTTCATTACAGTACCTTGAAGTGCTGTTTTTTTTTCTTTCGCTAACGGGGCTCACGAGATTTTTTACTTTTAGTTTTGTGTTGTGAAGTTTTCATGTTTTGAGTGAAAGATTTGATGGATTATGGAACAAGGAGTGGCAAGAGCCTAATCTTGGGGATGCCCATGGCACCCCAATATAATATAAGGACACCTAAAAGCCAAAGCTTGGGGATGCCCTGGAAGGCATCCCCTTTTTCGTCTACTTACATCGGTAACTTTACTTGGAGCTATATTTTTATTTACCACATGATATGTGTTTTGCTTGGAGCGTCTTGTATTATTTGAGTCTTTATTTGTTAGTTTTCCACAATCATCCTTGCTGTACACACCTTTTGAGAAAGACACACATGATTCGGAAATTGTGAGAATACTCTATGTGCTTCACTTATATCTTTTGAGTTATATAGTTTTTGCTCTAGTGCTTCACTTATATCTTTTAGAGCACGGTGGTGGATTTGTTTTATAGAAACTATTGTTCTCTCATGCTTCACTTAGATTATTTTGGGAGTCCTACAAAACAGCATGGTAATTTGCTTTAATTATGTTAGGCATTCAAGATTAATAAAAAAATTCTTATGAGTTTGTTGAATACTATGAGAAGTTTGATACTTGATAATTGTTTTGAGACATGGATATGGTGATATTAAAGTCATGCTAGTTGAGTAGTTGTGAATTTGAGAAATACTTGTGTTGAAGTTTGTGATTACCGTAGCATGCACGTATGGTGAACCGTTATGTGATGAAGTCGGAGCATGATTTATTTATTGATTGTCTTCCTTATGAGTGGCGGTCGGGGACGAGCGATGGTCTTTTCCTACCAATCTATCCCCCTAGGAGCATGCGCGTAATACTTTGCTTCGATAACTAATAGATTTTTGCAATAAGTATATGAGTTCTTTATGACTAATGTTGAGTCCATGGATCATACGCACTTTCTTCCTTCCACCATTGCTAGCCTCTCTAATGACGCGCACTTCTCGCCGGTATCATACACCCACCATATACCTTCCTCAAAACAGCCACCATACCTACCTATCATGGCTTTCCATAGCCATTCCAAGATATATTTCCATGCAACTTACCACTGTTCCGTTTATTATGACATGCTCCATCATTGTCATATTGTTTTGCATGATCATGTAGTTGACATTGTATTTGTGGCAAAGCCACCATTCATAATTCTTTCATACATGTCACTCTTGATTCATTGCATATCCAGGTACACCGCCGGAGGCATTCACATAGAGTCTTATTTTGTTCTAAGTATTGAGTTGTAATTGTTGAGTTGTAAGTAAATAAAAAGTGTGATGATCATCATTTTTAGAGCATTGTCCCAAGTCAGGAAAGGATGATGGAGACTATGATTCCCCCACAAGTCGGGATGAGACTCCGGACTAAAAAAAGAGGCCATAAAAAAAGGAGAAAAGGCCCAAATAAATAAAAAATGAGAGAAAAAGATAGAAGGGACAATGCTACTATCCTTTTACCACACTTGTGCTTCAAAGTAGCCCCATGATCTTCATGATAGAGAGTCTCCTATGTTATCACTTTCATATACTAGTAGGAATTTTTCATTATAGAACTTGGCTTGTATATTCCAATGATGGGCTTCCTCAAAATGCCCTAGGTCTTCGTGAGCAAGTGAGTTGGATGCACACTCACTTAGTTTCTTTTGTTGAGCTTTCATATACTTATAGCTCTAGTGCATTCGTTGCATGGCAATCCCTACTCACTCACATTGATATCTATTAATTGGCATCTCCATAGTCCGTTAATACGCCTAGTTGATGTGAGACTACCTTCTCCCTTTTTGTCTTATCCACAACCACCATTCTATTCCACATATAGTGCTATGTCCATGGCTCACGCTCATGAATTGCGTGAAGATTGAAAAATTTTGAGAACACCAAAAGTATGAAACAATTACTTGGCTTGTCATCGGGGTTGTGCATGATTTAAATACTTTGTGTGCTGAAGAAGGAGCATAGCCAGACTATATAATTTTGTAGGGATAACTTTCTTTGGCCATGTTATTTTGAAGAGACATAATTGCTTAGTTAGTATGCTTGAAGTATTATTATTTCTATGTCAATATTAAACTTTTGTCTTGAATCTTTTGGATCTGAATATTCATACCACAATTAAGAGAATTACATTGAAATTATGACAAGTAGCCTTCCACATCAAAAATTCTGTTTTTATCATTTACCTACTCGAGGACGAGTAGGAATTAAGCTTGGGGATGCTTGATACGTCTCCAACGTATCTATAATTTTTTATTGTTCCATGTTGTATTATATCTTGTTTTGGACATTATTGGGCTTTATTATACACTTTTATATTATTTTTGGGACTACCTATTAACCGGAGGCCCAACCCAGAATTGCTGTTTTTTTGCCTATTTCAGAGTTTCGCAGAAAAAGAATATCAAACGCAGTCCAAACGGAATGAAACCTTTCGGAACGTGATTTTCGGAACGAACACGGTCCAGAGGACTTGGACCCTACGTCAAGAAAGCAAATAGGAAGGCACGAGGTAGGGGGGCGCGCCTACCCCCCCCCCCCACTCACGTTGCTCCATCGACGTACTTCTTCCTCCTATATATACCTACGTACCCTAAACTACCAGATACGGAGCCAAAACCCTAATTCCACCGCCATTACTTTCTGTATCCATGAGATCCCATCTTGGGGCCTTTTCTGGAGCTCCGCTGGAGGGGGCATCGATCACGGAGGGCTTCTACATCAACACCATAGCCCCTCCGATAAAGTGTGAGTAGTTTACCTCAGACCTACGGGTCCATAGTTATTAGCTAGATGGCTTCTTCTCTCTTTTTGGATCTAAATACAATGTTCTCCCCCTCTCTTGTGGAGATATATTCGATGTAATCTTCTTTTTGTGGTGTGTTTGTTGAGATCGATGAATTGTGGGTTTATGATCCAGTTTATCTATGAAAAATATTTGAATCTTCTCTGAATTCTTTTATGTATGATTGGTTATCTTTGCAAGTCTCTTCGAATTATCAGTTTGGTTTGGCCTACTAGATTGATCTTTCTTGCAATGGGAGAAGTGCTTAGCTTTGGGTTCAATCTTGTGGTGTCCTTTCCAAGTGACAGTAGGGGCAGCAAGGCACGTATTGTATTGTTGCCATCGAGGATAACAACATGGGGTTTATATCATATTGCATGAGTTTATCCCTCTACATCATGTCATCTTGCTTAAAGCGTTACTCTGTTCTCTTGAACTTAATACTCTAGATGCATGTTGGATAGGGTTGATGTGTGGAGTAATAGTAGTAGATGCAGGCAGGAGTCGGTCTACTTGTCTCGGACGTGATGACTATATACATGATCATACCTACTCATAACTATGCTCAATTCTGTCAATTGCTCAACAGTAATTTGTTTACCCACCATAATACTTATGCTCTCGAGAGAAGCCACTAGTGAAACCTATGGCCCCCGGGTCTATTTTCCATCATATTAATCTTCCATCAACAAGCTATTTCCTTTTCCGTTTATTTTGCTTTCTTTACTTTGCATATTTATCATAAAAATACCAAAAATATTATCTTATCATATCTAGCAGATCTCACTTTCGTAAGTGACCGTGAAGGGACTGACAACCCCTTTATTGCGTTGGTTGCGAGGATTTTATTTGTTTGTGTAGGTGCGAGGGACTCGTGCGTGGCCTCCTACTGGATTGATACCTTGGTTCTCAAAAACTGAGGGGAAATACTTATGCTACTTTGTTGCATCACCCTTTCCTCTTCAAGGGAAAACCAATGCAGTGCTCAAGGGGTAGCAGTTCATCGGGGGCCGGGCGGCCCGTACCAGTGCGGGCGAGCAGCGGGCCGGTCGCGGACAGAACTCGAGGCGCGACCCGCGAGCATCAGAGCCTGGCGAGCGGCATCGTTCGTGCGCAAGTCGACGGGCCACGCGCCGCGAAATCCAGAGACGGAGCTGGGCCGCTAGCAGATGGCGCGGGACCCTCCGGGGGCATCGCCGTACCACCCGCGGGCGGCCCGGCGACCTCCAAGACACCCACTCCGGCGCCCACTGCGCGCTCTTCCCATGTTGTGCTCGACGAGTAGCGTCACCACACCGGTGACCCTGGACGCCGTCGTGGCAAGAGTCCTCTGTGTCATCCGTGCGACGAAGGAGGCCAGCATGCCCGCCGAAGTGCTGGCGAGGATGGCGCACAGCCGCTGGGTCGTCACCAAGCTCCTTCTAACGTGGTTAGAAGTCGAAGCGCGTCGCGGTCCATGCAGCTTTCGCCGCCACCCACGCCAGCAGAAGCCCTGGCGCGCGCGTAGCTGCTCCTCGACTTCCCTCCCGCCGCGGAGAAGCTCGACGAGTGGAGAGCCACTATCCGGAGCCTCGTCGGCATCTCCAACAAAGATGAGACACGGCCGGTGGGGCCCTCAGGCCGGCGCTACATCGAGCCACTGCATGCCGGTGGTGGAGGGGCCGGTGGCGCCGCGGCCATGGTGCACTCTCCTCCTCCACGCCAACCACCGCAGATGTCGGTCCGTCGTGATGACACTTGTGATGACATTTCCATAGCACGTCCGACCCATGGACCCGCCGCGACCAACGCCAGGTTCTTCAGGAATGAGCCCATGAAGACGCTCGAACCACCATCGAGCGCCGGCGCGATACGCGCCACCAGTAAGACAGGCGAGCGGGGCCCGCTATGGACCACCCAGCATCGGGAGGCTCCGGCGGCCTACCTTACGAGGTGGGTTACCCAGCCTTTACCCGTGAGCTACGGCAGTTCCAGTGGTCGTCCCACCGCACGTTCAAGCCCGATGTTGGCGAGAAGTATGACGGCAAGACCCAACCGTCAGAGTTCCTCGACATCTACACCATCACGATGCAAGCCACTGGAGCTCGTGACGACAAGGTGCTTGCCAATTACTTTCCGTTGGCCCTGAAACCCAATGTCATGTCTTGGTTGATGCACTTGCCGTTGGATTCAATTTTTCTTGGTCAGATCGGTGCCACGAGTTCGTTGGTGCCTTGACTGGAGGTCACCAAGCTCATGGCCAGGCGAGTGATTTGCATATTATTCCCCAGAAGGAAGGCAAAAATCTGCGCAAGTACATACAGAGGTGCAGCTGAGTGCAATACAACATCCCAGATGTTCATCCAGCCACCGTGAGCAGCGCATTCCATCAGAATGTGCGTAACCGCAAGATGCGTGAAGAGCTCGCAATGAACAAGGTCAAGGACGTGGATGAACTTTACGTTCTGGCCGATAGATGTGCCCGGGCTGAAGAGGGAAGGAAGTACCCCGGCGAAGACGCCGGTGCGGAAACCGACTCTACCGACGAAGACACCGCCGCCCCGATGAAGAAGGGTCGGCGTCGCAACAGGAAATGCAAGGACAAGACCGTGTTGCAGTCGAGGGATCTGGCGACACCAACGCCGCCATGAAGGCCAAGGCAGACGACCCCGGCAAGGATATTGCCGGTTGCGCCACTTACCGGGCCTTGGCGGCTGCCGACAAGCCAGGGGGCTCCTACAAGCAGTACTGCAAGATCCACCGCACCAAGGGCCACGACCTCCAGAACTGTCTACAAGTTGAGCTGCTTGCTGAAAAGCAAAAAGCTGAATATGAGAGGCGGGACAAGGAGAAGGGTCGGGATGGTGCCGAAGGATCCAGCAAGGAGCGTGGCGGCCAAGGGGGTCGCCGCGGCAAGGGTAACCAGCAAGAGAGGCCCGCCCGGGGCCGCGACAAGAAGCAGGAAGATGATGCTCATGATGAGGATGACGAGTCCAGTGAGCATGAGTTCCAGAAGGCTACGGAGGCCATGTGCGTGGCGCCTCGCTCCACACTTCTCACCGCCAGCTCAAGCAGTGGGCGTGTGAGGTTACAGCAGGGGAGCCATCGTTTGACGCTCAAAAGCCACTGAAGTGGTCCAGCATGCCCCTCATCTTTGATGCCGAGGACCACCATGACCGCACTACTGCGGTCGGGTATTTGCCATTGTTGGTCTCACCAACGATGCGCAACCTCAAGGTGAATAAGATGCTGGTTAATGGTGGGGCCGGCCTGAACTTGATCTTGCCCATCGTGATCAAAAGGCTGCAAATTCCTGATGGAGACCTTGAGGAAACGGGTACGTTTCAAGGGGTCAGTCCGGGAAGGAGCCAGCCGAAGGGGAAGGTCACATTGCCCGTGATGTTTGAAGGTGAGTTGAACTACATGACAGAGAGGATCGTCTTCGATGTGGCTGAGATCCCCTTGTCCTACAACGGGATCCACGGCCGCCCGGCACTAGCCAAGTTCATGGCGGCGGTGCACTACGCCTACAATACGCTGAAGATGCCTGGGCCAATGACCATCATCACCGTCCCCTCCGACAAGAAGGATGCGCTGATCTGTGCTAACCAACTCAATTAAACAGTTGCAGCAGCTGCCGCCAAGGCACCTGCTCCTGCCGTTGAGGCCCCGGGAGGGAAGAAGAAGACCGGCAAGACCTCTCGCACACACTCCGGCAAGCGCACCTCTTCGGAATGCTGTGCTACCATCGAGGGACGTGCCCGAGAGCTCTACCGGCAAGATCAAGAAATCCAGAGCTGCACCACCAGAGACCAAGAGGGTGTCCGTCAAGGAGGATGGCACGGGAGAGGCTTTCACCATAAGCTCCACCCTCGATAGCAAAAAGGAAGGCGCGCTCATCACTTTCCTGCGGGCAAATGTCGATGTGTTTGCGTGGCAAGCATCCGACATCCCCGGCGTTCCCAGGGAAGTGATTGAGCACCACCTTGTTGTCTGTCCCCATGCGCGGCCTGTCAAGCAGAAGGTCAGGAAGCAAGCTTTGGAACGACAGGAGTTCATCACAGAGGAGATCAGGAAATTTGAAGCGGCAGGTTTGGTGAGAGTAGTGCTCATCCGACGTGGTTGGACAATCCGGTGGTGGTCTGCAAGGCAAATGGGAAGTGGAGGCTGTGTATTGACTACACGGATGTCAATAAGGCTTGTCCTAAGGACCCCTTCCTGTTGCCGCGCATCGACCAGATTGTTGACTCCTTGGCCGTGTGTGATCTGTTGTCATTCCTCGACGCCTACTCAGGCTACCACTAGATCTTCATGGCAAGAGAAGACAGCCTTCATCACCCCATGTGGTACGTATTGCTTTTTACGGATGCCTTTCGGGTTGAAGAGTGCTAGCTCGACATTCACAAGGGCGGTCCAGATTGGTTTTGAGCCCCAGCTACATAGAAATATGGAGGCATATATGGATGACATAGTGGTCAAAACCAAGGACAAGGTGACCCTTGTACAAGACCTAGGAGAGACGTTTGCCAACCTACGCAAGATCAACATCAAGCTGAACCCTGAGAAGTGTATCTTTGGCGTCCCGTCAGGAAAACTTCTCGAGTTCTATGTGTCGCAGCGTGGGATCGAGGCAAACCCAGACAAGATCAAGGCTATTGAGCAGATTGAGGCACCCAAGCGGATCAAGGATGTGCGCCGGCTCACTGGCTGTGTTGCCGCCATGAGCAGGTTCATCTCCAAGTCCGATGAACATGCCCTTCCCTTTTACAAAATCTTGAAGAAGGCATGCCCAATGGAGTGGACCCCAGAGGCCGAGGCAGCGTTGCATGATCTGAAGAA
The DNA here is from genome assembly GCF_002162155.2 of Triticum dicoccoides. Lineage (NCBI taxonomy): Eukaryota > Viridiplantae > Streptophyta > Magnoliopsida > Poales > Poaceae > Triticum > Triticum dicoccoides. The sequence goes on along the minus strand of NC_041380.1, from coordinate 523,335,295 downwards.
ATACCTTTCCTCTACGCCAATACTGTTGCGCCTAAACCACAAGAGCCGTTGCTGTTGTATCTGGCGGCAACGAATCAAGTGGTCAGCGCCGCACTAGTGGCGCAGAGGGAGGTCAAAGAACAGGCAGTGGCCATGGCAGGACCGGCGGATGGCAAGTCAGAGATTCCCCTGGCAGGGCCTAGCGTCGGCATAGCAAGGCCCCCGGCAGTGTCCGACGCCATCGGGGCAGGGCCCTCGCAGCCAAGTGAAGTGGTGCAAAAGAAGAAGATGATGCGGCACCCAGTTTACTTTGTCAGCTCCCTCTTGTAGGGGGCCAGGTCAAGGTACTCCGGTGTGCAGAAATTGCTCTTCGGCCTCCTTATGGCCTCGAGGATGCTGCATCATTACTTCCAAGCCCACGAGATCACTGTCGTCACCCGCCTCCCATTGCAATGGATACTGCACAACCTAGATGCAACAGGAAGGATTGTGGAGTGGGCCTTGGAGTTGTCAAGCTTTGGGTTGAAGTTTGAAAGTACTTCAACAATCCAGAGCAGAGTCTTGGCAGAGTTCATTGCAGAATGGACCTCAACGCCCGATGAGGAAATCCAAGAGACCGCTCTCCCCGGCAAGGAGGCAAGTCGCGACTAGATCATGTACTTTGACAGGGCTTTCTCGCTGCAAGGCGCCGGTGCCGGTGTGCTGCTTGTCGCGCCCACCAGAGAGCACCTCAAGTATGTGATCCAGATGCACTTTCCCAAGGAGATGTCCACAAACAACACTGCTGAGTACGAGGGGCTGCTTGCCGGTCTCAGGATCGCGGCAGACCTCGGGGTGAGGAAGCTCATCGTAATGGGTGATTCGCAGCTTGTCGTCAGACAGGTCAACAAAGACTACCAGAGTCCGTTGATGGAGGCCTATGTAGATGAGGTGAGGTAGCTATAGGAGCGCTTCGACGGTATTCAAGCGGAGCACGTTCCCCGAGCAGAGAACGACATTGCTGACTACCTATCAAAGTGTGTTGCATTTAAGCTACCTGTGGAACCAGGTACCTTTTTGCTTCGGTTCACTCAACCATCCATCGAACCATCAACGGACCAGAACAAGAGGAGGAAATCGGTCCCCGGCAAGTACTTTCCCGCCAAGCCCCCAGGGGCCGCCGGCAAGAGTGTTGCCGCGGATTCCGAGCCTGCCAAGGGGCAGCTGGCTCCGGCAGGGCGCCAAGCCCTAGCCGTAGAGACGGCTGCCCCCATGGTGGAAGAGATGCCTTTGGTCCTTGCCGTCGATCCCTAGGCTCCGGCATGGGCACAGCATACCGTTTGTTTCCTCCACACAGAGGAACTTCCTGAGGAGCCGGAAGAAGCGGAAAAAGTAGCCCGTCGGTCTGCCTTGTACCAGTTCGTCGATGACGTCCTATACAGAAAAAGATCGAACGATGTAAAATTGAAGTGCATCCCCCGGGAGGAAGGACTGGAGCTGTTAGCAGAGATACATGGACGCATATGTGGCTCTCACATAGGGTCGAGGTCCCTTGCCGTCCAGGCATTCCGGTAAGGCTTCTTCTGGCCCACCGCCCTCCAGGATGCGACAGCACTAGTAACTAGGTGTGAAGCGTGCCAATTCCATTCAAAGAAGCTTCATCAACCAGCTCAAGCCCTTCAAACAATTCCTCTCTCCTGACTGTTTTCATTCTGGGGGATCGACATACTAGGCCCCTTCCTCTGTGCTTTCGGGGGCTTTGAGTACTTGTACCTTGTAATCGACAAGTTCACAAAGTGGCCGGAAGTGGAAGCAGTGAGGAAGGTGACAGCACAATCAGCCGTCAAGTTCTTCAAGGGACTAGTCTGCCGTTTTGGTGTGCCAAACAGAGTCATAACCAACAATGGCACGCAGTTCACAAGCCACACCTTCATGCAGTACATCCGAGACCTCGGCAGCAAGGTCTGTTTTGCTTCCGTGGCACACCCATGGAGCAACGGCTAGGCGGAGAGGGCAAATGATGAAGTACTGCGAGGCCTGAGAACAAAGACTTTTGACAGGCTACACAAGAGCGGAAGGCGCTGGATTGATGAGTTGTCGGCGATTCTTTGGTCGATCAGAACAACGCCAAATCGAGCCACCGGCCAGACACCCTTTGTCCTGGTATATGGGGCAGGAGCAGTTCTCCCCACGGAACTCATATACGGGTCACCTCGAGTGCTCTCTTATGACGAGTTTGAGCAAGAGGGATTGCGGCAAGACGATGCAATGCTCCTTGAGCAAGATCGTCTTCGGGCGGCTGTGAGAGCAGCACGCTAGCAGCAAGCCTTGCGCCGCTACCAAAGCCGTAAGGTCCGTGCCCGAAGCTTTAAGGAAGGCGACCTTGTTCTTCGACACGTTTAGTCGGCCAAAAATCCCAACTAGTTGACGCCAAAGTGGGAAGGCCCTTATCGGGTAATATGAGTCACCAGGCCTGTCGCAGTCCGCCTAGAGACCGAAGATGCTGTCCCAGTAAGCAATTCCTGGAACGTCGAACATCTTCGCAAGTTTTACCCATAAGGCATGGTTGCCGGGCCTCCCGGTGAACCACCTTTTGTACGAGCCTTGCCGGCAAGGCATGTAACCCTCTGTACAAAGCCAGGCGCAGACCCCGAGCATAAATAAATGAAGCGCTGGTGCCCTAAGTTATAGCATGCATGCTAGGTCAAGTCTTTCCCTCGGTTAGGGTTGATAGTGCTTAGCGGCGACTAACCCCGAGCCTAGAGGTCGAGTTTGCGTCTTTCTGTTCTCTTTGGTTCATAGGGCACGCAGACACTTCTGCTGAGCCGCTTGGGAAAAAGAGAACGAACCGGTGCTCCGACCCCGGCGAGCCAAGACTGCTGGGGGCTGAAGATACAAGGATCCGACCACGGCAAGCCAAGGTTGCCGGGGGCTGCGGATTCAGATAAGTCTTTCATCCCCCTGTTGTGTGTTTCCGTATAGAACTGGGACATGTTTAACCTCGTTTATGTCCTTGAAACCACCGTGCTCCCCCTTTCTTGTACCCAAGAGCTACCTCCTGGGTCGGAATTTGGTAGTAGTCGCAGTGGCGAGGAGATGGACGAGGGTCCTAACTCTACTTCACCCCTGCCTCCGCCAAGAGCTTGAGAATGGTCGACCGAAGTGGGGAGACGGCAAGGCCTATTGCCGGGCGACATGTTTATATTTAAAATAACAAGGATTCATCCTTGGCATGGGCCTCGCTCGCGCACAAAGAACCCAGCAAGCACCCTTTTCATTAAAAACATCCCTTACATGTACAGTTCATACGGAATTAAAAAACATGAGCAAGGGAATAACAAGTCTTGAAATTAACAAGTGCCCGCAGGCTTACAGACTAAAAAAGATAAGATGCGCGTGATCCCTTTCTTGTCCCTCTCCTTAGAAGGTGGAACAAGAGGGCAGGAGGGCGAAAAGAGCGCCTAGGTGAGGTGCGAGGAGCAGAAGGCGCCAAGAGAACGTCCCGGTGCCGGGAGGGGAGCTGGAAGATGAGGCAGCGGGCTGGCAATACGCGACGAAGGCATCGGTGCCCGCATACTCCGACTTGACGGCCGCCACCCGCCTTCTTCGCCCTCTTTGGCCCTCCTACGCCAGCCACCCAAGGAGACGACGGGGAGCACCCTGATGGAGAGCTTGGCGAGGATGGCCCTCGGCAAGGCGCATGGCCGAGGGATGGGCGGCGCGGTCAGTCGGAGTCGGCATCCTGCCGCTCAACTCCCTCGCCGTCGCTGTCATTGTGCTCCTCGTCACTCCCGCTCGAGGAAGAATCTTCGTCATCGGAGGAGCTCTCCACGCAGCACTTCAAGCGAGTTCCGAGATCTCCAAAGAACTTGACGGAGAGCAGGCTGCCCTCCGTTAACTTGAAGTAGAGGACAAGCCCTGCCGTTAGGCTGTGGTTGCTGTGAACGTCTTCCATCCGCGGCGGAGGTACATGACGTGAGGGGCAGGGAAGTCGACGTCGACCTGTGTGCCGCCGTTCCCGCAGCCCTTCATGTGCAACCAGAGGGCCTGGGGTGGATCGAGCTCCATCTCCCAGGCAAAGGTAGTAGGGAGACGGAGGCGGCGACGTGGTGGCCAGCACAGCCTGATGAAGAACTCGTGGGGCTGGTCCCCGACGTGGTGCTCCATCGGGGGAGGCATCGCTGGCGGAGGAGAGGCCGATGCGCCGCCCCATCCTCCTCTCCCCCGAGCGCCACGACGACCTCGACCTCGCCCCTTCCCCTTCCTCTCGTGGCCAGTTCCGTCGCCACGAGCTCTTGGGAAGGAGGAACGCGCTAGCGAGCAGCGACCCTTCTCGCCACCCTCGAAGGGCCGGCTCTTCCTCTCGCCATGGTGGATGGAAGGAAGAAGCGGAGGTGGAAGGAGGCGGATGATGGAAGAATGTCGAATGCCCCCCC
>NC_041380.1:523298889-523330699 GCF_002162155.2 Triticum dicoccoides | reverse complement strand
TAAAGGGGCGGAGTCGGGGCTTGGCCGCCCCACTCGACCAATCCGGACCGGCCCGCTGCCCCAATCAGCAACGGCCCGGTTTCCCGCCTCCACCTCCTGCCACATGCATGGGGGACACATGGCGAGCAAGCAGCATTGAAGGGGCAGGCGAAGCGGCCGCTCCCCACCCCATGACCGTGGGGGGGTGGGCGACTTGAAGGCCACGACCCGAGTCCACCCGAGTAAATGGGTCGTGCCTCTACACCTCCCTCCTTTTATGGGGAAGGTGTGAGCCGCCTCTTTACCACGATGTGACGCATGCGTGTAGGAACCGCCCCACACATGACCCCCACATCACACACGACCCTCCACGTCGCGCTTTCAACGCGGGTCGTGGGGAAGCGCAACGGACGGGAAGGTACTACGGTAAAATCCGCCCAACCTGCCCGCGCACCGTTCTGGGCCTAGCCCAACAACATGTTGCGCTTATGTGTGGCCCAGGCCCGGGGGCTCCTGTCAGTGTACAAAAGTAGGGGTTCTCCTTTTGACCCCTTTACTTGTGCACGGGCAGTCAAAGCCACGCGCCACGGCCACACTTAGCAGGGCAGAGGGAAGCCGGAGAGAAGCCGAAGCACGAGGTGACCAAGGCGACGCCAAGACCGGAAGCGCAGGAGGGCAAGAGGGCAAGGTGGACTCCCTCGGCAAGATGCCGAGGCCCCTCCCCCCCCCCACACACAGCCCCGGCAAGTTGCCCTCCCCGGCAAGAGCCTTGCTAGGGCAACTTGCCCGATGCCAGCGGAGTGAACCACCCTTGAGCCCACCGGCTCCAACCTAACCAACTGCGTTAGAACCAAGGCTCAGGAGACACCTCTATGGTGGCATGCAAATCTTCATCAAGCTCATAAATATATGAGTTCAGATGAGGACTAGAAGATGACGACCCTTGGCAGGATCCTAGCCGAGGCAATCCACAAGACCCCCGGCAAGACCCTTGTCGGGGATGATAGAGATGCCACGGCAAGACCCTTGTCGAGCCCCCGGCAAGACCCTTGACGAGGGCGTCAGCAGGGCCACTGCCAGTCCCGCACCAGCCAAGACTCCGCCGCCATTCGCATGAAGCTGCCAGCCCAACCAGCTGGGAAGGCACCTGCGTAGCAACATGCAGCTACCAGCTGCCAGGCCAGCTCAGCAAGCGCCTACGTGGCGGCATGCAGATCTTCATGAAGGCCCTACCACCGCGCCACCTCAGCTCCCAGCCTGCCTACATGGCGCTACATGCATCTCCAGCCTGGGCACGTATCGAAGCGAGGCGGAGCGGCGACGGACGGGACGTGCCTTGTTCCCATTGTCGATAAAGCTAATGGACACCTACGTAGCGCATTTAATGCTCTTTGTCCCGTAATGTTGTGTGATAAGCTCGTGCACTTAAGGCCTTTCCACCTCCTGTGTGCCACTATGGCAGCCCCTTTTCCTAGAAAAGGAGGCCCGAGGCGACCAGGAGAGGGATTCAGCTTTTTGGGACGGCACATCCACCGTAGCTAGTTCAAGAAGCTCAAGAACACTCAATACATCCACCAAAGCATGACTAGGGTTTTACGCGTCCTCGCGGCCCGAACCTGGGTAAACGACCTATGTGCTTGCTCCTAAACCTGATTTTTTCACGACCCTGCACCCGCCGACCGTAGAAGGGATCCTAGTGATCCCATAGGTGTCGTTTCCACCGACAAGGAGTGGCACGACCGGCCTCATGAGGACCACTGGCAGGATCAGCGTCGCAAGGGCGCCTGGAGGGACCAGCCTCGTGAGGCTCATCCTCAAGGCAATGCAGGCCTTCCTCCACTACCGCCACCACCCAGAAGGAACGACGACCACCATCAAGATGAGGGGGCTAGGGGCTTCCAGGAACCACGCGCTATCGCCTGCATCTTGGGCGGAGCTCAAGCCCCAGCCTCGCAGCGTATCTTCAAACAATTTGCCCGTGAAGTGAATGCAGTTCTCCCCAAGCTCGAGGCCACACGCCCACTCAGATGGTCCAGGTGCCCCATCATGTTCAGTTTGGCAGATCAGCTCAAGTGCGCGGCTACTGCAGGCGTCCTCCCAATGCTCTGTTCGCCAGTCATCAGCAACGTGCAAATTACCAAGACCCTCATCAACGGCGGCACAAGCCTCAATGTCCTGCCCATCGCCACGTTCGACAACCTCCAAGTGCCATATGACCAGCTTCAGCCTACCAAGCCTTTCTCAGGAGTAACCGACGGCTCTACTACCCCGATCGGGCAGGTTCGCCTCCCCGTTACCTTCGGAGAACGCAACAACTACCGCACCGAACTCATCGACTTCGACGTCGCCTACATCCACCTGCCATACAACGCCATCCTCGGGTATCTAGCCCTGGCCAAGTTCATGGCGGTGACCCATCATGGCTACAATGTCCTCAAGATGCCGGGAAGTGGTGGAATCATCATAGTACTGTGCGAAGAAAGAAACGCGGTGTGCTCCCTCAAGCATGCCTTCCAAGCTGCAGCAATCGATGACCCCGACAGTCAGGACAAGCGCCCTCATGAGGCCACCTCCAAGAACAAGCAGTTGCGCCAAGCAGGGCCTCAGGCAAGCGGCGCCTCATCAAGATCGGCGCCCGCGCCTGGGGCGCCTCCATCCATCGCATAGGAAGGCGCGCCCAGCGCCCCTCTCGGGCAGGGCTCGGGGGCTCTCTTCTGGAGGGCCTTAGACTTCGCCAACATCATGAGGGAGGCGCTTGGGCACCACTTGGAGGCGTGCTTCGCGGCACGTTTCCCTTAGGAGAACACAGGGCAAGCAGTGCCCACTGCTCAGGAGTTCATCGCTAAGACCGCTCAGGAACTACAAGACGCATGTGCCATGTGCGGCGGTCGCCTCTCACCAGGGACAGCTCCCCATCCAAGCGAGGATGCCGGGCTGTGCGTCTGCATCGATGTTCCAGGGCTCAATCGGGTAGCCTCTTAGGAGCTTCTCTGGCCTTCGCGCGTGGGACGCTACGAGGGCCCACCTCACAGCTACGTTCGCATGCCCTTCGGCCTGCCGAGCGTGGCGGTCGCCTATCAACACAACCTGCGGAGCATCCTGGTGTCTCAGGAGGCCAGGCACCATGCTGTGCTAACAGAGATGAAGACGATCCTCGGGGAACCCCATGGACCCCCAGAGCCTCCCGAGGCTCAAGGCCCTGGTGGCTCATGAGGGGCAGCCCCTTCATCGCACGCCTTCAGCTACCCCAACTCTGCTTCATCAACAAAACCAGTTGACATTTTCCCAAGTTCATTCAGCTGGGAGCGCCCCCAGGTCCCTGTGGCATGTATCTTTCCTTTTATTCCTTTAGCTTACCCTGTTGGGGGCGCCCCTCGAGCTGCATCATCCCCAAGCCGCTCAGGCCGGACCGAGTGGCATGCATCTTCCCTGCATTTACCTAAGCTAGGTTGCTTTCCATGCTTAATCTATCTATGACTATCGACTGCTTGATTTTCACCCACCATGGGAGCCGCGCGCCGGCCGTCTTTCTTCAGGACCCTTCGCGTGAGTAATTTAAGCACGGCGTCTGTGCTCGGGCCCGTCCCTACAACATCGACAAATCCAGTGGCTGAGCTCTGTCTGGCGGGCTGGCCCCGTTCACGTCGCCTCCTGGGGCCATTGGTGCTTGGCTTTTTCACGCGATGACCTCAGGAGATTCGCTCGACGCAGGTTGTCTAACCACCTCACAGGACCAAGATAGCGAACAAGAATCAAGACCAGGTGCAACCCACCTTGCGGAAGGGCCTCATGAGTCCTGCGCCGGCTCACGAGTGTCCAGACACACCTCGTCTAGCCCTGTCGTGCAAGCCACGCGTCAGGGCGGGGCTGTACACGCCTCGAGGGCTCTTCGCAGTAGGGAGTCCCCTCTCACGCGCCAGAAGCAAACCAGCAATCACCACGGCGACCGGTGCCCTTCCTTGCGCTAACTTGTAGGAACTTCATCAGGGCCACAGCAGGCGGTACCGTGGACTCTCTCTCTTCTCTCATGCGATTCGCTTGCGCGTTAAAAGGGGGGCTCCTGAGCATCGCGCCTCAGGAGCTCTTACTGGCTCTCCAACCCTCACCCCCTGGCCTTGAGCACAGCATGCGACCTGGCATACCAGCGACGGCTGAGCTCGCTCGAGGGCCGGTACCTGAGGACGCAGAGCACCAAGAAGGACATGGAGGGGAGGGCAGGCCTGCACGGGCCAGACCAAGCCACGCTACAGCGACCGGCGTGCGAGTCCGGCACGACTCGAGGAGCAGACCCCAGACAGCCAAAGATAAGTTGTCGCTCTGGATCCACCAGTCGTTTGCGGCACGAGACCCTCGCTCACTCCCTTCGCTGCCCTTCTGCGGTAACGCTTTCTTCCTTTCCCGTCCTAAGCACCTGCTTGCACGCTAAGGGGGACCTCTTGAGCATCGCACCTCAGGAGCTCTTACTGGACCTCGGGCCGCTCACCTCCTGGCCTTGACCACGGCACACGACCTGGCATACCAGCGACGACTGCAGCCTGCCTGGGGATCGGGACCTGTCAGCGTAGAGCACCAAGCTACCGTAGGATTGGAAAGGGGAGGCCGAGCCTCGGCAGGATATGCGCACACAAATCTCCATAATAAGGGCTATATTGACAAAAGGCATTACAGACGCTTTACACGCCCCCACGGGGTCCGTTTCTTGATTCCTCACAGGGAACAAAAGGGAAGGAATTCCTAGGGGGTTCTATCTACGCGCACCACGTGTCGCCGACGCCATCTTCAACAGTGGGTCACGTGAGGTCGGCGCCAACCCCATCCAGATCAGCGGCAGCGGCGGCTGGACGCCGCGGCCCTGCTCCGGGCTCGGCAAGAGCTCGGGGGCACGTAGCTGTCGTCGCTCATCTCCAGAGACTCCAAGAGCTCAGGAGAGTCCTTGGACCACCAGGAGTTGCCACTGTCGCTGGAGGAGCTGCAGTCGAGACCGGTGGCGGGCCCCGCGCCCGCCCCAACATCATCCTGGCGACCTCCATCCGGGCAGCACTCCAGGCGGCGGCCTTCCTCGTCGAAGACCTTGAAGAACAGCATGGAGGCGTCGTCGTACTCGAAATGTATCGCGAGGGCGCCCTCTGCACGACAGACTCGGGCAATCTCACCCCAGCCTCGGGTCATGAAGATCTGCCAGGAGGCAACGGTTCCAATCTCCGCTCCAGTCGCTGGGGCATCGCAGTCGACATGCTACAGCCAAAGTTCGCGAAGGCCCATCGATGGCATCTCGGCGGCGAAGAACGGCGGGAGGCATATCCAGGTGCTCGGGGGCATCGCCGCCCACAACACGAACTGGCGCGAAGAGTCCGCGGCATGGACCCCTAGGGCGACGACTTTCGCCACCGCAGCACAGCGCCCACGGCTTTGGCGCGGGCAGTGCCGCTCACCGCTCCTCCCTCCGGAATCGTTGGCGAGAGCGTACAAGGGCAGCGGGTACCCAGGAGGCGGCCTCACATACCAAGGCCGTGCTACCTCTTGAGCACTGCGTTGGTTTTCCCTTGAAGAGGAAAGGGTGATGCAGTAAAGTAGCGTAAGTATTTCCCTCAGTTTTTGAGAACCAAGGTATCAATCCAGTAGGAGATCATGCTCGAGTCCCACGCACCTACACAAACAAATAAGAACCTCGCAACCAACGCGATAAAGGGGTTGTGAATCCCTTCACGGTCACTTACGAGAGTGAGATCTGATAGATATGATAAGATAATATTTTTGCTATTTTTATGATAAAGAGAAATAAAGATGCAAAGTAAAATAAACGGCAATAGAAATAACTAAGTGTTGGAAGATTAATATGATGGAAGATAGACCTGGGGGCCATAGGTTTCACTAGTGGCTTCTCTCAAGAGCATAAGTATTACGATGGGTAAACGAATTACTGTCGACCAATTGATAGAATTGAGCATAGTTATGATAATATCTAGCATGATCATGTATATAGGCATCACGTCCGTGACAAGTAGACGAAACGATTCTGCATCTACTACTATTACTCCACACATCGACCGCTATCCACCATGCATCTAGAGTATTAAGTTCATAAGAACAGAGTAATGATTTAAGTAAGATGACATGATGTAGAGGGATAAACTCATGCAATATGATATAAACCCCATCTTTTTTATCCTTGATGGCAACAATACAATACGTGCCTTGCTACCCCTGCTGTCACTGGAAAAGGACACCGCAAGATTGAACCCAAAGCTAAGCACTTCTCCCATTGCAAGAAAGATCAATCTAGTAGGCCAAACCAAACTGATAATTCGAAGAGACTTGCAAAGATAAACCAATCATACATAAAAGAATTCAGAGGAGATTCAAATATTGTTCATAGATAAACTTGATCATAAACCCACAATTCATCGGATCTCGACAAATACACCGCAAAAGAAGATTACATCGAATAGATCTCCAAGAAGATCGAGGAGAACTTTTTATTGAGATCCAAAGAGAGAGAAGAAGCCATCTAGCTAATAACTATGGACCCGAAGGTCTGAAGTAAACTACTCACACATCACCGGAGAGGCCATGGAGTTGATGTAGAGGCCCTCCGTGATCAATGCCCCCTCCGGTGGAGCTCCGGAAAAGGCCTCAAGATGGGATCTCTTGGGTACATAAGGTTGTGGTGGTGGAATTAGGTTTTCGTGGTGCTCCTGGATGTTTGGGGGGTACATGGACTTATATAGGAGGAAGAAGTAGGTTGGTGGAGCAACGAGGGGCCCACGAGGGTGGAGGGTGCGCCCAGGGGGTAGGCACGCCCCCTGCCTCGTGGCCTCCTCGATTGTTTCTTGACGCCCACTCCAATTCTCCTGGATCACGTTTGTTGAGAAAATCACGTTCCCGAAGGTTTCATTCTGTTTGGACTCCATTTGATATTCCTTTTCTTCGAAACCCTAAAATAGGCAAAAAAATAGCAATTTGGGCTGGGCCTCCGGTTAGTAGGTTAGTCCCAAATATGATATAAAAATGTAAAATAAAGCCCATTAACATCCAAAATAGATAATATAATAGCATGGAGCAATCAAAAATTATAGATACATTGGAGACGTATCAAGCATCCCCGAGCTTAATTCATGCTCGTCCTCGAGTAGGTAAATGATAAAAGAAGAATTTTTGATGTGGAATGCTTTCTAACATATTTCTCAATGTAATTTTTCTTTATTGTGGCATGAATGTTCAGATCCGAAAGATTCAAGATAAAATTTTAATATTGACATAAAAATAATAATACTTCAAGCATACTAACTAAGCAATTATGTCTTCTCAAAATAACTTGGCCAAAGAAAGTTATCCCTACAAAATCATATAGTCTGGCTATGCTCTATCTTCACCACACAAAATATTTAAATCATGCACAACCCCTATGACAAGCCAAGAAATTGTTTCATACTTTCGATGTTCTCAAACTTTTTCAATCTTCATGCAATATATGAGCATGAGCCATGGATATAGCACTATATGTGGACTAGAAAGGTGGTTGTGGAGAAGACAAAAAAGGAGAAGATAGTCTCACATCAACTAGGCGTATCAACGGGCTATCGAGATGCCCATCAATAGATATCAATGTAAGTGAGTACGGATTGCCATGCAATGGATGCACTAGAGCTATAAGTATATGAACGCTCAACAAAAGAAACTAATGTCAGGACCCCGATTCTAAGTCACACCAATCTAGCATGTAACACGTCATATCACTTTGCGACCTCATGCACGGTATTCCCATGGGTGTCGCCTTACCTGGCCCAGGACCGTTTGCGCCTTTTGGCTCACATATATGATAGTGTCGCTAGCATCCATATGACAGGGAAACCGGGCCGACATGACTAGTCATGCACCCAAAGTGGCACTAACTTACTGGGACAGGCATACATGAAACAACATCGAGCATGTCGGTCATCAGCGTGTGAATCCGGGCTATAGCAACTGGGCTAATAGGATTCCGGGAATCTGGGCTGTAGCAGGCTAGCGGGACTTCGGAAATCACCGAGTGACATTTCTCCGAAGGGACAGACACAGGAACGATGTGAATCACATGCCGGCCAGTCTAAGTGTTTTGAAGCAGTAGTGCTGGGCTAGCAGGACTCCGGTGAACCGGGCTGTAGCGGACTACCATGGCTCAGTGGAAGCACCAGACTACATTTCCCCATAAGAGAGGCTACCAAGGATAGACAACTAGGTTGTCGGATCCCACACATCGCAATACACGTCACACGTACGCACAACATGCAAGTATGTGATGTACAACATGGCATCACAACATAACTCAAACTCATATAGATAAAGGCCCAAAAGGGCCACATAGCATTTAATACAAATAGGGGTCTCATGACCCATCATTCAGAGCATACAAGCAACGGAAGCATTAAATGTCTAAGTACAGACAACTATAAAAGAAAAAGGCTGAGAAGCCTGACTATCTACAAGACCCTCCCAAGGGTACAAGATCGTAGCTGAGGTAATAAGCTACTCGTCGAAGTCCAAGCGGAACTACTAGTGAGACAGCTGTCTCATTTGCAAAACATAAATTAAGCAAACGTGAGTACAAAGGTACTCAGCAAGACTTACATCAGATCATATCATACATGCATTAGTATCAATAAGGCAATGTGGGGTTTAGTTGCAGCAAGTCAGCTTTGACTCAGTGGCTATCCTGTTCTACGACTACGAGTAACTTCTTTGAGGTAAGAAAACGCACACGAGTCCACTAATCACCACATCAATACACTAGTATGGATTCATTCCCGTCTCCCTACGAGAAGGACATCCATAGCACTCACACTTGTCTTGAGCATCTTAGAGTATCCACTTTAAGTTGTCTATGTACCACGTAAGCATCCAAGAAGTCCATAGCCGCGGACCCGGCTATTCAAATAGATCATGATAACCCTGCAGGGGTGTACTTCTTCACATACGCTCTCGCCACTTACCGCCATGTACATGTCATGTACCTCAGCAACCTTCAAGCAGAAGCCTGGCGAGGGTGTCGGCCACGACCTGACTAACCACGCAAGACTCTAGTCCAGGTTTATCGCATATTCGGGTTCCATCCGCAAGGAGATCCGGACGAGGATTTGCTCACGGCCCCAAACGATGTGAGCAGGGTTCCCAAGCCCACCATCCGGGTGCCACTTGGTACACCGTGCTACCTGTGCCTAGTCTGTCCCAAGCCCACCCTGCCGGGTGCCACTAGGTAGAAGAATAACACTGCCTACAAACACCAGAAACTAGTTGCGACTCCTGGACAGAGACCAAGTCGGTTAATAAGTCGAGAGGGGTCAAGTTACAAGAACCCAATGTGTGGTAATATCTAGTCATTGGACAACATACACAGAACTCAGTTCTTAGGGACGGTTCCAGTGAGACAACCCACCATGTACTCCTACATGGCCTCTCACCACTACCTTTACCAAATCGTGTTCACACACTTAACTCTCAACATCAAAACATAACACTGTACTCCAATTCATTCCCAATGAATTAGACCTGACATACTCTAAGCAATAGCAGGCAATGCATGGTAGGAACACAACATGGCTCAATCAACTCCTACACATGCTAGTGGGTTTCAACTATTTACTGTGGCAATGACAGGTCATGCAGAGGAATGGGTTCAACTACCGCAGCATAAAGTAGCAGTTGAATCATTGTTGTCCTAATGCGATAAAAGAGAGCAGGAGCGAGAGAGTAGGATTGTATCGGAATGAACAAGGGGGTTTGCTTGCCTAGTAGATCAACAGGGGGCACTGCTCCTCTGACAGGTACTCTGGATCGGACTCCGGAGCAGGACCTATCGAGAAGGAACGGTGTCGACAATCAAAACACAAGCATATGCAGCAATATGATGCATGAACATGGCATGAAGATGTGATGTTGTTTGAGCTAATGCAACTAGCATTCATTTGGTTGAAGTCCATTTGAACCAAAGGTTCAAATGCATCTCCAAAATAAACTCTTATAAATGCCATTCATGTGTTTTCACCTATACAGAATGTATAAGTTGGTTTGTCATGCATGAAAACAGTACAGATGGATAGATTGCATTTTTCTGATAACTTTTCATATATAAATTATTTCAATTTGAGCTACGATTGAATTCCTATGAATTTTTGGAGTTTAGCTAATTTTCTGGAATTTCCAAAATAGAAATAATCTAGAAAATCATTTATTGCGTCAGCACTGCGTCATGCGTGCGTCAGAAGGTCAACAGCGCTGACCAGGTTAAACCTGACGTGTGGGGTCCACACGTCAGTGACATGGTTAGTTAACATGGGGTTAATTAGCCTAACTAAAAATTAGGGGGCGCCGGGGCCCACTGTCAGTGTCTCTAGGGGTAATTAGTGCCTAATTAGAGGCCACGTCAGCCGTCGCCGGAGTTCGGCCGGCGACGACCAATACCGCGACGGCAACTCGCCGGACTAGCGCTACGAGCGGCGGCTGGACGCGCGGAGACCACTGGGGCGTAGCCCGTCCTCGTCCGCGTCCAGTGGAGCATGTGGGAGGAGTTGGGGAGGCCGGAGCTGGGGAGCACGGCTCCGAGCGGGATGTGGCTGCAGGGCACGGCAGGGGCTGCGGAGGGCCTCTACGGCCTCCTGGCTTCACCAGGAGCACGGTGACGCGCGCGGGAGCGGCTGGCTCGGGCTCTTGTCACGGTGGCGCCATGGACGGCGGCGAGGTGCTCGCGGGATCGACGGTTAGCAGGGCTACGACACGAAATCGAACACGGGGAAGGAGGGGAAATGGAGGAGAGCTCACAGCGGTCTCGACGGCATCGTGTGCGAGCTCGGGGATGCACTGGTGCGGCCGGAATGACGAAGGCGATCTCGGGCGGACGGAGGTGAAGACGACAATGGTGGCGGCGATGCAGCGCGTCCCTGGTCACTTGGCTTGTCGAGGACGATGTAGGCGACGAGGCGGAGCACCCGGACACGAAGAGAGGGCGAGGGGAAGGTGGTGGCTGCGCGGGCAGCGAGCGGCGGCGACAAGCTCCGCTCGGTCGGGTCGAGAGAGAGGGATCCAGGGGAGGAGGGAGAATGAGAGAGAGTGAGAGAGGCCTGGGGGGTCGCGTGGCGCTCGTAGCGGCCTCCAGCAGCAGCAGCAAGCAGGAGCTAGCGATGCGCGTGCACGCGTGCCGCGGACACACACCCCTGTCCTCCTGGCGAGAGGAGAGGGACGACTGGCGTCGGCCAGTCAACTGGGCTACAGCAGATGGGACGCCAGGTAAGCCCAGGTAAGGTTCTTTTCTATTTTGTTTTCTTTTCTATTTTCTGACATTTGTTTTTTGATTTAATAATAATACTAAATCATTTTATTTTCTTCTAACAATTTTTGCAGGGACCTAAGGGATTATTTCAAAGCCCCTCACCAAATTTCAAAAAATTTGGACATATATAAAATATATAACATATATATATCCAACGCAAATAATTATTGCATTAATTCCAAATGGCCAAAATAAATATTTATGAGCTACTAATAATATTGGTTTGAATTTTACCTCTGACCAATATTTTCAGAGAGCAACATGAACATTTTCTTGGACCTTTTTGGAGCAATTTTTATCTGGGTCATTTCCACAAATGATTTCCGAGGGTTTCACAAAATCCCATTTAAAATTCAAATTAAATTTAAACATGATGCTCACAATAAGGCTAGCCTAGGTCATACCAAAACTAGGGATGTGACAACTCGCCCCCACTCGAAAGAATCTCGTCCCGAGATTCAGGAGTCGGCGGAAAGAAAGTGGGGTACTCAAGTCGAAGACGATCTTCTTGCTCCTAGGTAGCTTCTCTCTTGGAATGATGAGACCACTGAACCTTGAGAAACTTGATGTTCTGACATCGAGTGACACGCTCTGCTTGATCAGGGATGCAAACAGGGTACTCTCGATATGTGAGGTTATCTTGGAGATCAAGCATTTCGTGGTCCACTCCGCGGATGGGATCTGAGAAGCAATGCCTGAGTTGAGAGACGTGGAAGACATCATGCACTCGGGAAAGATGTGGGGGTAGTTCCAACTGGTAGGCAACCTCTCCTCGTTTAGCGAGAATGCTAAAAGGACCAATGTAACGAGGAGCCAACTTGCCCTTGATACCGAAACCATGGGTACCCTTCAAAGGACTAACCCAAAGGTAAGCCTTGTCGCCAACTTCATAAGCCACTTCCTTATGACGGCGGTCATACTGGCTCTTTTGACGAGATTGGGCTATTTTCAAATTCGCACGAATGACACGAACTTGTTCTTCTGCCTCATGGATCATATCCGGTCCAAAGAATTGTCTTTCACCGGTTTCTGACCAGTTCAAAGGTGTTCGACATCTTCATCCATAGAGAACCTCAAAAGGAGCTTTCTTGAGGCTGGATTGGTAGCTATTGTTATAAGCAAACTCGGCGAAGGGAAGACACTTCTCCCAATCCATACCGAATGAGATAACACAAGCCCTAAGCATGTCTTCAAGAATTTGGTTGACCCTTTCCACCTGACCACTTGATTGAGGGTGGAAAGCGATACTAAAGGAAAGATGGGTGCCCATGGCAGTTTGGAAACTCTCCCAGAAATGAGAAGTGAAAAGACTACCACGGTCTGAATTGATCTCTAGTGGAACACCATGAAGTGACACTATTCGACAAATATATAAGTCAGCGAGCTGACTAGCAGTGATACTCTCTTGAACAGGTAGGAAGTGAGCCACATTGGAAAGGCGATCAATGACTACGAAGATAGCATTATTCCCTCTCTTGGTCCTGGGAAAGCCGGTGATGAAGTCCATACCAACCTTATCCCATTTCCACTCATGAATATCTAAAGGCTGAAGGGTGCCAGCAGGCCTTTGATGCTCTGCCTTAACATGACGACAAACGTCGCAGTTAGAAATGAACTGAGCAATTTCTCTCTTCATCCTAGTCCACCAGAACCTCTGGCGTAGGTCAAGATACATCTTAGTACTACCGAGATGAATTGTGAGAGGAGATTCATGGGCCTCCTTAAGGATTAGTTGCCAAAGATGCTGCTTCTTGGGGACCACTAGGCGATTCCTGAAGAAAACAACACCTCGATCATCTATAGAGAAACTATCAGCAATGCCCCTGGCAATGTTTCTCTTGATCCGGGTAATCCCCGTATCATGCTTCTAGGCTTCTATGATATGATTTCGCCACCAAGGTAGAAAGGAATCCACGAGGAGCAATGTGAAGGTTAAGCTTACAGAATTCCTCATGGAGAAGTGGTTGGCCCTCCTGCAACATGAGATTCTTGCAATAGGACTTACGACTTAGTGTGTCAGCCATGACATTGGCCTTACCGGGAGTGTAAGTGATCCCTAAGTCGTAATCTGAGATCAACTCCAACCAACGTCTTTGTCTAAGGTTCAAATCTGGTTGGGTGAAGATATACTTGAGACTCTGGTGATCGATGTAAATCTCGCAACGCTTACAAAGAAGGTAATGTCGCTAGGTCTTAAGAGCATAGACTACGGCCGCAAGCTCTAGATCATGTGTAGTATAATTCTCCTCATGTGGATGCAACTATCGAGATGCATAGGCAATCACATGGCGATCTTGCATAAGAATGCTACCTAGTCCCTGTCGTGAGGCATCACAATAGATAATAAAGTCCTTAGTGAAATCCGGTGACATAAGTATGTGAGCAGAAGTCAAGCATGTTTTCAGATCCTAAAAACTGTGCTCACACTATGGGGACCACTCAAACTTTTTATCTTTCTTGAGAAGTTCCGTGAGAGGTTTGGCCACTTTGGAGAAGTTCTCAATGAAGCGGCGACAATAACTGGCTAGGCCAAGGAAACTCCTAACTTGCTTAACCATTTCAGGCAGAGTCCAATCAAGAAAGGCCTGAACTCTCTTGGGATTGATAGCAATGCCCTTACCAGATATCATGTGGCCTAGGTAGGTCACTTCTGGCAACCAAAATTCGCACTTGGAGAACTTGGCATAAAGGCAGTGCTCTCTGAGTTTCTCTAACACAAGTCTAAGATGTTCGGCATGCTCTTCCTCGTTCTTCGAGTAAATAAGAATATCATCGAGGTAAACCATGACGAACTTATCTCAATACTCCATGAAGATCGAGTTCATCAAGCGAGAGAATGTAGCTGGAGCATTGGTTAGACCAAAGTACATGACGGTGTACTCGTACTGGCCATAATGAGTGACAAAATTTGTCTTAGGAATGTCCCCATTTCTGATCTTGATTTGGTGGTAGCCTAACCTCAAATCCATCTTTGAAAAGACTGAGGATCCAGCGAGTTGATCATATAGGTCGTTGATCCTAGGGAGCGAATACTTGTTCTTTATCGTGACCAAATTAACGGGATGATAATCTACAACCATTCGGTCCGTACCATCCTTCTTCTTGATGAAGAGGACGGGGCAAGCCCAGGGAGAAGAACTAGGATGGACGAAACCCTTTTTGAAGGACTCATCAAGCTGTATCTTAAGCTCAGCTAGCTCTAAGGGTGCCATCTTGTAAGGTCTCCTGGAAATTGGGGAGGTTCCTGGGATAAGATCTATGACAAACTCTACATCTCTGTCAGGTGGAATACCTGCCAGTTCCTCAGGAAAGACATCCGGAAAGTCACGGACTACCGGGATATCCTCAAGGTCTGGAAGTGGGCTGGCATTAAGAGAGTAGAGCTGACGCTTTGCAACTCTAGTGGAGACAGTGACTAACTTGCCAGATGGATGTGTAAGCTGAACAGACCTGGTGAAACAATCAATCTTGGCATAATGGGCTTTCATCCAGTCCATACCCAAGATGATGTTAATATCTGTAGACTTGAGGGCTACAAGTGATGCAAGGAATACAAGTCTGTCAACAAGGATTTCATTACCATGGCTTACACTAGAAGTTTGCCATTTGGATCCAGGAGTTTGATGACTAGTGGAGAGGGCATATCACAAAATGAAATGTTGTGCAAGTTAGCATAGCTTTTAGAAATGAAGGAGTGAGATGCTCCAATGTCGAACAAAATTGATGTTGGATGGCAGTTGACAATGAGTGTACCAAGAACGACATCTGGATCATCATGAGCGTCTTTAGCTAAGACGTGATTCACATGTCCACGTTTAGTGGAAGCTGACTTGACACTGATCATCTTGCGTGATGGCTTACCACGAAGAACAGACTCCTCGAGCTGGGGTGGATTATACTTGGCTTGAGAGCAGTCATGTGCATAGTGTCCTGGCTCTCCACATGTGAAGCAAGTCCCTAAAGTAGGACGTGGACTCGCATTGACAAGCGGTCTACCAATAGGCATGGGTAGAGCATACAATTTAACTGGGGGAGGTACCACATAAGATGGCCTCGGTGAACAACGGGTGGAAGAGTGGAGTTCGGAACCCAAATTCGGCGCTTCTAAGAACTAGAACCGGAGGAAGAACCCAAATCACGGGTGTGCTTATGAGACTCCTCGTAAGTGAGCTAAGTTGTCTCTGCATTAATAGCCTTGTTCACAAGAGCCTAGAATATATTGCAATGGTGCAAGTGAAGATCACAACACAACTTGGGGTTGAGACCGTTCCGTAACCTAGCCTGCTTCTTGGCGTCTGTGGACACCTCCTCTGTAGCATAGCGGGCGAGGTTCTCAAACTCTCTACTGTAAGCATCAACAACCATCTTATCATGTGTGAAACTACAGAACTCTTCTCTCTTGCGGTCAATGAGAGCCTGAGGAATGTGATGTTCGTGAAAAGCCTCAGTGAAATCTCTCCATGTGGGTATCTGGCCAGCTGGAAGCATAGCCTCATAGTTCTGCCACCAAATACTAGCAGGACCTTCCAGATGATATGCAACATAGGTGACCTTGTCACCTTCAGCTACGTTCGCAGAACGCAGCTTGATAGTGACACTACGGAGCTAGTCATCGGCATCAAGTGGCTCAATGGAATGATGGAAGGTAGTTGGTTTCAGGCCAATGAAGTCATGAATGGACGCGGACTCTTTGTACTGATGGGAGGTGTTCTCTTCAATACGTGCTAACAAGCGGTTAGACTCTCGCTTGTTCTTCTCCATCTCTAACATGAACTCTGCCAACGAAGGCTGGTCGGGAGGATCCTTATCCCTACCATCTTCGTGGTTCCGGCTACGAGCAACAGAACTTCGGTTAACTGACGACATCCTGAAGTACCAACCAAGGAAACAAGGATGGATTCAGCATCATCATAAGGATGTAGAATATAGTACAAGGAAAATACTATCTCTTGAACTCCTAGGACAATTCCGGCAGCATAACATCGGTAAAATGCTCAAAATGAGACATCCTGCAAACGATGGGGTAGTACCATACTCAACATTATCACTCAAGGTTCTGTGATAGTACTAAACAGACTACACCAGAAGTACTCAAAAACTGGAATATGACTCTGATCAATCAATCCTAAGAGACTACGGAGTAGTAACACGTGATCCTGATAGACGGAAGAGAAAGCCTAGTTCCTTAACCGCGTAGGAAAGATAGGATGACTCAGATCAGAAGGCATGAGGTATAAGGAGTAAAAAGAGCCTTACGTTCCCTTCCACAATCAATTCCCTTATATAACTAAAGAATTTCTAGACTCAACTTTAACCAGTTTGGCTTGGTAATCCCACAGGCAGTCAGGCTCTAATACCAAAGCAGTCAGGACCCCGATTCTAAGTCACACCGATCTAGCATGCAACACGTCATATCACTTTGGGGCCTCATGCACGGTATTCCCATGGGTGTCGCCTTACCTGGCCCGGGACCATTTGCGCCTTTTGGCTCATGTATATGATAGTGTCGCTAGCATCCATATGACAGAGAACCCGGGCCGACATGACTAGTCGTGCACCCAAAGTGGCACTAAGTTACTGGGACAGGCATACATGAAACAACATCGAGCATGTCGGTCATCAGCGTGTGAATCCGGGCTGTAGCAACTGGGCTAACAGGACTCCGGGAATCTGGGCTGTAGTAGGCTAGCAGGACTCCGGAAATCACCGAGTGACATTTCCCCGAAGGGACAGACACAGGAACGATGTGAATCACATGTCGGCCAGTCTAACTATTCCGAAGCAGTAGTGCTGGGTTAGCAGGACTCCGGTGAACCGGGTTGTAGTGGACTACCATGGCTCAGTGGAAGCACCAGACTACATTTCCCCATAAGAGAGGCTACCAAGGATAGACAACTAGGTTGTCGGATCCCACACATAGCAATACACGTCACACGTACGCACAACATGCAAGTATGTGATGTACAACATGGCATCACAACATAACTCAAACTCATATAGACAAAGGCCCAGAAGGGCCACATAGCATTTAATACAAACAGGGGTCTCATGACCCATCATTCAGAGCATACAAGCAACAGAAGCATTACATGTCTGAGTACAGACAACTACAAAAGAAAAAGGCTGAGAAGCCTGACTATCTACAAGACCCTCCCAAGGGTACAAGATCGTAGCTGAGGTAATAAGCTACTCATCGAAGTCCAAGCGGAACTACTAGTGAGACAGCTGTCTCATCTGCAAAACATAAATTAAGCAAACGTGAGTTCAAAGGTACTCAGCAACACTTACATCAGATCCTATCATGCATGCATTAGTATCAAGAAGGCAATGTGGGGTTTAGTTGCAGCAAGCCAGCTTTGACTCCGTGGCTATCCTGTTCTACGACTACGAGTAACTTCTTTGAGGTAAGAAAACGCACACGAGTCCACTATTCACCACATCAATACACTAGTATGGATTCATTCCCGTCTCCCTACGAGAAGGCCATCCATAGCACTCACACTTGTCTTGAGCATCTTAGAGTATCCACTTTAAGTTGTCTATGTACCACGTAAGCATCCAAGAAGTCCATAACCGTGGACCCGACTATTCGAATAGATCATGATAACCCTGCAGGGGTGTACTTCTTCACACACGCTATCGCCACTTACCGTCATGTACATGTCATGTACCTCGGCAACCTTCAAGCGGAAGCCTGGCGAGGGTGTCGGCCACGACCTGACTAACCACGCAAGACTCTAGTCCAGGTTTATCGCCTATTCGGGTTCCATCCGCAAGGAGATCCGACCGAGGTTTCGCTCACGGCCCCAAACGATGTGAGAAGGGTTCCCAAGCCCACCATCCGGGTGCCACTTGGTACACCGTGCCACCTGTGCCTAGTCTATCCCAAGCCCACCCTGCCGGGTGCCACTTGGTAGAAGAATAACACTGCCTACAAACACCAGAAACTAGTTGCGAGTCCTGGACAGAGACCAAGTCGGTTAATAAGTCGAGAGGGGTCGAGTTACCGGAACCCAATGTGTGGTAGTATCTAGTCATTGGTAAACATACACAGAACTCAGTTCTTAGGGACGGTTCTAGTGAGACAACCCACCATGTACTCCTACATGGCCTCTCACCGCTACCTTTACCAAATCGTGTTCACACACTTAACTCTCAACATCAGAACATAGCACTGTACTCCAATTCATTCCCAATGAATCAGACCTGACATACTCTAAGCAATAGCAGGCAATGCATGGTAGGAACACAACATGGCTCAATAAACTCCTACACATGCTAGTGGGTTTCAACTATTTACGGTGGCAATGACAGGTCATGCAGAGGAATGGGTTCAACTACCGCAGCATAAAGTAGTAGTTGAATCATTGTTGTTGTAATGCGATAAAAGAGAGTAGGAGCGAGAGAGTAGGATTGTATTGGAATGGACAAGGGGGTTTGCATGCCTGGTAGATCAACAGGGGGGCATTGTTCCTCTGACAGGTACTCTGGATCGGTCTCCGGAGCAGGACCTATCGAGAAGGAACGGTGTCGACAATCAAAACACAAGCATATTCAACAATATGATGCATGAACATGGCATGAAGATGTGATGTTGTTTGAGCTAATGCAACTAGAATTCATTTGGTTGAAGTCCATTTGAACCAAAGGTTCAAATGCATCTCCAAAATAAACTCTTATAAATGCCATTCATGTGTTTTCACCTATACAGCAGGTATAAGTTGGTTTGTCATGCACGAAAATGGTACAAATGGATAGATTGCATTTTTCTGTTAATTTTTCATATATAAATTATTTCAATCTGAGCTACGGTTGAATTTCTATGATTTTTTGGAGTTTAGCTAATTTTATGGAATTTCCAAAATAGAAATAATCCAGAAAATCATTTATTGTGTTAGCACTGCGTCATGTCTGCATCAGCAGGTCAATAGCGCTGACCAGGTCAAACCTGACGTGTGGGGTCCACATGTCAGTGACATGGTTAGTTAACAGGGGGTTAATTAGCCTAACTAAAAATTAGAGGGCGTCGGGGCCCACTGTCAGTGTCTCTAGGAGTAATTAGTGCCTAATTAGAGGCCACGTCAGCAGTCGGCGGAGTTCGGCCGGCGACAACCAAAACTGCGGCGGCAACTCGCCGGACTTGCGCTACGAGCGGCGGCTGGACGCGCGGACACCACCGGCGTGTAGCCCGTCATTGTCCGCATCCAGTGGAGCATGTGGGAGGAGCTGGGGAGGACGGAGCTCGCCGGAGCGGAGCTCACCGGAGCGGAGCTCGCAGCGGCGGCCGGAGCACGGCTCCAAGCGGGATGTGGCTGCAGGGCATGGCAGGGGCTGCGGAGGGCCTCTACGGCCTCCTAGCGTCACCAGGATCACGGTGACGCGCGCGAGAGCGGCTGGCTCGGGCTCTGGTCATGGTGGCACCATGGACAGCAGCAAGGTGCTCGCGGGTTTGACGGTTAGCTGGGCTACGGCACGAAATCAAGCATAGGGAAGGAGGGGAAACGGAGGAAAGTTCACAGCGGTCTCGACGGCGTCGTGCGTGAGCTCGGGGATCCACTGGTGCGGCCGGAACAACGACGGCGATCTCGGGCAGCCGAAGGTGAAGACGATGATGGTGGCGGTGATGCAGTGCATCCCTGGTCGCTTGGCTCGTCGAGGACGATGTAGGCGACAAGGCGGAGCACTCAGACACGAAGAGAGGGTGAGGGGAAGGCGGTGGCTGCGCGGGCAGCGAGCGGCGGCGACGACCTCCGCTCGGGCAGGTCGAGTGAGAGGGATCCAGGGGAGGAGGGAGAATGAGAGCGAGTGAGAGAGGCCTCGGGGGTCGCGTGGCACTCGTAGCAGCCTCCAGCAGCAGCACCAAGCAGGAGCTGGCGATGCGCGTGCGCGCACCGCGAACACACGCCCCTGTCCTCCTGGCGAGAGGAAAGGGACGACTGGCATCGGCCAGTCAGCTGGGCCGGAGCAGATGGGATGCCAGGTAAGCCGAGGTAAGGTTCTTTTCTATTTTGTTTTCTTTTCTATTTTCTGACATTTGTTTTCTGATTTAATAGCAATACTAAATCATTTTATTTTCTTCTGACAATTTTTGCATGGACCTAAGGGATTATTCCAAAGCCCATCACCAAATTTCAGACTTTTTGGACATATATAAAATATATAACATATATATATCCAACGCAAATAATTATCGCATTAATTCCAAATGGCCAAAATAAATATTTATGAGCTCCTGATAATATTGGTTTGAATTTTGCCTCTGACCAATATTTTCAGAGAGCAACATGAACATTTTCTTGGACCTTTTTGGAGCAATTTTTATCTGGGTCATTTCCACAAACGATTTCTGAGGGTTTCACAAATCCCCATTTCAAACTTAAATTAAATTTAAACATGATGCTCACAAGAAGGCTAGCCTATGTCATACCAGAACTAGGGATGTGACAACTAAGTGGGTGTGCATCCAACTTGCTTGCTCATGAAGACCTAGGGCATTTTGAGGAAGCCCATCATTGGAATATACAAGCCAAGTTCTATAATGAAAAATTCCCACTAGTATATGAAAGTGATATCATAGGAGACTCCCTATCATGAAGATCATGGTGCTACTTTGAAGCACAAGTGTGGAAAAAGGATAGTAGCATTGTCCCTTCTCTCTTTTTCTCTCATTTTTTTATTTGGGCCTTTTTTTCTTTTCTTTTTCTTTTTTTTGCCTCTTTTTCGTCCAGAGTCTCATCCCGACTTGTGGGGGAATCATAGTCTGCATCATCCTTTCCTCACTTGGGACAATGCTCTAATAATGATGATCATCACATTTTATTTTCTTACAACTCAAGAATTACAACTTGATACTTAGAACAAAATATGACCCTATGTGAATGCCTTCGGCGGTGTACCGGGATGTGCAATGATGCATGAGTGACATGTATGAAGAATTATGAACGGTGGCTTTGCCACAAATACAATGTCAACTACATGATCATGCAAGCAATATGACAGCGATGAAGCGTGCCATAATAACGAAACGGTGGAAATGCCATAATAGGTAGGTATGGTGGCTGTTTTGAGGAAGGTATATGGTGGGTTTAAGGTACCGGCGAAAGTTGCGCGATACTAGAGAGGCTAGCAATGGTGGAAGGGTGAGAGTGCGTATAATCCATGAACTCAACATTAGTCATAAAGAACTCACATACTTATTGAAAAAATCTATTAGTTATCGAAACAATGTATTACGCGCATCCTCCTAGGGGGTTAGATTGGTAGGAAAAGACCATCGCTCGTCCCCGACCGCCACTCATAAGGAAGACAATCAATAAATAAATCATGCTCTGACTTCAGCACATAATGGTTCACCATACGTGCATGCTACGGGAATCACAAACTTCAACACAAGTATTTCTCAAATTCACAACTACTCAACTAGCATGACTCTAATATCACCATCTCCATATGTCAAAACAATTATCAAGTATCAAACTTCTCATAGTATTGAATGCACTTCTATGAAAGTTTTTATATTAAAGCAAATTTCTATGTTGTTCTAAAGGACTCTCAAAATAATATAAGTGAAGCATGAGAGATCAATTATTTCTATAAAATAAAACCACTGCCGTGCTCTAAAAGATATAAGTGAAGCACTAGAGCAAAAACTATATAGCTCAAAAGATATAAGTGAAGCACATAGAGTATTCTAATAAATTTCAAATCATGTGAGTCTCTCTCAAAAGGTGTGTACAGAAAGGATGATTGTGGTAAACTAAAAATTAAAGACTCAAATCATACAAGACGCTCCAAGCAAAACACATATCATGTGGTGAATAAAAATATAGCTCCAAGTAAAGTTACCGATAGACGAAGACGAAAGAGGGGATGCCTTCCGGGGCATCCCCAAGCTTAGGCATTTTGGTCTCCTTAAATTTTACCTTGGGTGCCATGGGCATCCCCAAGCTTAGGCTCTTGCCACTCTTTGTTCCATAATCCATCAAATCTTTACCCAAAACTTGAAAACTTCACAACACAAAACTCAAAATAGAAAATCTCGTGAGCTCCGTTAGCGAAAGAAAAACAAAACACCACTTCAAGGTACTGTAACGAACTCATTCTTTATTTATATTGGTGTTAAACCTACTGTATTCCAACTTCCCTATGGTTTATAAACTCTTTTACTAGCCATAGATTCATCAAAATAAGCAAACAACACACGAAAAACAGAATCTGCCAAAAACAGAACAGTTTGTAGTAATCTGTAGCTAACGCAACTTCTGGAACCCCAAAAATTCTAAAATAAATTTCTGGATGAGGAATATATCTATTAATCATCTTCAAAAAGAATTAACTAAATATCACTCTCCAAATAAAAATGGCAGCAATTCTCGTGAGCGCTAAAGTTTCTATTTTTTACAGCAAGATCAAAAGGACTTTCCCCAAGTCTTCCCAACGGTTCTACTTGGCACAAACACTAACTAAACACAAAACCACAACAAAAACAAAGTCTAGATAAATTATTTATTACTAAACAGGATCAAAAAGCAAGGAATAAAAATAAAATTGGGTTGTCTCCCAACAAGCGCTATCGTTTAACGCCCCTAGCTAGGCATAAAAGCAAGGATAGATCTAGGTATTGCCATCGTTGGTAGGCAATCCATAAATGGCTCTCATAATAGATTCATATGGTAATTTAATTTTCTTTCTAGGGAAGTGTTCCATGCCTTTCCTTAACGGAAATTGGAATATAATATTCCCTTCCTTCATATCAATAATTGCAACAATCGTTCTAGGGAAAGGTCTACCAAGAATAATAGGACATGAAGGATTGCAATCTATATAAAGAACAATGAAATCTAAGGGCACATAGTTCCTATTTGCAACAATAAGAACATCATTAATTCTTCCCATAGGTTTCTTAATAGTGGAATCTGCAAGGTGCAAGTTTAAAGAACAATCATCAAAATCACGGAAACCTAGCAAATCACACAAAGTTTTTGGAATCGTGGGAACACTAGCACCCAAATCACACAAAGCATAACACTCATGATATTTAATTTTAATTTTTATTGTAGGTTCCCACTCATCATAAAGTTTTCTAGGGATATAAACTTCCAACTCAAGTTTTTCTTCATAAGATTGCATCAAAGCATCAATGATATGTTTAGTAAAAGCTTTATTTTGACTATAAGCATGAGGAGAATTTAGCATGGATTTCAACAAGGAAATACAATCTATCAAAGAGCAATTATCATAATTAAATTCCTTGAAATCCAAGATAGTGGGTTCATTGATATCTAAATTTTTAACCTCTTCAATCCCACTTTTACCAATTTTTGCATCAAGATCTAAAAACTCCGAATTTCTGGAACGCCTTCTAGGTAAAGGTGGCTCATATTCAGTCCCATCATTATCAAGATTCATATTGCAAAACAAAGATTTAATAGGAGACACATAAATAAATTTTATATCTTCATCTTTATTTTCATAGAAACTAGAAGAACACGCTTTCACAAAGCAATCTTTCTTAGCAAGCATCCTAGCGGTTCTTTCTTTGTACTCATCAATGGAAATTCTCATGGCTTTGAGAGACACATTGATATCATGCTTAGGTGGAATAGATCTAAGATTCAAAGAATCAACATCAAGATAAGTTCTATCAACGTTCCTAGCCAATTCATCAACCTTAAGCAATTTTTCTTCAAGCAAAGCATTGAAATTCTTTTGCGAATTCATAAACTCCTTAACACTAGTCTCAAATTCAGAGGGCATCTTATTAAAATTTCCATAAGAATTGTTGTAGTATTTACCATAATTATTAGAGTAATTACTAGGAAACGGACTAGAATTAAAATTACCTCTATACGCATTATTACCAAAATTGTTCCTACCAACAAAATTCACATCCATAGATTCATTATTATTCTTAATCAAAGTAGGCAAAGGCCTATCATTAGCATAAGTAGGAGCACTCTTATTAGCAAACAATTTCATAAGTTCATCCATCTTTCCACTCAAAACATTAATCTCTTCAATTGCATGCACTTTTTTACTAGTAGATCTTTCGGTGTGCCATTGAGAATAATTACCATAATATTATCTAGGAGTTTAGTAGCTTCTCCTAAAGTGATTTCCATAAAAGTTCCTCCTATGGCCGAATCTAAAGATTTCTAGAAGCAAAATTCAATCCGGCATAAAAAATTTGTATAATCATCCAAAGATTCAAACCATGTGTAGGGCAATTACGTATCATTAAGTTCATCCTCTCCCAAGCTTGTGCAACATGTTCATGATAAAGTTGCTTAAAATTCATAATATCGTTTCTAAGAGAGATGATTTTAGCGGGAGGAAAATACTTAGAGATAAAAGCATCTTTGCACTTATTCCATGAATCAATACTATTTTTAGGCAAAGACGAAAACCAAGCTTTAGCACGATCTCTAAGCGAAAACAGAAATAGCTTCAATTTAACAATATCATTGTCCACATCTTTCTTCTTTTGCATATTACACAAATCAACAAAGCTATTTAGATGGGTAGCGGCATCTTCAATAGGAAGGCCGGAAAACGGATCTTTCATGACAAGAATCAACAAAGCAGCATTAATTTCACAAGATTCAGCATCGGTAAGAGAGCAATCGGAGTGCTAAGAAAATCATTGTTGTTGGTATTGGCAAAGTCACACAGTTTAGTATTATCTTGAGCCATCGTGACAAGCAAGCAATCCAACACATGATCAAACTAGAAGCAAGCGAAAAAGAGGCGAACAGAAAGAGAGGGCAAGAGGAAAAGAGGGCGAATAAAACGACAAGGATAAATTGGGGGAGAGGAAAATGAGAGGCAAATGGTAAATAATGTAATGTGAGGGATAAGAGTTTGTGATGGGTACTTGGTATGTCTTGACTTGTGCGTAGACTCCGACAACAGTGCCACAAATGGCTCGTTGTCAAGAGTCAAATCTTGACTTGACTTGGCGTGAATCTCCCCGGCAACAGCGCCAGAAATCCTTCTTGCTACCTCTTGAGCACTGTGTTGGTTTTCCCTTGAAGAGGAAAGGGTGATGCAGTAAAGTAGCGTAAGTATTTCCCTCGGTTTTTGAGAACCAAGGTATCAATCCAGTAGGAGATCACGCTCGAGTCCCACGCACCTACACAAACAAATAAGAACCTCACAACCAACGCGATAAAGGGGTTGTCAATCCCTTCACGGTCACTTACGAGAGTGAGATCTGATAGATATGATAAGATAATATTTTTGGTATTTTTATGATAAAGAGAAATAAAGATGCAAAGTAAAATAAACAGCAATAGAAATAACTAAGTGTTGGAAGACTAATATGATGGAAGATAGACCCGGGGGCCATAGGTTTCACTGGTGGCTTCTCTCAAGAGCATAAGTATTACGGTGGGTAAACGAATTACTCTCGAGCAATTGATAGAATTGAGCATAGTTATGAGAATATCTAGGCATGATCATGTATATAGGCATCACGTCCGCGACAAGTAGACCGAAATGATTCTGCATCTACTACTATTACTCCACACATCGACCGCTATCCAGCATGCATCTAGAGTATTAAGTTCATAAGAATAGAGTAATGCTTTAAGTAAGATGACATGATGTAGAGGGATAAACTCATGCAATATGATATAAACCCCAACTTTTTATCCTCGAAGGCAACAATACAAAACGTGCCTTGCTGCCCCTACTGTCACTGGGAAAGGACACCGCAAGATTAAACCCAAAGCTAAGCACTTCTCCCATTGCAAGAAAGATCAATCTAGTAGGCCAAACCAAACTGATAATTTGAAGAGACTTGCAAAGATAAACCAATTATACATAAAGGAATTCAGAGGAGATTCAAATATTGTTCATAGATAAACTTGATCATAAACCCACAATTCATCGGATCTTGACAAACACACCGCAAAAGAAGATTACATCGAATAGATCTCCAAGAAGATTGAGGAGAACTTTGTATTGAGATCCAAAGAGAGAGAAGAAGCCATCTAGCTAATAACTATGGACCCGAAGGTCTAAAGTAGACTACTCATACATCACCGGAGAGGCCATGGAGTTGATGTAGAGGCCCTCCATAATCAATGCCCCCTTCGGCGGAGCTCCTGAAAAGGCCCCAAGATGGGATCTCTCGGGTACAGAAGGTTGCGGCGGTCGAATTACGTTTTCATGGTGCTCCTGGATGGTTGGGGGGTCCATGGACTTATATAGGAGGAAGAAGTAGGTCAGTGGAGCAACGAGGGGCCCACGAGGGTGGAGGGCGCGGCCAGGGGGGTAGGAACGCCCCCTGCCTCGTGGCCTCCTCGATTGTTTCTTGACGCCCACTCCAAGTCTCCTGGATCACGTTTGTTGAGAAAATCACGTTCCCGAAGGTTTCATTTCGTTTGGACTCCGTTTGATATTCCTTTTCTTCGAAACCCTAAAATAGGCAAAAAAAACAACAATTTGGGCTAGGCCTCCAGTTAGTAGGTTAGTCCCAAAAATGATATAAAAGTGTAAAATAAAGCCTATTAACATCCAAAATAGATAACATAATAGCATGGAGCAATCAAAAATTATAGATACGTTGGAGACGTATCAGGCCGCGACACCACCGGCCTCATGACCACCTCGCGAAGATGAGACCTCCTTTTCTTCGGAGGGAGCAGCTCAGGCACGTTGAGGGGGGTCTTGCCCTTCTCTGCGGCCGAGAACCTCCGGATCGGCGCCATGTCTGCATGAGTGAGGAGCGGAGCAAGGAAGAAGAGGAAGCGGGAGAGGCAGAAGAAGGATGGGTGACAGGGGCTCCGCCCACATCCCATTTATACCAGGAGAAGGCCAACCAGCACCCCCACGATCACATGTAATGATGGTCTTCATTGCATGTCGCAGGGACTTGTCATGTTGGGCAGTTGCCGAGGCAGCATGGGGAAGTAGAGACGCCCACGTCCAATCAACCGCCACGCATCGACCGAGGCCGCAGGCTATTGGGGCCCGCAGCGCTCCACACTTGACCCTTGGCTTTGCCTCGAAGCCAAGCCCAAGCGCACCTTGGGCCCAGGGGCTACTATCGGTGTTCTGGGAATGGGGGTCCCAGACTTGCCTGCCTGTGGCCCATGGCGTGGCTTTGCTGGCAGGCATGTATGCCCATCTTCATCAACAAGGAATCAATACCCTTGCGAGGGGCCAAGCCTCGTGAGGAGAACGTCACAAGACCTCCTCAGGAGCGGCCTCACCAGGCTGGCTCGTGAGGGGTGGAGAGTTCAAGGCCGGGCAAGCCTCGTGAGGTTCTCGTGACATAAGCCATGACGATCGAGACCAGGCGGGCGCCAGGCAGGCACCAGCGCGCGCAGCATCCTTGTTTCCTCTTTAGTCCTAAGGGGGACAAGCGCAGGCGCGGAGTACCGAGGCATCAAGCAAAGGTTTCCATATTGGTGCAATGAGACCAAGACCAGAAGGACGGTAAGATGGAGGTCACCATGGAGCCCAAGACGGCGCCACCGCCAGAACCTTTGGCAGGCGAAGACCACCTTTTGTCAGGATAGCTTGTACTAGTTGTCCCCTTTCAAATTGGCCGTTGTTGGCTCCCTCCCGCTCAATATTTGGGGAGAGGACCAGGGCCTCTATAAATAGGACTAGCCACCACCATAGGCGGGTACGGATCATCAAGATCATCCTCAGCCACACAAGTTCACCAAGCACAAGAACACCTCAACCTCAGGAGGCTGTTCTTCCCCTTGTACTGTTCGTCTTCAGCCCAAGAGGCAATCCACCACCACCACACTGGAGTAGGGTATTACACCACAACGGTGGACCAAACTAGTATAAATCTTGTGTCCTTTGTGTTGCGAGTTTGTCGAGTTAGTTCGTGGGATCTAGGCTAAGTTAGGGCGCGGATCGGTAGGAGGGGAGATCTTCCCGCGCACCCCAGTGTTCGAACCTTAAGGGTTTTGCCGGAACCCGTGATCCGACATTGGTGAATTGCTATGATTGGTTTAATTTGCCTGTGGTTATGTTGATGTCCTTTGGTGCCCATCATATGAGCGCGTGCGTGGATCACACCATAGGGTTAGTTGTATGTTGATAAGACTATGTATTGGAGGGAAAGAGTGACAGAAGCTTCAACCTAGCATAGAAATTGATGCATACGGGATTGAAGGGGGACCAATATATCTTAATGTTATGGTTGGGTTTTACCTTAATGAACGTTAGTAGTTGCGGATGCTTGCTAATAGTTCCAATCATAAGTACATAGAATTCCAAGTCAGGGATGACATGCTAGCAGTGGCCTCTCCCACATAAAACTTGCTACCAGTCTAGTAAAGTAGTCAATTGCTTAGGGACAATTTGGCAACTCCTACCACCACTTTGCCACACTCGCTATACTAACTTTATTGTTTCTTTATCTAAACAGCCCCTACTTTTTGTTTACACGCTCTTTATTATCTTGCAAACCTATCCAACAACACCTACAAAGTACTTCTAGTTTCATACTTGTTCTAGGTAAAGCGAACATTAAGCGTGCGTAGAGTTGTATCGGTGGTCGATAGAACTTGAGGGAATATTTGTTCTACCTTTAGCTCCTCGTTGGGTTCGACACTCTTACTTATCGAAAGAGGCTACAATTGATCCCCTATACTTGTGGGTTATCAGGACACCGCAAGATTGAACCCAAAGCTAAGCACTTCTCCCATTGCAAGAAAGATCAATCTAGTAGGCCAAACCAAACTGATAATTCAAAGAGACTTGCAAAGATATTAAATCATGCATAAAAGAATTCAGAGAAGAATCAAATATTATTCATAGATAATCTTGATCATAAACCCACAATTCATCGGATCTCGACAAACACACCGCAAAAAAGAATTACATTGAATAGATCTCTAAGAGAATCGAGGAGAACTTTGTATTGAGATCCAAAGAGAGAGAAGAAGCCATCTAGCTAATAACTATGGACCTGAAGATCTGTGGTAAACTACTCACACATCATCGGAGAGGCTATGGTGTTGATGTAGAAGCCCTCCGTGATCGATTCCCCCTTTGGCGGAGTGCCGAAAAAGGCCCCAAGATGGGATCTCATGGGTACAAAAGGTTGCTGCGGTGGAAATAGGGTTTCGTGGTGCTCTCAGATGTTTTTGCGGTATATGGGTATATATATGCGAAAGAAGTAGGTCGGCGGAGCCACGAGGGGCCCACGAGGGTGGGGCGCGCCTACCCCCTGGGCGCGCCCTCCTACCTCGTGGCTGCCTCGTTTCTTCCTTGACATCCACTTCAAGTCTCCTAGATTGCGTTTATTCCAAAAATAACTCTCTCGAAGGTTTCATTCCGTTTGGATTCCATTTGATATTCCTTTTCTGCGAAACACTGAAATAGGCAAAAAAACAGCAATTTGCACTGGGCCTTTGGTTAGTAGGTTAGTCCCAAAAATAATATAAAAAGGTATATTAAAGCCCATTAAACATCCGAAACAGATAATATAATAGCATGGAACAATCAAAAATTGTAGATACATTGGAGACGTATCAGTGATCTTCACCTTTCCTTTTTACATTTTATCCTTTGGCAAGCACTATGTGTTGGAAAGATCCTGATATATATACCTAGTTGGATGTGGGTTTTCATAAAGCATTATTGTTGACATTACCCTTGAGGTAAAATGTTGGGAGGCAAAACTATAAGCCCCTATCTTTCTCTGTGTCTGATTAAAACTCCATACCCATAAGTATTGCATGAGTGTTAGCAATTGTGAAAGACTATATGATAGTTGAGTATGTGGACTTGCTGAAAAGGTCTTATATTGACTCTTTCCTGTGTTATGATAAATTGCAATTGATTCAATGACTGAGATTATAGTTTGTTAGTTTTCAATGAAGTTTATGATTCATACTTGAAATTGTGATTGAATTGTTACTTTAGCATAAGAGATCATATGACAATATATATATATATAAGTTGTTGTTCTAAGAATGATCATGATGCCCTCATGTCTGTATTTTATTTTTATCGACACCTCTATCTCTAAACATGTGGACATATTTTTCGATTTCGGCTTTCACTTGAGGACAAGCGAGGTCTAAGCTTGGGGGAGTTGATACGTCCATTTTGTATCATGCTTTCATATCAATATTTATTGCATTATGGGATGTTATTACACATTATGTCACAATACTTATGACTATTCTCTCTTATTTTACAAGGTTTACATAAAGAGGGAGAATGCCGGCAGCTGGGATTCTGGGCTGGAAAAGGAGCAAATATTAGAGACCTATTCTGCACAGCTCCAAAAGTCCTGAAACTTCACAGAAGTAATTTTCAGAATATATAAAAAATACTGAGTGCAAGAAGTACCAGAGGGGGGCCACTCACTAGCCACGAGGGTGGGGGCGCGCCCCTGCCTCGTGGCCCCCCTGGTGGCCCTCCGATGCCCATCTTCTGCTATATGGAGTCTTTCGTTGAGGAAACAATCATCAGCAAGCTTTCGGGACGAGACTCCGCCGCCACGAGGCGGAACCTTGGCAAAACCAATCTAGGGCTCTGGCGGAGCTGTTCTGCCGGGGAAACTTCCCTCTGGGAGGGGGAAATCATCACCATTGTCATCACCAACGCTCCTCTCATCGGGAGGGGGCCAATCTCCATCAACATCTTCACCAGCACCATCTCCTCTCAAACCCTAGTTCATCTCTTGTATCCAATTCTTGTCTCTATGTCTGGGATTGGTACCTGTAGGTTGCTAGTAGTGTTGATTACTCCTTGTAGTTGATGCTAGTTGGTTTATTTGGTGGAAGATCATATGTTCAGATCCTATATGCATATTAATACCCCTCTGATTATGAACATGAATATGCTTTGTGAGTAGTTACGTTTGTTCCTGAGGACATGGGAGAAGTCTTGCTATTAGTAGTCATGTTAATTTGGTATTCGTTCGATATTTTGATGAGATGTATGTTGTCTCTCCTCTAGTGGTGTTATGTGAACGTCGACTACATGACACTTCACCATTATTTTGTCCTAGAGGAAGGCATTGGGAAGTAATAAGTAGATGATGGGTTGCTAGAGTGACAGAAGCTTCAACCCTAGTTTATGTGTTGCTTCGTAAGGGGCTGATTTGGATCCATATGTTTCATGCTATGGTTAGGTTTACCTTAATACTTTTGTTGTAGTTGCGGATGCTTGCAATAGAGGTTAATCATAAGTGATAAGATCCTGATATATATAGCTAATTGGATGTCGGTTTTCATAAAGCATTATTGTTGACATTACCCTTGAGGTAAAAGGTCGGGAGGCAACACTATAAGCCCCTATCTTTCTCTATGTCCGATTAAAACTTCATACCCATAAGTATTGCATGAGTGTTAGCAATTGTGAAAGACTAAATGATAGTTGAGTGTGTGGACTTGCTGAAAAGCTCTTATTTTGACTCTTTCTGATGTTATGATAAATTGCAATTGCCTCAATGACAGAGATTATAGTTTGCTAGTTTTCAATGAAGTTTCTGATTCATACTTTACATTGTGAATGGATTGTTATGTTAGCATAAGAAACCATATG
>NC_041380.1:523281577-523298553 GCF_002162155.2 Triticum dicoccoides | reverse complement strand
CTAAGAATGATCATGATGCCCTCATGTCTGTATTTTATTTTATCGACACCTCTATCTCTAAACATGTGGACATATTTTTTGATATCGGCTTCCGCTTGAGGACAAGCGACGTCTAAGCTTGGGGGAGTTGATACGTCCATTTTGCATCATGCTTTTATATCGATATTTATTGCATTATGGGCTGTTATCACACATTATGTCACAATACTTATGCCTTTTCTCTCTTATTTTACAAGGTTTACATGAAGAGGGAGAATGCCGGCAGCTGGAATTCTAGGCTGGAAAAGGAGCAAATATTATAGACCTATTCTGCACAACTTCAAAAGTCCTGAAACTCCACGAAAGTCAGTTTTGGAATATATAAAAAATATTGGGCGAAGGAAGCACCAGAGGGGGCCACCCACTGTCCACGAGGGTGGAGGGCGCGCCCCCTGCCTCGTGGGCCACCTGGAAGTCCCTCGATGCCCATCTTCTGGTATAAGGTGTCTTTCGCCCTGGAAAAAATCAGAAGGAAGCTTTCGGGTCGAAGCGCCGCCATCTCGAGGCGGAACCTTGGCGGAACCAATCTAGGGCTCCGGTGGAGCTGTTCTGCTGGGGAAACATCCCTCCGGGAGGGGGAAATCGTCACCATCATCATCACCATCGATCCTCTCATCGGGACGGGGTCAATATCCATCAACATCTTCACCGGCACCATCTCCTCTCAAACCCTATCTCATCTCTTGTATCCGATTTTTGTCTCAAAACCTCAGATTGGTACCTGTGGGTTGCTAGTAGTGTTGATTACTCCTTGTAGTTGATGCTAGTTGGTTTATCCGGTGGAAGATTATATGTTCAGATCCTTTATGAATATTAATACCCCTCTGATTATGAACATGAATATTATTTGTGAGTAGTTACATTTGTTCCTGAGGACATGGGAGAAGTCTTTCTATAAGTAGTCATGTGAATTTGGTATTCGTTCGATATTTTGATGAGATGTATGTTGTCTTTCCTCTAGTAGTGTTATGTGAACCTCGACTACATGACACTTCACCATTGTTTGGGCCTAGGGGAAGGAATTGGGAAGTAATAAGTAGATGATGGCTTGCTAGAGTGATAGAAGCTTAAACCCTAGTTTATGTGTTCCTTCGTAAGGGGCTGATTTGGATCCATATGTTTCATGCTATGGTTAGGTTTACCTTAATTCTTCTTTCGTAGTTGCGGATGCTTGCGAAGGGGGTTAATCATAAGTGGGATGCTTGTCCAAGGAAGGGCAGTACCCAAGCATCGGTCCACCCACATATCAAATTATCAAAGTAACGAACGTGAATCATATGAGCATGATGAAAACTAGCTTGACGATAATTCCCATGTGTCCTCGGGAGCGCTTTCCTTTATATAAAAGTTTGTCCAGGCTTGTCCTTTGCTACAAAAAGGATTGGGACACCTTGCTGCACCTTGTTTACTTTTGTTACTTGTTACTCGTTACAAATTACCTTATCACAAAACTCTCTCTTACCAATAATTTCAATGCTTGCAGAGAATACCTTACTAAAAACTGCTTGTCATTTCCTTCTGCTCCTCATTGGGTTCGACACTCTTGCTTATCGAAAGGACTAGATAGATCCCCTATACTTGTGGGTCATCACTTAGCTTATTTCTATCAAAAATGGCATAATATGCTTAGTTAACTCAAAAATGGCATAAGTTTACCTAGGTTAGCTCCCAAATGACCAAGTTTACCTAGGTTAGCTCCAATATGATACATTTTGCCTAGGTTAGCTCCAAAATTACCTATTTACCTAGCTTAGCTCTAAAATGACCTACACAATTAGCATTTTTACCTAGCTTACTTAGAAGAAGAAGAAGAAGAAGATAAAGAAGAGGAGAGGAGAAAAAGAAATAGAAGATAAATTCTTCTTCTTCTTTTTCTTCTTCCTTTTCTTATTTTTCTTCTAGCTAGTCTTCTTCTTGTTCTTGTTCTTCTTCTTCTAACTTTCATCTTTCCCAATTTGCAGATTTGCTTTAGATGAGGAAGCTTGCATTGATGGAGTGTACTCTTCTCCCTGTGCTTCCTTTTTGTTTATGGAAACTTGTTTGAAACTTCTTTTGGATATGAATGTATATATGGGCATGTTGTTGGTAACTTCTTTTGGATATGTATGTATATATGGATATGTTGTTGGAAACTTCTTGTTGGAAATCATTGTATATATGTTGGATATGTTGTTGGAAACTTGTATGTTTCTTATGTTGTTGGAAACTTATTGTTGGTATGCTTGTTGAAATTCTTTTGAAATGTGTGTGTGTGTGTGTATTTGTGAAATTCTGTCAAATTGAATGATTAAAGAAAAACAGGGGCTATAAAGGCACTTTGCCGTCAGCTGGCAGACGACAAAGAGCTTTGCCATAAGCCAGCTGACGGCAAAGTTGCCACGTGGCAGCTACCTATGCAACCTGGGGGCCTATATGGTTTCTTTGATGTCTGCCAGCAGACGGCAAAGCGTGTTGTTAACCACCTAACAGCCATAAGTTGTCACGTGTGCCGTCTAGGTCCTTTGTCGTCTGCTGGCGGATGGCAAAGACCATTTCATCTTTGCCATCCGCCAGCAAACGGCAAAGAGCCCTTAACCGTAGCCTATTCAGCCGGACTTGTTGCCGTCTGCTAGGCGTGCCTTTGCCGTCCGCCAGGCGTGCCTTTGCCGCCAGCCATGGTAGACGACAAAGTGCATGATTCTTGTAGTGAGTGAGTAATCATGAATTTGAGAAATACTTGTGTTAAGGTTTGTGAGTCTCGTAACATGCACGTATGGTGCACCGTTATGTAACGAAGTTGGAGCATGAGATATTTTTTGATTGTCTTCCTTATGAGTGGCAGTCGGGGACGAGCAATGGTCTTTTCCTACCAATATATCCCCCTAGGAGCATACACGTAGTAATTTGTTTCGATGACTAATAGATTTTTGCTATAAGTATGTGAGTTCTTTATGACTAATGTTGAGTCCATGGATTATGCGCACTCACACCTTTCCGCCATTGCTAGCCTCTCTTGTACCATGCAACTTTCGCCGATACCATAAACCCACCATATACATTCCTCAAAACAGCCACCATACCTACCTATTATGGCATTTCCATAGCCATTCCGAGATATACTGCCATGCAACTTTCCACCGTTCCGTTTATTATGACACGCATCATCATTGACATATTGCCTTGCATGATCATGTAGTTGACATCGTATTTGTGGCAAAGTCACCGTTCATCATTTTTCATACATGTCGCTCTTGATTCATTGCACATCCCGGTACACCGCCAGAGGCATTCATATAGAGTCATATTTTGTTCTAAGTATCGAGTTGTATTTTTGAGTTGTAAGTAAACAGAAGTGTGATGATCTTCATTATTAGAGCATTGTCCCATGTGAGGAAATAAAAAAGAAAAATGAAGTCCAAATAAAAAAAGAAGGCCCAAAAAAAGAGAGAGAAAAGAGAGAAGGGACAATGTTACTATCCTTTTTCCCACACTTGTGCTTCAAAGTAGCACCATGATCTTCATGATAGAGAGTCTCCTATGTTGTCACTTTTATATACTAGTGTGAATTTTCATTATAGAACTTGGCTTGTATATTCCAACGATGGGCTTCCTCAAAATGCCCTAGGTCTTCGTGAGCAAGCAAGTTCGATGCACACCCACTTAGTTTTTCATTTGAGCTTTCATAAACTTATAGCTCTAGTGCATCTGTTGCATGGCAGTCCCTACTCACTCACATTGATATCTATTGATGGGCATCTTCATAGCCCGTTGATACGCCTAGTTGATGTGAGACTATCTCCCTCTTTTTGTCTTCTCCACAACCATCGTCTACTCCACCTATAGTGCTATGTCCATGCACGCTCATGTATTGCGTGAAAGTTGAAAAGGTTTGAGAACATCAAAAGTATGAAACAATTGCTTGGCTTGTCATCAGGGTTGTGCATGATTTAAATGTTTTGTGTGATGAAGATGGAGCATAGCCATACTATATGATTTTGTAAGGATAAGCTTTCTTTGGCCATGTTATTTTGAGAAGACATAATTATTTTGTTACTATGCTTGAAGTATTATTGTTTTTATGTCAATATTAAAATTTTGTTTTGAATCTTACGGATCTAAACATTCATTCCACAATAAAGAGAATTACATGGATAAATATGTTAGGTAGCATTCCACCAAAAATTCTGTTTTTATCATTTACCTACTCGAAGATGAGCGGGAATTAAGCTTGGGGATGCTTGATACGTCTCCAACATATCTATAATTTTTGATTGTTCCATGCTATTATATTATCTATCTTGGATGTTTTATATGCATTTATATGCTATTTTATATAATTTTTGGGACTAACCTAGAGCCTAGTGTCAGTTTCTGTTTTTTTCTTGTTTTTGAGTTTCGCAGGAAAGGAATATCAAACGAAGTCCAATTGACCTGAAACTTCACGACGATTGTTTTTGGACTAGAAGAAGCCCCCAAAGAAAAAGAGTTGGGCCAGAAGAGCCATGAGGCCTCCACAAGGGTGGAGTGCACGCCCTCCGATCTTGTGGTCCCCTCATGGACTCCCCTGACTTGTTCTCGACGCCAACACCTCTTATATATCCCCAAACCTCCAGAACAGAACCTAGATCGGGAGTTCCACCGCCGCAAGCCTCTATAGCCACCAAAAACCAATCGGGGCCCTCTTCATCATCCCAGCAGTCTCCATGACGAGGAGGGAGTAGTTCACCCTCGGGGCTTAGGGTATGTACCAGTAGCTATGTGTTTGATCTCTCTCTCTCTCTTGTGTTCTTGATATGGCACGATCTTGATGTACCGCGAGCTTTGCTAGTATAGTTGAATCATATGGTGTTTTTCCCCTCTACCTTCTTGTAATGGATTGAGTTTTCCCTTTAAAGTTATCTTATCGGATTGATTCTTCAAGGATTTGAGAACACTTGATGTATGTCTTGCATGTGTTTATCTGTGGTGGCAATGGGATATTCACGTGATCTACTTGATGTATGTTTTGGTGATCAACTTGCGGGTTCTGTGACCTTGTGAACTTATGCATAGGTGTTGGCGCACGTTTTCGTCTTGACTCTCCGATAGAAACTTTGGGGCACTCTTTGAAGTTCTTTGTGTTGGTTTGAATAGATGAATCTGAGATTGTGTGATGCATATCGTATAATCAAACCCGCGGATACTTGTGGTGACATTGGAGTATCTAAATGACATTAGGGATTTGGTAAGGTGTTATTTTAGTACGAACTCTAGGGTTGTTTGTGACACTTATAGGAATAGCCTAATAGATCGATCAGAAAGAATAACTTTGAGGTGGTTTCGTACCCTCAATAATCTCTTTGTTTGTTCTCCGCTATTAGTGACTTTGGAGTGACTCTTTGTTGCATGTTGAGGGATTGTTATATGATCTAATTATGTTATCATTGTTGAGAGAACTTGCACTAGTGAAAGTATGAACCCTATGCCTTGTTTCCAAGCATTGCAATACCATTTTCGCTCACTTTTTTTACTTGCTACCTTACTGTTTTTATATTTTTAGATTACAAAAATCCATATCTACCATCCATATTGCACTTGTATCACCATCTCTTCGCCGAACTAGTGCACCTATACAATTTACCATTGTATTGGGTGTGTTGGGGACACAAGAGACTCTTTGTTATTTGGTTGTAGGGTTGTTTGAGAGAGACCATATTCATCCTATGCCTCCCACGGATTGATAAACCTTAGGTCATCCACTCGAGGGAAATTTGCTACTGTCCTACAGACCTCTGCACTTGGAGGCCCAACAACGTCTACAAGAAAAAGGTTGCGTAGTAGACATCATGGCCCCCTCCTAGTATTTCTTCCTCCAATATTTTTTATATATTCAATAATAATTCTCCATAATTTTTCAGGTCATTAGGAGTTGTGCAGAATAGCTATCTCTGTTGTAGCATTTCTAGTACTTCACTTATATCTTTTTAGAGCACGGCGATGGTTTTATTTTATAGAAATTAATAAACTCTCATGCTTCACTTATATTATTTTGAGAGTCAGCATGGTAATTTGCTTAGTTGTGAATGTAGTCCTAATATGATGGGCATCCAAGGGAAATATAATAAAAACTTTCATATAGAGTATTGAATACATGAGAAGTTTTATTCCTTGCATTTGTTTTGAGATACGAAGATGGTGATATTAGAGTCATGCTAGTAGTAAATTGTGGAGTCAAAGAAATAATTGTGTTAAGGTTTGTGATTCTCGTAGCATGCACATATAGTCTTCTAGTTATGTGATGAAGTTGGAGCGCAATTTATTCTTGATTGTCTTCCTTTGCGTGAAAGTCGGGAGCGCATGATGGTTAACTCCTACCAACCTCTCCCCTAGGAGCATGCGAGTAGTACTTTGCTTCGAGGGCTAATAGATTTTTTGCAATAAGTATGTGAGTTCTTTATGACTAATGTTGAGTCCATGGATTATACGCACTCTTACCCTTTCACCTTTGCTAGCCACTCTTGTACCGCGCAAATTTCGCCAGTGCATTAAACCCACCTTATACCCTTCCTCAAAACAGCCACCATACCTATCTACTATGTCATTTTCATAGCCATTCCGAGATACATCGTCATGTAACTCCACCATGATGACCCACAAGTATAGGGGATCAATTGTAGGTCTTTTCGATAAGTAAGAGTGTCAAACCCAATGAGGAGCAGAAGGAAATGGCCAGTAGTTTTTAGTAAGGTAATGTCTGCAAGTGCTGAAATTGTAAGTACCAGAGTAGTTCGATAGCAAGATAATTTATAACAAGCAAGTAATGATAGTAGTAACAAAAGTGCAGCAAGGTAACCCAATCCTTTTGAGGCAAAGGACAGGCCAAAACGGTCTCTTATAATAAGTAAAATGTTCTTGAGGTACACGGGAATTTCATCTAGTCACTTTCATCATGGTGGTTTAATTCGTGTTTGCTACTTTGATAATTTGATATGTGGGCTGACCGGTGCTTAGGTGTTGTTCTTACTTGAACAAACCTCCTACGTATGATTAACCCTCCCGCAAGCATCTGCAACTACGATAAAAGTATTAAGAATAAATTCTAACCATAGCATTAAACTTTTGTATCCAATCGGTCCCTTACGGGATAGCGCATAAACTGGGGTTTAAGTTTCTATCGCTCTTGCAACCCATCATCTAATTTCTACTCCACAATGCATTCCCTTAGGCCCAAATATGGTGAAGTGTCATGTAGTCGACGTTCACATGACACCACTAAGGGAATCACAACATACATACTATCAAAACATCGAACGCATTTCAAATTCACATGATTACTTGCAACATGATTTCTCCTGTGACCTCAAGAACAAAGGTAACTACTCACAAATGATAAACATTCTCATGATCATAGGGGTATTAAATAGCATATTGGATCTGAACATATAATCTTGAACCAAATAAACCATATAGTAATCAACTACAAGATGTAATCAACAC
The DNA here is from genome assembly GCF_002162155.2 of Triticum dicoccoides. Classification (NCBI taxonomy): domain Eukaryota; kingdom Viridiplantae; phylum Streptophyta; class Magnoliopsida; order Poales; family Poaceae; genus Triticum; species Triticum dicoccoides. The sequence continues at coordinate 523,291,059 of NC_041380.1, read as the reverse complement.
TACCAGTCACCCACAAGTACCAATCTATAGTTCCGGTAACAAGATTGAACACAAGAGATGAACTAGGGTTTGAGAGGAGATGGTGTTGTTGAAGATGTTGACGGAGATTGCCCTCCCCAAGATGGGAGAGTTGTTGGTGATGATGATGACGATGATTTCCCCCTCCGGGAGGGAAGTACCCCCGGCGGAATCGCTCCGCCGGAGGGCAAAAGTGCTCCTCCCAAGTTCCGCCTCGAGACGGCGGCGCTCCATCCCGAAAGTCCTCTCCTTATTTTTTTTCTAGGTCAAAATGACTTATATACCAAAAGATGGGCACCGGAGGTGGGCCGAGGAGGGCACAACCCACCAGGGCGCGCCTGGGCTCCCTGGCACGCCCAGGTGGGCTTGCCCACCTGGTGGGCCCCATCTGGTAGTTATTTGCTCCAATAATTCTTAAATAATCCATAAAAATCTCCGTGAAGTTTCAGCTTGTTTGGATTTGTGCAGAATAGGTGGCCTGGCGTAGCTTTTCCAGGTCCAGATTTCCAGCTACCAAAATTCTCCCTCTTGGTGTATACCTTGCAAATTATGAGAGAAAAGGCTTAGAATTACTCCAAATAGCATTGTTATGGATAAAAACATTATAAATAACAGTAAGAAAACATGATGCAAAATGGATGTATAACACCGTTCCGTTTATTATGACATATACCATCATTGACATATTGCTTTGCATGATCATGTAGGTTGTGTAGTATTTGTGGCTTGGCCACCTTACTCTTTATCATTGCACATCCCGGTACACCACCGGAGGCATCCATATAGAGTCATATCTTTGTTCTAGTATCGAGTTGTAATTTTGAGTTGTGAGTAAATAAAAGTGTGATGATCATCATTATTAGAACATTGTCGCATGTGAGGTTATAAAAAAAGAGGCCAAAAAGAGCCAAATAAAAAAGAATAGAAAGGAAAAAAAGAGAAGGGACAATGTTACTATCATTTTCTACACTTGTGCTTCAAAGTAGCACCATGTTCTTCATGATAGAACTTTTCATTATAGAAATCGGCTTGTATATTCCAACGATGGGCTTCCTCAAATGCCCTAGGTCTTCATGATCAAGCAAGTTGATGCACAACCACTAGTTTTATTTTGAGCTTTCATACACTTATAGCTCTAGTGCATCTGTTACATGGCAATCCCTACTCACTCAATTGATATCAATTGATGGACATCTCCATAGTCCATTGATTTTCCTAGTTAATGTGACACTTTCTCCCTTATTTTGTCTATTACCACCTTCTACTCCACCCATGGTGCTATGTCCATGGCTCACGCTCATGTATTGCGTGAAGAGTTGAAAAAGCTGAAGTGTGTTAAAAAGTATCAAACAATTGCTTGGCTGACACCAGGGTGGGCATGATTTATACTTTGTGTTAAGAAGAGAGAGCATAACAATACTATATGATTTTGTAGGGATAACTTTCTTTAGCCATGTTATTTTTTAAGCTTAATGATTTGCTTTTTAGTGTGCTTGAAGTACTATTGTCTTTGTGTCAATGAACTTTTGTTTTGAATCATACGGATCTGAATATTCATGCCAAATAAAAGAGTTTGCGTTGATAAATATGTTAGGTATCATTCCACATCAAAAAAATTGTTTTTATCATTTACCTACTCGAGGACGAGCAGGAATTGAGCTTGGGTATGCTTGATACGTCTCCAACATATATATAATTTTGTATTGTTCCATGCAATTATATTATCTGTTTTGGATGTTTTATATGCATTAATATGCTATTTTATATTTTTTTGGGACTAACCTATTAACATAGAGCCCAGTGCCAGTTTCTATTTTTTCCTTGTTTTTGAGTTTTGCAGAAAAAGAATATCGAATGGAGTCCAAATGGAATAAAAATTTACGACGATTTTTCTTAGACTAGATACCCGTAGGACTCGAGAACCAAGTCAGAAGAGTTCCGAGGCAGCGGCAAGGGTGCAGGCCGCGCCCTAGGGGGCGCCCCTGCCTTGTGGCCCCCTCGGGAGTCCACCGACCTACTTCTTCGTCCTATAAATTCATATATATTCCAAAACCCTCAGAAGCACCCATGAAAATACTTTTCCACCGCCGCAGGTCTATGGCCTTGTGAGATCCCATCTGGAGGCCTTTTCTGGTACTCTATCGGAGGGGAATTCGACCATGGAGGGCTTCTACAGCAACCCTATTGCCCTTCCAATGTAGCGTGAGTAGTTTACCACAAACCTTCCGGTCCATAGCTAGTAGCTAGATGGCTTCTTCTCTTTCTATGATTCTCAATACCATGTACTCCTCAATGTTCTGTAGCATCCCAAATTTTCAATTTGGATGTTAAACATAGGTCATCATATGCATATCATATTTTATTTGCATTTTGGTTGTGATCCTATAAATCTTAAGCAACTCAAGGACCCAAGGAGAGAGTTGGAGATTTCATTTATTTTCATATTTGAATTTTCTCAAATTTGAAAAGAGGGTCATTCTAATTTTAATAATTTTTCTCTCCAAAATATTTCCAATATTAAAATAAATGAGAGGAGATAATATGACTTCTCCAAATCAGAGGGGAATATTGGAGGAAAGATTTTAAAATCAAATTAATATTTTATTTGGATTTTATTCGAGATTTTATTTGAATTAGAAAAATATGCATTTTTCAAAAATTGCATTTTTAGGCCGGAAAAATGTTCACTTTGTTCTAAATATTTTATTTAGACAGTAAAAATTGTTTTTGGCATTTTTAGATTTTTTTATATTTATCTAGGATTTTTTGGCGGAACCTATTTATAAAAAAAGTTCAGGGACGGTGTCGGTGTCAAAACCGGCGGATCTCGGGTAGGGGGTCCCGAACTGTGCATCTAAGGCGGATGGTAATAGGAGGCAGGGGACACGATGTTTACCCAGGTTCGGGCCCTCTTGATGGAGGTAAAACCCTACATCCTGCTTGATTGTTCTTGATGATATGAGAAGTACAAGAGTTGATCTACCATGAGATCAAAGAGGCTAAACCCTAGAAGCTAGCCTATGGTATGATTGTATGTTGTCCTACGGACTAAAACCTCCGGTTGATATAGACACCGGAGGGGGCTAGGGTTACACAAGGTCGGTTACAAAGGAGGAGATATACATATCCGTATTGCCTAGGCCTTCCACACCAAGTAGAGTCCCATCCGGACACGGGACGAAGTCTTCAATCTTGTATCTTCATAGTCCAATAGTCCGGCCAAAGGATATAGTTCGGCTGTCCAGAGAACCCCTAATCTAGGACTCCCTCAGTAGCCCCCGAACCAGGCTTCAATGATGTTGAGTCCGGCGCGCAGTATTGTCTTCGACATTGCAAGGCGGGTTCTTCTCCAAATCTTGAATGTCTGTTAAGTAGTTTCCGGCCCATAAATGCTGGACTTCTTGGCTTCTGTGCTCAATAAGGGTTATCTTCCACGCATCGAACAAATACGAGGAGCCAGGGCATTTTTACATTCGCCCCCCTAGCTAGGTAAATAAATTGTCTATTAAAGGGATGGGGATTCTTAGATCCAATCCATACCATCCTCCCACGGCGAGAATCCATCAGAGCGCGCTTCGGAAAAATCCACTTCAACATGGCCGACCATCGCAGCTCCTCCTCCCGCCCCCGTAGCCCTAAGCCCGGTGATTGGGAGACGTGTTCCGTCCCACACAGTCAATTAGTAGAGCTGCAGGCTCAAGGATTTCTCCCTCCAGCGTATATGGTCCCCGTCCGAGTCGGGCTCGCCACCTATAATGGCGGGGAGCAAGCGGAGAGCTTCCCCGGCCCCTCTAAGGGGGAGCGGGTGTGCCTTGTTCCTTACTTACTAAGGGGACTCGGATTCCCAATTCATCCGTTCCTCCGCGGGCTCCTGGAGTTTTCCGGCCTCCAACTGCATAATTTCACCCCTGCTTCCATATTACACATCACCGGCTACGTTGCCCTTTGTGAGCTATTTCTGGGCTGCGAGGCTCATTTCGAGCTGTGGAAAAGGTTATTTTGCCTTGTGCCCCGCACACAGAAGGGGTCACTTTATCAAGTGGGCGGAGCCGAAATATGGCGCATCGCCGAAACCGGATACCTATTCGGTACTCCGAAGAAGACATCCGAAGACTGGCCTTCGGAGTGGTTTTATATGGAGGACGTCCCCCTTCCAGACCCTATTCGGCGGGGTCTTCCTGAGTTCAACAATGCTCCTCTGAAGAAATGCCGAAGCTGGCGCCCACGGAGCCCCTAGGAGGAAGACAACGGAGAAGTCCTTTACCTGATGAACCGGATTAAAGCACTGGCTCAATCAGGATTGACAATAATCGAGGTTATGTCAATATGCATAATGCGGGGAGTGCAGCCACTTCAATATCGAGGGCACCCCCTGTGGTGTTTTAACGGGGAAGATGATGCCACCCGTTGCGGGCGTAAGGGACCGGACTCCGCTGCTGCTTTCGCAAAAATTTTGTTCGAGTTGTTCAAGGGAGAGGAAGAGGAGTTCATCAGTATCAAGCCACGGGATGGATTCTCCATGTACAACCCTCCAAGCTGGGTGAGTTATACCTCTTTACTCTCATTCTTCCCGCATTCTTCGTCGTAGGTACTCACCTTGCCATTTTACGGCAAGAACTGCAAAAAGCTGTAAGGGAGGTCAACAGCCCATCTCCACAACCAGAGGACCCTGGCCGGGCCCTCGGTCCCAGACTCGAAGAGAATCCGAACATATTCGTGGAGCTGATAGATAGGCAATTCTATCAATTGAGCTGCGATGACGCCATGGTGGCCATAACGGCCGACTATCCCGGGCTGCTCCCTGCGTCGCACGTAAGAAAAAACAAAATCCCAACTCCAAAAATAGGATCTCCTTTTATACACTTCACCTACCATACACATATGGTGTTTTACAGGGAAGGCATTTGGGACGCCATGCCAAACCCGCAACAACTCGCCAACAAGAGGCACCAAAGCCGGGTAGGCCAAAAAGGAAGGCGATTAGGACGGAGACGCCGGAGCAGAGGTATGACACAAAACCTCGCTCGTGGTTGTCGTCTTTCTCAAAATGCAATGACATCCATGCTTCTTTAATAAAAAACACTCGCCGGAGTATATCGGGAGAGGCTGCCGATCACGCCTCCACCAGTCGGGCTCCAGGGCCGGACATAGAGGCGGAAGCCAACATGGGGGGACGCTGGATGCTCCTCCTACAGAGGATGCGGATAGACTATACGCTACAAATTCAGAAGTGGAGAGCGCCATGAATCATAGGCGTCGCCGGGCGGTACTCCGTGATGCTTGCTTCTCACCAGAGGCATTTGATGCCTTCAATTCTAGAGACGCGTACCTCCGTGTTGCTCAAAATGGTGTAGCCAGAGCCACGGACTAGTATGTAAGGGATATACGGGTAAGCAAATCTGACGATTATATGTATCAGTAGCCCCTGAGACTTGAAACAGTTGACGCAACTGATTTAAGGATCATTATTTGTGCAGGTTCTTACGGAGAAGAATTCCCAACTGTCTCAAGAGCTGGAGGAGTGCAAGGCCCAGCTGGAAGCCATTGTTGCCGCATTGAAGGAGTCCAAAAAGGGCCCCCTGGTAACTTTTTGTCTATTGCAAAGAATATCGGTACCAGGTAGTATGCGGCATGTATGCACACCTAACAATAGATGTTGCAGGTGGCCCCGGAGTGAATCCGGAGGCCATGGAGGCGAATACGGCATGTGATGATCGACAGCTAAATGTTGGCGAGCGCGTGCTGACGCGAGTCAGGCAGGAGAAAAATGATCTCCAAGATGCCAATATTCGGCTGGGCATGGAACTGAAGGATGTCTGAGCCCAGCTTGCGGACTCCGTGAAGGAGAATAAACGGCTTTGGCGCGGCATTTTTAGTAAGTGCTTGAACGAACTTTTTAAAGGAGTTCGGCAAAGAAGCCTGCTAACAGCGTTATGTCTGCAGGTATGCTGATGGGTCGTCCCGCGGAGGAGATGCCCGGGTCTTCGGGTGATCTTCTACCTGAGCTCTCAAAACTGTACGAACAAGTTCGGTAGGTGATGCAGAGTATTGCTCAAGCCTTGTGGCCATCCGCGTCCCCGCCAGGAGGCATGGGGGAGCTTATAGAGAAGCTCAAGGGAGCGCGACGGCACTTCCGATTATGGAAGATATCAGCCTGCCGACAAGGTGCGAGGGAAGCCTAGGCTATGGTGAAGACACGATATACCAAGGCTAACCCAAACCATATGGCCGAGGTCAGACCTGTGGGGTCCAATGGGAAAGAGATCCCCGTCAGTTTAGTGTATGATCAAGTAGAATTATCCACAAAGTATTCCCAACAGGATTGTAGGCTAGACAGCCTGTTGGATGGTATAGAAGAAGAATTTAATCAGTCTTAGTGACTGTGTACTTCAAGTGACATATCTATTATCCCTAGCCGGATTGTAAATCATTTGTCATGGCAGACCTTTTCGCTTCAACCTCTGTGACGTCCCTGATTTGACCGTACACTAATCATGCACGCAAATGTGTACGATCAAGATCAAGGACTCACGGGAAGATATCACAACACAACTCTACAAATAAAATAAGTCATACAAGCATCATATTACAAGCCAGAGGCCTCAAGGGCTCGAATACAAGAGCTCGATCATAGACGAGTCAGCGGAAGCAACAATATCTGAGGACAGATGTAAGTTAAACAAGTTTGCCTTAAGAAGGCTAGCACAAACTGGGATACAGATCGAAAGAGGCGCAGGCCTCCTGCCTGGGATCCTCCTAACTACTCCTGGTCGTCATCAGCGGGCAGCACATAGTAGTAGGCACCTCCGGTGTAGTAGGAGTCGTCGTCGACGGTGGCGTCTGGATCCTGGGCTCCAACATCTGGTTGCAACAACCAGGTAGAAGGGATAGGGGGAAAAGAGGGAGAAAGCAACCGTGAGTACTCATCCAAAGTACTCGCAAGCAAGGAGCTACACTACATATGCATGGGTAAATGTGTAAAGGGCCATATCGGTGGACTGAACTGCAGAAAGCCAGAATAAGAGGGGGATAGCTAATCCTGTCGAAGACTACGCTTCTGGCCACCTCCATCATGCAACATGTAGAAAAGAGTAGACTGAAGTCCTCCAAGTAGCATCGCATAGCATAACCCTAACCGATGATCCTCCCCTCGTCGCCCTGTGAGAGAGCGATCACCGGTTGTATCTGGCACTTGGAAGGGTGTGTTTTATTAAGTATCCGGTTCTAGTTGTCATAAGGTCAAGGTACAACTCCAAGTCGTCCTGTTACCGAAGATCACAGCTATTCGAATAGATTAACTTCCCTGCAGGGGTGCACCACATTCCCCAACACGCTCGATCCCATTTGGCCGGACACACTTTTCTCGGTCATGCCCGGCCTCGGAAGATCAACACGTCGCAGCCCTACCTAGGCACAACAGAGAGGTCAGCACGCCGGTCTAAACCCTATGGCGCAGGGGTCTGGGCCCATCGCCCTTTGCACACCTGCACGTTGCGAACGCGACCGGAAGCAGAACTAGCCCCCTTAATACAAGAGCAGGCTTACGGTCCAATCCGGCGCGCGCCACTCAGTCGCTGACGTCACGAAGGCTTCGGCTGATACCACGACGCCGGGATACCCATAACTACTCCCGCGTAGATGGTTAGTGCGTATAGACCAAATGGCCAGACTCAGATCAAATACCCAGATCTCGTTAAGCGTGTTAAGTATCTGCGAACGCCGACCAGGGCCAGGCCCACCTCTCTCCTAGGTGGTCTCAACCTGCCCTGTCGCTCCACCACAAAGTAACAGTCGGGGGCCGTCGGGAACCCAGTCGCTGGATGGAGCCACCTGCCCCTTCAGCCCCCATCTCCGATCAGTATCACAGGTAATGTAACTGTGTAAAGTATATTGTATATGCCCGTGATCACCTCCCGAAGTGATCACGGCCCAGTAGTATAGCATGGCAGACGGACAAGAGTGTAGGGCCACTGATGGAACACTAGCATCCTATAGTAAGCAGTAGGATAGCAGGTAATGGTAATAACAGTAGTAGCAAGGACAGGCTATGCATCAGTATAGGATTAACGGAAAGCAGTAACATGCTACACTACTCTAATGCAAGTAGTATAGAGAAGAGTAGGCGATATCTGGTGATCAAAGGGGGGGCTTGCCTGGTTGCTCTGGCAAGAGAGAGGGGTCGTCAACACCATAGTCGTACTGGGTAGCAGCGGCGTCGGTCTCGGTGTCTAGCGAGAGAAGAGGGGGAAAAACAATAAATATAATGCAAACAAATGCATGACGATGCATGACATGACAAAGTGTGGTGCTAGGTGTGCCCTAACGCGGTACGAGGTGGTACCGGTGAAGGGGGAAACATCTGGGAAAGTATCCCCGGTGTTTCGCGTTTTCGGGCAGAGGAGCTAGAGGGGGAAAGTTGCGAGTTCGATAGGTTAGGGAGGTGTGGCGGACGAACGGTTTGCGTATCCGGAATCGTCTCGACATTCTGAGCAACTTTTATGTTGAAAATATTTTAATCCGAGTTACGGATTATAAGATATGATTTTCTAAAGATTTTATTAATTTCTGGAATTTAATTAATTATTTAAATTAATTCAGAAAACAGATTAATGACATCAGCAGTCAACAGAGTTGACTTGGTCAACCTGACCAGTGGGTCCAGTGGGACCCACCTGTCATACACTGTTTATGTTAATTAGGGTTTAATTAACCTAACTAATTGATTAGATTAATTAACAGGATTAATTAACTTAATTAATTAATTAATTAATTAATTATTTTAATTATTTATTATTATTATTATTATTATTCATCATTTTTTTGTTCTGGGGCGGGGCCCGTTGTCATAGGCCCAGGGGGCCTATCGGGCGCGGTTAACGGGCGTGCGCCCATGCGAGGGCACGGGGCAACAGGGGCGTCGGCGAGGCCGTAGCCCGGCACGATGGTGCAAGGTCGTGGCCTCGGAGAGGCCAGCAGGGGGCACAGGCGCGGCGCGGCCTGGGGCCAGGCGCGCGACGGCGGTGACTGGGGCGGCTTGAACGGCGTCGAGGAGGGGTACAGGCGCGGCTGGGGGCGGCAAGGGCCATGGTGGCCGTGAGCGGGAACTCGTGCGGCGGCAGAAGCAGATGCAGCAGAGCCGCTGGCGAGCGCGGCGCGCGGGCACGGGGAGGAGGAGGACCGGGACGCGAGGCGCTGGGGGGCGCCTGACGCGGCCAGCGGGCGCGGGGGCCATGGTGAGCGTGGGTGCTGGGGCGCACGAGCTCGCGCGGTGGCGCATCAAGCAGGGGAGGGAAGGAGAAGGGGGGCTCACGGCGCGGAGCAGGGTCTGGGCAGTGGGGGTCGAGGAGGAGTTGGGGATGACGGGCGGCGACGGAGTCGTGGCCCGCGGTGGTTCCGGCGAGCGGTGACGGCGGCCTGGGACGGCACCAGCGACGGGGTTGGGGAGGCGACGAGCAACGGCGTCG
>NC_041380.1:523260676-523281049 GCF_002162155.2 Triticum dicoccoides | reverse complement strand
CACCGGGTGGCGGGGCGCGGCCGTCGGGGCGGCGTCAGGGGCAGCGGCCTCGGGCGCTGGGGGGGTTCGATCCCGCCCCCAGATCGGATCGGGAGAGGGGAAGAGGAGTGGGGGTCGTGGGGTAGTGGGGGGAGAGGGGCTAGGGTTTCTGGCGCCCGAGGGGATTAGTAGCGGGCGCGGTTGGGCCGGCCTGGCGGCCATGTAGCCTGCTGGGCCGAGGCCCAGCTCGGGAGGGGGGGTCTTTGTCTCTTTTATTTTTTTGTTGTTTATTTTCTATTTTATTTTATTTATTCTTTTAGTTCTTATTTGTTTTATTTTAGTTTCCAAAAATACAAAAGTGGCATCTAAAATAGTGTTACAATTCATGCCACTGCCACAAACCGTTTAGCACTCAAATAAAAATAGTTTTAAATCGTTTATTATTTTAAAGCATTTGAATAATTGCTTTGCTGCTGTTTTATTCATCTCATATTATTTAAACATTTTATAAAGGTGTGGTTTCTCCACCATAATTATCTATGCAATATTTGGTTCACTCCGAACATTTTAGTTTTAATATTTGAAAACATCTATTGTTTGCTTGATTTTGAATTAGAATTTGAATCGGTTCCGAACTAACACGAGATTAGCGACAGTAGTCGAAGTGACGTGGCATCATTAGCAAAGAATTATTGTAGCTTAAATATCCGGGCGTCACAACCTCTGGACCCGATAGTCCGGAGTGTATCCGAATACCCACTTGGTTATATAAAAACCGGGGTATGCATGGAAACCAGGCGTAGGGGTCATAAGTGCTTGAACAGACAAGTACCCAACTAGCTATGTTATATTACGTGGATAGTAAGAAACATCTTCCAGGGAGAATAGTTTCGTTAAGGGTTCCTTTCCCTGGGTACGCATGCCCTAATGTGCATGTCCGAACTGCGAGATGCAAGCAAAAAACATCTGGGGGCGTGTAGTAATTGAAATGAAAGTCATCTTTTATTCACCGACCGAATATTCCCTTAAGAACGCTAGCTTTCGGCTTCACCCAGTCTGAGGTACACATCCGGCTGACCCGACAGTAACAATCGCAGAGGTGCTCCCCTTATGCCCTAGCCGAATTAGCTGGAATGTAGGGCATAAATACATGAGCCAGGCAACCCAGCTTGGACAAAACTTAAGTCATATTGATGCATATAATGGCAAAAAAACGTACATGCAGAAGAATAACACATGTGCGGGGCATAAAGCCCGGAAAGGTAATTAAATTAAGCTTCTGTATAGGAAGCCCCCAGGTATATTGAGCGCGGTTAGCGCGTCAAGATTGTGTAACCAAGACACAAGTGTAGCTCTTTAGGGCCTTGAAGAGAAAAGAGAGAAAGAAAGAGAGAGAAAACAGATGTGCAAAAAATTCATGGAGGTAAGGAGACGAACATAGAGTCCGGCGCTAGGCATAGAATCTTCGGAGTCTGGCTACGTTCCATGGGTTTGGCTCGAGTCAATTATTCGATGCATCCCGCAGTCGGTACGCTCCACCGGTCAGAACCTGGTCGATAATGAAGGGACCTTCCCATTTGGGCTGAGCTTGTTCTTTTTCTTCTCCAGTAGGCATAGAACTAGTTCGCCAACATTATAGGTTTTGGCCCGCACTTCTCTGCTTTGATACCTTCGAGCCTGTTGCTGATAGAATGCGGAACGGGCTTTTGCCATGTCGCGCTCCTCCTCCAGGGCATCCAAACTGTCATGCCGATCAAGCTCGGCCTCTCTTTCTTCGAACATGCACACTCAAGGTGAGTCATGAATTATGTCACAAGGCAGCACCGCCTCGGCGCCGTACACCATAAAAACGGTGTGTATCCAGTAGTGCGATTCGGCGTGGTCCGCAGACCCCAAAGTACGGAGTCGAGCTCCTCTACCCAATGAGTGTCTGATTCCTTTAAAGACCGGACTAATATGGGTTTAATGCCGCTCATGATAAGACCATTCGCTCATTCGACTTGACCGTTAGTTTGTGGATGATAGACGGAAGCATAATCGAGTTTGATGCCCATGTTGCTGCACCAAAGTTTCACCTCGTCGGTTGTAAAGTTCGTGCCGTTGTCAATGATGATGCTGTGGGGGACGCCATAACGGTGTACAACCCCGGATATGAAGTCTATCACCGGTCTGGATTTGGCCGTTTTGACAGGTTTGGCTTCTATCCATTTGGTGAATTTATCCACCATGACCAGTAAGTATTTTTTCTTATGGGTTCCCCCTTTGAGGGGTCCGACCATATCGAGCCCCCAGACCGCAAAGGGCCAAGTAATGGGGATTGTTTGGAGGGCGATAGGTGGCATGTGGCTTTGGTTTGCAAAAAGCTGGCAACCGACACAATGTTGTACCGGATGTTGTGCATCTGCCCGGGCCGTCGGCCAATAAAAACCTATACAGAAGGCCTTGCTTACAAGGGCCCGGGCTGCGGCATGGTGGCCGCCGAGTCCGGCATGGATTTCTGCCAAAAGCTTCCGCCCTTCCTCTTCGGAGATGCACCTTTGAAGGACTCCGGTTGTGCTTTTCTTATAAAGCTCTCCCTCATGGACCTTGTAGGCTTTAGATCACCGCACTATGCAGCGGGCTTCATTTTGGTCCTCGGGTAATTCTTGTCTAGTTAGGTAGGCCAGGAATGGTTCTATCCACGGGGCGATCACGGCCATTATCTCGTGGGCTGAAGGTGTTATTTCGGTGGCAGAGCCTCCGATTGTGTCAGAGTATTCGGTATCTGGGGTTGAGGCCGGGTCCGGACTATTTTTGTCGGTGTCCCCTTCCCATACCACCGATGGTTTAAACAGTCTTTCTAGGAAGATGTTCGGTGGGACAGGGTCGCGTTTAGCGCCAATACGGGCTAGGATGTCCGTCGCCTGGTTGTTTTCCCAAGCCACGTGGTGGAATTCGAGCCCCTCGAACCGAGCTGACACTTTGAGGACGGCGTTGCAATATGCCGCCATTTTCAGATCCTTGGCATCGAAGTCTCCATTTATTTGGGATATTGCGAGGTTCGAGTCCCCACGCACCTCTAGGCGTTGGATGCCCATGGATATTGCCATCCGGACACCATGTAATAGGGCCTCGTATTCGGTTGTGTTATTGGAGTCTGTATATAGTATTTGGAGCACGTATTGCACCGTATCTCCAGTGGGGGACGTCAAGACGACGCCAGCCCCCAGACCAGCCAGCATTTTAGAGCCGTCAAAGTGCATGATCCAATTGGAGTATGCGTTGTACTCTTTAGGGAGTTCGGCTTCTGTCCATTCGGCTACGAAATCAGCCAGTACTTGCGACTTAATGGCTCGTCGTGGTTTATGTGTTATGTCGAACGGGAGGAGCTCGATGGCCCATTTGGCAATCCGGCCCATGGCATCGCGGTTGTTTATTATGTCATTGAGTGGTACTTCGGAGGCCACCATAATCGAACACCCTTGAAAGTAGTGTCGTAATTTCCGGGATGCCATAAATACCGCGTATGCTATCTTTCGGTAATGTGGGTACCGTGATTTGCATGGAGTGAGGACGGTGGATACATAATATACCGGCTTTTGAAGTGGGAATTTATGTCCGTCCATCTCTCGTTCGACGATGAGCACTGCGCTTACAACTTGGTGAGTTGTCGCTATATATAATAGCATTGGTTCGCCAACAGTTGGCGCGGCCAGGATTGGGTTGGTGGCCAGGATGGCTTTTATTTCTTCCAGTCCGGCCGTGGTTGCGTCCGTCCACTCGAAGTGTTCGGTGCGCCGAAGAAGGCGATAAAGGGGGAGTGCCTTTTCTCCTAATCAGGAGATAAAGCGGCTTAAAGCCGCCACACATCCAGTCAATTTCTGGATTTGCTTGAGGTCAGTTGGGATAGCCAACTGCGACAGAGCTCGGATTTTAGCCGGATTTGCTTCAATTCCTCTACTGGAGACGATGAAGCCCATGAGCTTTCCGGTGGGAACACCGAAAACGCATTTTTCTGGATTAAGCTTAATGTCATATGTTCGGAGATTGGTGAACATGAGCCTCAAGTCGTCTATTAAAGAGTCGACGTGTCTGGTTTTAATGACCACATCGTCTACATATGCCTCCACAGTATTACCGGTCTGCTTTTCCAGACATGTCTGGATCATGCGCTGATATGTTGCGCCGGCGTTTTTTAGCCCGAAGGGCATTGTGTTAAAACATAAGGGGTCGTATGGCGTGATGAATGTCGTTGCGGCTTGATCAGACTCTGCCATCTTAATCTTGGGGTAACCGGAGTATGCATCGAGGAAGCACAATGATTCGTGTCCTGCGGTAGCATCGATGATTTGATCGATGCGAGGGAGTGGGAAGGGATCCTTTGGGCAAGCCTTATTAAGGTCTTTGAAGTCGACACATAGGCGCCAGGATTTGTTCTTCTTTGGTACCATCACCAGGTTTGCTAGCCAATCCGGATGTTTTATTTCTTTAATGAATCCGGCTTCCAGTAGCTTGGCCAGCTCCTCTCCCATGGCTTGTCGCTTAGGTTCAGAGAAACGCCAAAGAGTCTGCTTGACCGTCTTGAATCCTTTTAGAATATTAAGGCTATGCTCGGCCAATCTGCGTGGGATTCCTGGCATGTCTGAAGGATGCCAGGCGAATATATCCCAATTCTCGCGCAGAAACTCCCGTAGTGCAGCGTCTACCGTGGGGTCTAACTGTGCCCCGATGGATGCTGTTTTTGTAGGGTCCATTGGATGGACTTGGAATTTAACTATTTCGTCCGCTGGCTTAAAGGAGGTGGACTTGGATCTTTTGTCTAGTATCACGTCGTCCCTGTCTACCGTGGAGCGCAGCGCAGTTAACTCCTCCGCCACAAGGACTTCGGATAATGCCTCGAGGGCTAGTGCAGCTGTTTTGTTCTCGGCGCGGAGTGCTATGTACGGATCACTAGCTAGAGTGATAATTCCCTTGGGTCCGGGCATTTTGAGCTTCATGTACCCGTAATGGGGTATGGCTTTAAAAATCGTGAATGCCTCCCGCCCTAGAAGGGCGTGGTATCCGCTACTGAATGGGGCCACTTGGAATGTAATTTCTTCGGACCTGTAATTCTCCGGAGTGCCGAATACCACATCAGTGTGATTTTCCCAGCGCAACGTACCTCCCAACTAGGGATGATTCCTCGGAAGGTCGTACTGCTTTGCTCAATACGGTTGCTGCCTATTTCCATTTTTTGGAGAGTCTCCTCATAAATGAGGTTTAATCCGCTGCCGCCGTCCATGAGCACCTTAGTGAGCCGAAAGCCGTCCACAATTGGACTGAGGACCAAAGCGGCTGGTGCTCAGGCTGTTCGGAATTTAGGTTCGTCACTGGCATTGAAGGTGATAGCCGTGTCGCTCCATGGATTTATTGCTGCCACGTGGCAGACTTCGGCAAGGCTGCGGAGTGCTCGTTTGCGCCTATTATTTGAGGCGAAGGTCTCGAAGACCGTTAATACTGTATTGTTATCCGTGGGAAGATGCTCTGAGGTATTTTGGGTGAGAAGATCATCACCGCTTTTGGCCACCTGCCGGAGTACCCAACATGCTCTAAGGATGTGTGTTGATATGGTATCCGGTGTACTATGGATTTTGCAGGGCCCGTTAAGCCATCCCTCTAATACGGTTCCACGCCCTGTAGTGGGTGTTTGCTTCTTTGTAATTGAGTCAGGCGACTTATGAGAGTGCACCCTTTTAGTTCGTACTGGGGGTTTTGTCAGAGCCGGATTATCCCAAAATTGCGTTTGGGTTTTCCAGGAACCTTTCATCGCACAGTATTTTCATACTATGGCCGCCAGGTCAGCGAAGTGTGCTACGTCACGGCGACTTATGGCGTTGAGGACTCCCTTGTCCGTGCAATTGTTGCAAAAGAATGAAATTGCATCTTCCTCGCGACAGTCCTTGACCTTGTTCATTACAAGGAGGAATCTGGCCCAATAGTGATGTACTGTCTCTTGGGGCGCTTGCCTAATGTGGGAAAGATCATTTGTATCTAGGTGGGTGGGTGGATTTAAGTCCAGACCTTGACCCAATCTATGATCCCGGGGTAGGGGAGTTTCCGATCTTGGAAGTTCAGGCTCCGGGATGTTGCCCTGTGGGTTCGGTATGCAGCCTGATTCTGGATTCAGGGTTAGGGCGGTGTCCTCCCGTGAGAGAGTATCCTATTCGGAGAGCTCGGGAATACGGACATAGTTCGTCCTCGGGATAGAAGGAGAATCGCCGCATTGCTCCTCCACCACCGCTATCTGATGGGTGACCGGCAGAGAGTTAATCTCCCTTTGGTCGGGTTTAAGCCCGATCCGGTCGTAGTCCGTAGTGACTCCCAGAGCGGCAATGCGATCCAAGAGCTCGTTCAAAGAGGAGAGCTCCATTTGATCCATCTGCTCGGCAAATTTCGAGCAGATGTGGAGGCTTTTTTCGATGACCCGAGAGGTCATCGTCGGCGCAGTGGCCGAGTGGGCGGTCATGACGAAGCCGCCTAGTCGGAGAGTTTGGCCTACAGCCAGGGCTCCCCCAGGGATGATGTTGTCCTTGACAACGAGGCGAGCCATCCTCCTTATGATGACGACACAGTGGAACTCTCAATGAAAGCACCAATGTCGGTGTCAAAACCGGCGGATCTCGGGTAGGGGATCCCGAACTATGCGTCTAAGGCGGATGGTAACATGAGGCAGGGGACACGATGTTTACCCAGGTTCGGGCCCTCTTGATGGAGGTAAAACCCTACATCCTGCTTGATTGTTCTTGATGATATGAGTAGTACAAGAGTTGATCTACCACGAGATCAAAGACGCTAAACCCTAGAAGCTAGCCTATGGTATGATTGTATGTTGTCCTATGGACTAAAACCCTCTGGTTTATATAGACACCGGAGGGGGCTAGGGTTACACAAGGTCGGTTACAAAGGAGGAGATATACATATCCGTATTGCCTAGCTTGCCTTCCACGCCAAGTAGAGTCCCATCCGGACATGGGACGAAGTCTTCAATCTTGTATCTTCATAGTCCAACAGTCCGGCCAAAGGATATAGTCCGGCTGTCCGGATACCCCCTAATCCAGGACTCCCTCAGACGGCCCGAGCCAAGCCGGGCCACGCCCATCGCGCCGCCACCTCCCCTCTCCGACTCGGGACAGAGTCCCAAGCCGCGCCGCCGCACGCCGCCGTGTCCCACCCGGACACCGCTGCCCACGCCCCCTCCCACAAGCCGAGCCCCCCCTCCTATAAGTAGCCGCCGCCGCCCCTCTCCACCCCATCCGGAGCCGCCGCAGCCGCCCACCGCCACCGCTGCCGTCGCTGCAGCCCGCGCCGCCGCCCGCCGCTACTATTGCTGCTGCGCCGCCGCACGTCGCCGCCGCCGGAGCCCCCCTAGCCCCGCCGCCTCGCCGTTGACCACACCGCCGACCGGTTTTTCTCGGTTTTTCATCGATTTATTCGGTAAACCCTAGATCCCACTAGGTTTTTTATAGATCAGTTTTCCCGGTTTTCTTTGGTTTCGTCGTTCGCCCGTAAGCCTCTATTTACGAACACGTTCGTTCGTTTGTCTCTATTAACGAACGTTAGTTCGTTAGTCTTTTCTTTTTATTTTATTTTCGGCCAGGGACCTATTTGCGATTATTTTTATAGTAGATTAGCCGCTGACCTTCA
This sequence comes from Triticum dicoccoides, assembly GCF_002162155.2. Lineage (NCBI taxonomy): Eukaryota > Viridiplantae > Streptophyta > Magnoliopsida > Poales > Poaceae > Triticum > Triticum dicoccoides. The sequence goes on along the minus strand of NC_041380.1, from coordinate 523,273,408 downwards.
AACCCTCACAGTATTTCAACCGTTCGTCCAAATCTAGTGAAACCAACGCCAAAATCTTCGCCTCGAACCCCTCTTTCTAGTTAACCAACTTGAACATGATTTTGACAAATTAAAATTTGGTTGCAAGCAGATTTGAATTCGAACTTCTTTTGACCGCAGTTTGAGTTTCGTAGCTCTGATTCAATTGATTCTTTTTGCAAATTGAAGCACTTCAGTTGAACTTTCGATTTGGATATTTTCTCTTGAGTTTTACCATTGCATCTATTGCTTGAGTGCTTATGTATGTTATTGCTTGTTTGCGATAGAGTTTCCGGAGTGCGAAGCGTGCTACTACGAGTCACTAGGGTTTTCAGATCGTCAGCAAGGCAAGTAACACTTTGATCATACCCTTTATTACCCAGTTTTTATACATTAGTTTAAACCCTCAAACATTGAATGGTTAGGACTTGATAACATGTGGGTATTGGGAAGTAGTAGTTGAGGTAGTACCTATTGCCCTTTTCATTCAAACCCTGGGAGTTACTTCTACGTTATGCTTATACTGCTATGCTATGCTCGTAGACGTGGTTTGGGTTGAGTGATTCATGACAGTTGTGAGTATTATTATAAACTAAGGGTTTATTTAAGGTGGCTACGTTAACACACATCTGGGTGGATTGTTTGTGGGCACCTGGGTCAATCCAGTGCTGTCCAAGGAGATCTCGGGGAATCCGTGTGATCATCCTATGGTCCGCCACCCAGGCTCAAAGGGATCATATTGTTATTCATGCTGGAAACTTCTGTGTGCAACCACAAGCCATTATGGGCTCTGGCATAGTTGAGTATGTTGCGTGACCTCTTTCAGTGGTAAACTAGCAGATGTAGGGGATGTAGGTGGTACGATTTACCCGTCGAAAGGGCTAATGCTTCTGAAAGACTGTGTCTCGGTCATCCGTTTCTCAAACATCATGTAGTGCGAGAAATTCAACGGAGGAGATCGAGTCTTATGGGGAAAAGTGCGCAAACCTCTGCAGAGTGTACAAACTAATCATGATTAGCTGTGTCCCCGGTTATGGACATCTTGAGTATCTGGTTCTTGAATTATTATGTTGATCTCATCACAATAATGAATTAACTTGTTGGGTTAATGATTACTTTAATTGGGATTGAGATGGGGTTACCATTCTCAATGTTTATCAACTACCATGATAGTTAAACAAAATATATTCCTTTTTTGTAGGAAAAATGGCTTTTCGCAAAAACATGAAAACCGTAGAGCCTCCACCAGCCAAATATGCATGTAGTTATAATTGTTTCATGTTCATTGCTCTACAGTGTTATTTTGCCAGCATATTCCATGTGTTGTATTATGTTGCAGACTTTTCAGGCGAAGATTAAGGTGCGCTAGGTCATTGTCGTGCACCCAGCTATGCCGTTGGAGTTGATGGACTCACTTTAGCTTCGAAGCCTTCCGTTGTTATCTTATTTAGATGGGCTTAAGCCATATTATTGTAATAAGTTCTCTTTTGAGACTATCGATGTATTAAGTGTGTGATTGAAACTCTGTTATAAATCCTTCAAGTACTGTGTGTGTCAGCATTACCGATCCAGGGATGACACTTATGCACAGAGATTTGATCGTTTGAGATCGGATCGCTACATGTTCTTGGAGATCTATTCGATGTAATCTTCTTTTGTGGTGTGTTTGTCGAGATCCGATGAATTGTGGATTTATGATCAACTTATCTATGAATATTATTTGAATCTTCTCTGAATTCTTATATGCATGATTTGATATCTATGTATTTCCCTTTGAATTATTGGTTTGGTTTGGCCAACTAGATTGGTATTTCTTGCAATGGGAAAGGTGCTTAGTTTTGGGTTCAATCTTGCACGATTTCACCCAGTGACAAAGTAGGGGTAGCGAAACACGTATTGCATTGTTGCCATTAAGGATAAAAAGACGGGGTTTTCATCATATTGCTTGAGTTTATCCATCTACATCATCTCGTCTTACTTAAGGCATTACTCCGTACTTTACGAACTTAATACTCTAGATCCATGCTGGATAGTGGTCGATGTGTGACGTAATAGTAGTAGAGCAGAATCGTTTCGGTCTACTTGACACGAACATGATGCCTATATGCATAATTATTGCCTTGGATATCGACATAACTTTGCGCTTTTCTATCAATTGCTCGACAGTGATTTGTTCACCCACCATATTATTTGCCTTCAAGAGAGAAGCCTCTAGTGAAACCTATGGCCCCCGGGTCTATTTCCGTTATATATTTTTAGATCTATAAATCAAAAATACCAAAAATATATTGCTGCAATTTATTTACTTTTATTTTGTTTTACGTCTTAGCAATCTTTTATACCTATCTCTATCAAGTATCACCTTCGCAATTGACCTTGAAGGAATTGACAACCCCTTTATCGCATTGGGTGCGAGTGTTTGATTGTTTGTACATAGATTGGGGACTTGCTTGTACCTCCTACTGGATTGATACCTTGGTTCTCTAACTGAGGGAAATACTCATCTCTACTTTGCTGTCTCACCCTTTCCTTTTCATGGAAAAAAATGACGCAAGCTCAAGAAGTAGTAGTGTGATGTACTCCTTCTGTTGCAAAATAATTGAAGTTCCAGAATTGTCCTAAGTCAAACCTCTTCAAATTGGACCAAGCTATAGAAAGAATGCTAATATCCACAATGTCTAATATATATAATATGACAATATATTTCATAATGAATCTAATGAAGCAAATTTGGTGTCGTAGATGTTAATATATTTTTATATAAACTTGGTCAAACTTAATGAAGTTTGACTTAGGACAAACCCATAACTTCAATTATTTTAGAACAGAGGGAGTATACATTATATGATTAAATATTTCTTTGAATCCCGGTCGCCTGTCTTGATAGCATTTTTAATGCAAATACATTTAATCTAGTAATAAATTGGATAAAATCTTAGGTCAAATTTCGTAAAAAGACAAACAAAATGAAGTGAGTACATATTCTAAGGGTTTATTAGTTACATCTCTTGTATACACATACTAATTATCACTATTGATGTTTATATTATGGGGCCTCGGTTCTAAGTTTCACGGGGCCCCGAAATCCCAAGATCCGCCATGTCATTCCCTTCTCTCCCCATTGCGGGGCAGCTCCTGGCCTCCACGTGTGCGCCCAACTCCATGGTCTTCCCACGCCGCTCGTCTGGTGCACTCTCCTCCTACTTGTCGGGGTCACCACAAGGACCGGTCATGCAACCTGCTACAAGCGGGACACGCCTTGTTGTTATTCATCCACTATTTCTGCAAAGCGGGTGACGCATGATGTTGTAGGTGGCGGTCGCCGACGATGGAAGCTAGGAATCGTGAGCTGCAAGGTCACACGACGATGCTAGAGCTGAAGCCAACCACGCTACAAGGTTTCCCGACAATGCTCCATGTCCGGGTCAAAGATTCCCGGAGCGGCAACAATAATGTTGCATGTTCGCCTCGGCGGTGTTGTGGGCGGTGGTAGCGATAGGTCGAACTCACCACCACTGTTGCATGTCGACGGGCAACAATTGCAAGCTTGGCAAGTTTTTTCATGCTGCCAAGTGAGATGTGGTTTTTTTTCTCGCCATGTGCATGGTAGGAGGGGCGAACGGGACAATGTGGCGGTGAGGTTATCGCTCGGCTGGCAAGGCGGCCGATCGGGCGATCCGGTTGCTCCTAACGCTGAAACAACACATTCTCGCCACAAATAGTGAAAAAACAACACTCATAGCAACTTGTGTTGTATATCCGGCAACGTGGTTGCTCCTGGTTCTCCTTTCCAAGTACGGAAGTAAACCCATTGTGAGATTCCCACATGATCTCGTGCCTAAATATTCCCTCACCTGTTGCGGGAAGCCGTCGGCGAGGGCTCCCATCCAACCGAAGTTGAAATAAGGCAGTGGTCGGACGACGTAGCGGCACCTCACCGAAGTGGACCGGAGTAGTATCGACATATATTCTCGTCTTATCAGTTAAGTTTTTCGTTTGGAAAAGAGAATCAGAAATACCACTCAAAACCAAACTCGAGAGGAAAAGTACAACTAAAGCTGATCGATTCACCCTTGCATTGTTCCTGTGTCAGATTAGAAAACCTTCAAAATTCATTTGTGAAATGTACAAAGTACAAACAAGATTATCATACGTGACACTTCTCAAGGAATTATTATTATTATGGATAAAGTCGATACATGATCCTCATCATCGTGACTCATGACTAGTGCAAAAGACGTTAACATGCTAAGGACATCCATACTACACGATAAAGAGTGTTGGCAGTAAAAGCAACTTTCCAGCTCATCCAACATCATCCGGAAAACATGTTTCAATCTCAATCTCTTCAACATCTCACCACACAACAAATAAACCACAAACGGAAAGGCAGTCACATTTCGTACTGGAATCCATATATGTAAGTTCGTCATCCGGAAAACACGGCGCCGAACATGTACACCTCGGCGCAAGCGCCACTTAGTTTGGCGCCGATGTGTACATGTTCGGCGCCATGTTGTGCGGCGCTGATCCCAGGGGCCAGATTCCGAAATAGTTTTGCCTGGAGGCTAGACATGCCTGAAGTTGCTCAAAGGGGCTAGATTTGTCAAAAAATACTTCCAATTGTAAGGCTGACAGAGCCAGACAACTGATTGTGTGGTGGTCCCTCCCTCGCTCAGCCCATCTCTCTTGCTGGACACCTCACAATTTCTCTTTGTTCATTAGGATACCCAGCCGAAGGAGAGCGCCGCCGCACCAGAGCTCGACCTGCATAGTCGGCCGCCACCCCCGCTCCATGTCTCCCTCGGATCCCGATGCTCTCCATTCTCGTGATGCCGGCTACTGTCGTTGCCGCTTTTTTCATCATCTCTCCTCCACAAATCTCGCACATCTGGCAGTGATTCAAGAGGAAGAAGATCACAGGTTCACGGTGGTCTTTGATGGAAAAGGGTTTCCCCCCGCTTTAGATTATAAAGCAACCGCACCAACAACATCGAGCTCAAGATTCAAGCAGAAACAAAAGCAAAAGCAAAGTCGAAGAATGCAAATAGGTTCAGCTGGGGACACAGCACAACAAACCCCTATAAAAGAAGCAATGAACTAGCTAATCCGGCTCTGGCAGTGGAGGGGGCAGTGGCGCAATGGATCCGGCAGTGGAGCGAAGTCCCACAATGATCATGTCGATGTTGTCCCGATCGTATCGCTTGCTAAGCGGTCTCCAGAGCTGTAAGAAACCACACAGTTTATATATCGCGTCAGTCGCACAAGAAGGAATCACATGCTCAATCACTAGTTTATTGCGCACATTCCATAATGTCTAGGCAAGCGAGCCCATCACTACCCAAAGGGCGGGGCGCATCCTACAATCCAGACTTAGGATCTCTTGGAACAAATCAGGAAGATTGTCGTGGCACCAGTTGCCACCAACAGTAACTTGAAGGCAACTCCAAAGGAAGATCGCCGCCGGACAACGAAAGAATATATGGTTAGAGTCTTCCGGCACTCCGCATAATGGGCATAGCCTGTCCCCGGGGCCGTTACTTTTAAGGACCTCTGTACCCGAAGGAAGGCGGCCATGCACCCGTTGCCAGAGGAAGATGCGAATCTTCAGTGGCAGCTTAATCTCCCATAGAGGAGTCAGCTCGGTCGAGCCCAAGGTGGCCATAAGTGCATATAGGGATTTTGTGGAAAACCTCCCACCTGGTTCAAGTGACCAGGAAATCGCATCCTCCTCAAGGGTGGGAGAATGGAGGGCTATGCATTGAAGCAGCTCCTCCCACTGGTCCTGCTCAAGCAGGCCAAAGGTGCGGCGGAAGGCGATGCACCCCAGGTCCTTTAGGGCCGCACTCACCGTGAGTTGTGGGCGAGCACAAATACTAAATAGTGCATAGAACTCTTCGGCGAACGGTCTATCGCCCGACCACCGATCTAGCCAAAACAGAGTGTTGGTACCCATCCCCACTGCGATCGAAGATCCTATCCGAAGAACTGGCATCAGCTGAATGATAGATTACCAGAACTAGGATCCACCCGTTTTGGGTGCAAAAGCTAGGGCTTTCCCATGCAAGTATTTTGCACGGATAATCTGAAGCCACAACCTGCCTTCACCAACCTCAATGCGCCATAACCATTTGGACAACAAGGCAATGTTCATCCACTTGGATGAAATGACCCCTAGATCGCCTTGGTCCTTTGGTTTTTGCATATCTCAGACCATTTCACCATGTGGTATTTCTGCCTATTGCCCTGACCTGCCCAAAAGAATCTGGACAAGTATTTGGCGATTTCCTGGTGAAGGGATTCATGCAGGCTATAGAATCCCATCATGTACATCAATAGGCTAATCAATGAGTACTTCATCAAAACTACCCGCGCCGCTTTGGAGAGCCAACGCCCCTGCCACGGCTCGACATGGTACTGAACCTTAGCCACCGTGGGACAGAGATCTTTCTCCTGGAGCTGGGAGTCACTAATCGGCAAGCCGAGATAGGTAGTTGGGAATGATCCTAATCAATAGTTAAGCCGGTTGGCTATGCAAAGGGAGTCCTCCGCGGAATAACCTAGTACCATCACCTCGCTCTTAACAGTGGTCTTTATGAGGGAGATGAAGATGGAGGATTTGTAGGGAAGTTGTGTGTTTGTTTCAGGTTGGGGCACACCTGGGGCAGGTAGTGGAGACGGTGACCTTGTTGCGGGGTGTACAAGGCGAAGCTGGCCAACATCGAGCTGCCCCTGCTGCTCGAGGGAAAGAACTACAAGACGCTGGGTCATGCAATCCTATCGTGTGGCACATCGGGGTTCAGAGGTGAGCGGCACTAGAATTGGTGCCTCTCCGAGCCTTAATCAGGGATGGATGTACTACTTCATCCGCCGAACACTCCATGACCTCCTCCACCAGGGTTATTTATTTGGTGAAAGGATTTGTGTTATTTCTTTGATCCAAGTGGAAGACAACTTTTTTCAAGATTGTTGGTGACCTGCTTGTTTTGTCCATTATTTTCTACAAAGAATTTGTATGGATTGGTGCTGGTGTTCATCCATTCCCTGCAAATGTTTTGATCCGAATGCTACAGGTGGAGACCTCATCATTTAGATGTAGCCTAGGAGAAATTTGTTTACAGTACCATCTTGACTAGATATATATGGGATGATATGATTTTGAACAAAGTTCGGTTAGGTGATATCAAGCAATACTCTCTTTTTATTAGAGGCGAATGTGGTCTGCTGGTACTGATTTCAGTTTCAAAACTGTTCAGGATCTAATTTGATATGTAATTGCTTCCTGTAACTGATATCTTATATTACCCCTAGTTTTGTGCAAGCCGATGATTGGAAATTCATGTACGAGTGATGTTTAATTATCATCAGTTTCTTGGTTTCTCAAAGCAGCGACATCAACAGACAATGGCCCTTCTAGCACAGATTTACTATTCTAAATGGACAAGCAAGACAACAAATTTTGTGTATGTTAATTTGTGCTTCTGTATATCTTTAGAAGATTGCAGGCTTTGGTTGTTCTGTTCATACCTTTAACCAAAGAACCAACCATGCCTCCTGAAATGGGAACTTTCTTTCCATTTACTTCAATGTCAGAGTTGATTCGTGCTGAAATAGACTACCACAGCTTGTAGAAAACTGAAGTGAACATTTATGTTCGGGGAAGCGAAGAGCATCTTGCTGATAGAGGGCTAGTTCGAGAGGAAAAAGAGCTAGGATATAGAGATTGAAAGTAATTTGTTCGCATGCTTGAATTGATGCGATTAGCACTATAGAGAAATATGCGGTGCATGTCTATCATGCTTGAATTGATAATTTGTAGTAGTGCCACAAGTTGACTGGGGTTGACCTAGATAAGGCTTTCATTAGGCGGTTCACCCACAGGTAGTAACTGTAATTTCATCTCTCATGCATTGGGTTGGGATCACTGAATTGTTGCCTATTGGTTGCTAATCATTTGATTGGTAATTATTATCACTATTGTAGGCCGATGATAAAGTTACGTGATGCATCAAATAGAGAGAATTTTTTTGAAGTAATTTTGGAAGAAGTGGGTGAAGACTCTTATCTAGAGTCACTTGCCATTGCCAATATGAATTATGGATATTGAGGAGGTGAGCTGAAGGTGTGTTTGGTCTTATTTCGGCCTCTTATAGATGATATCCTCCTAAAAATAACAAATTAATAAACGGAAGTTGTTTTCATACTTGTCAAACCAGTTTGGTTGTCAAAGTTTGCATCACATATTCACAACACATCCCTGGAAATAAAATGTATGCAACTGTTGATGTGCCCTTGCTTGAATTCAACATGTGTTGTAAATTAAGTGCTACTAAAAAAGTCGTATGCATTGTCAGTTTCTTCTTCTGCCAAACGGAATTTAAGCCTTTGTGTAAACACACATGAGACTACTACAAACAACATCTCTGAAGAATTTAGCCAAATACATTGTAAACTATCTTAGGATATGTGCAAGGTCTGCTGGTATCTCCTTGCATGACGCGATAGTAAAGTAGCTTCTTGAATAAGATATGAAAAGTTGCTTCTTTTGTCTAGCGAATATACTTTTGTCTCGAGATAATGGCCAATCATTTACACTGGTGTTCTGGTATTTGTTGTAAAAGAGATATTCATAGTGACCGGCAAGACCAGAGGCAACGATTATGGGGCTGCAAGGTGCAAGTTGGCCCGTAACTGCATAGCTGATCGGGAAAGAACACTCCCTCATGAGTTGTATGCGGGTGTCAATGGTTTGACACATGATCTTCTTTCTTAACCAAGTTACAGCTGACCCCTCATGTTGTTCTTGACAATATTGTTTTTTCTTTGTATTAAGTCAATTTTTTCTTGATGATATTGTAAATCTAATTCCAGATAACTAATTCGGATGCCATCATTTTCTTCAGCGGCAAGGTTTTCTGTAATGTTCAGTTTGCCTTTGCTGAACTCCAGATAATGATGGCAAGGTGGTGGCTAATTGTGAAGCTCTCTTATTTAATTCCTTATTCTCCCAAATTTGTGAATTCTGAAAGTCAATTGAGGTCTCCAATTTGAAATTGAATCATCGGATTTTGACCGAGCCAACAATAGTTTTTTTCCCTCTGAAGGAGCACTCTCATTCAATTCTTTTAATTCATTATGCTCCCTAATTTTGGAGCTCTCCCATCCGATTGAAATATTCAATTTTAGATTTGGTTCATAATTTTGACCGGGTCGATGGTATCAATCCCGCACATCCTCTCACCACCGAGAAAAAAGAAACGTCAATATATGATATTGTAGCATCAATACATTACATGTAGCCACCGACATAGAAAACGTCCCTGCATAAGTATGGTTGATTAATAAAAAACTCATAATCACACCGTGAAAGGCTCATCGAAACCCGCATTATTATAAATAAAAAGAAAATACACTTCATCATCTCCCTCGCTCGCCAAGCCAAATACTCCATCTGTTTCTTTGACCAAGTTCACAACCAAAAACATCAACATCCATAATACTAAATAAATAAAATATGAAAATTTGTTTCATGCTTAATCCAGTGATATCGACTTGATATTATGGATATTGATATATTTCTTTACAAATTTGATCAAACTTTAAAAGGTTTAACTTTTCGGAAAACTAATACACCTTATATTTTGAAACAGGGGGAGTAGTTTTTTTACCCCAACAACACCAACAAAGCAGCAAAGCGTGCCCAACCCTTCTAGTCTAAATAACTAGCCTCCACTAACACATTTCTCTCGACATGCAAGCATGTCACATAAGAAAATGCCTACCTCAATATGCAACCATGCATAGAAGAAAGCTCAGCTCAGCGGATGTGGAGTTTCTACACCCATGAGCACAAATGCTTAGTAAAAACAAAAAAAACAAAAAAAGTTCAAAAAAATCTGAAATTTATTTGTGGCATACTTTCACAAATGTTTGTTGTACATGCAAAATTTCATCACAAAATCACATTGGTGAAAGGCGTGATAAAAAAACAAAATCGATGCTCTAAAAATGTTACTTACAAAAGCATTTTGGAGTTTCGATTTTGTTTTTTTTGGCACGACTTCCACCAACGTGATTTTGCGATGAATTTTTGCGTGCACGATAAACATTTGTTAATGTCACAAAAAAATTTGATTTTTTATTATTTTTATTTTACTGTTCACACCAGGAGCATTTGCTCCTGGGTGTATAAAGGCACTTTCGCAACTCAGCATGCAAACATGCAACATAATTTACTTTTTACTTGGCTAATTATATTTGATAAATATTTCACAAATATACAATAATCAAACACAATAAATTATATGTGTTTTTAGTTTTAGTTCTCATATCCAAATATACATGTTTCATACAACCAAATCTCATTCAAATATATAAAACATTCCAGCAACAACTTGTGGGGTATATCTAGTTACAAGGGAATATTAGTGATGGCGTGAGCAAGCGATAAGGCCAAGGAGAGAAGAAGTGTATCGTCTACGGAGGCTAGGGAAAGACAATGGACATGCAGAGAGGCAAGGGCGGGGAAGAAACACTTGGAGATCATAAAAGAAGATAAGAGGTTAAACATAGGAGGAGGATATAATGGACAATTAAATCTGCATTAATTGAACTCATTTGGGAAGTAAACAAATTCTTTATTCTGTGTAAATCAAACTATTTGACGCGGATTTTCTCTGAAGATCATATATTAATTTTAGACATGGTTTGGTTAGTTCATTTGTCACGGAAAGGTGTTTCCATAAGTCCAAAATTCTACCAACTTTTTTGTACGGCGCGTCATAGCATAGATAGATGTTGTGAGTCACTGGATAGATATTGTGAGTCATAGGATGGATTTGTGTTGCCGGGAAATCCAACTAACATGACAATCAACAAAACCTGAAATGGCCTTTAGGAGTTATCCATTTACTTGTTTCATGCAGGCTACCTTCCACTACTCGACATGCTTAGAAGCATTGAGTGGCCGCAGATTTGCAAAAGCAATGGCTAACGGACACATATTCTGCCAAACCCCAAGAAGGATAATCACTTCTCTTAGATAAAAAGGAACAGACCAATATACAAACATCCACACTTCTGGAAACAATACACCAGAACTAGGATTAAGCCGATTACGTGGCTTTAGCAGACCGTCCAAAAATCTGTTTTACAAAGCTCCAATTGCTCCTTGCTTATCCAGCTTTTTTTGTGTTGGCAAACTACACTTTTTCAACCGATTTTGTTCTTCTCACACTTTCTTCTTAGGCTAAACAAACCTTACCGTGCACGCAGCCATGGTCCTGAATCTTCACCTCGTCCCTATAAAAGCCTAGCCAACCTTCACAATCTCTTCATCACCCACAACACCGAGCATCACAAACTAGAGATCAATTCACCGACAGTCCACCGAGATGACTAAGCGGTTGGTTCTTTTTGCGGCGGTAGTCGTCGCCCTTGTGGCTCTCACCGCTGCTGAAGGTGAGGCCTCTGGGCAACTACAGTGTGAGCGCGAGCTCCAGGAGCACTCGCTTAAGGCATGCCGACAGGTCGTAGACCAGCAGCTCCGAGACGTTAGCCCCGAGTGCCAACCCGTCGGCGGCGGCCCGGTCGCGAGACAATATGAGCAGCAAGTCGTGGTGCCGCCCAAGGGTGGATCTTTCTACCCCGGCGAGACCACGCCACCACAGCAACTCCAACAAAGTATACTTTGGGGAATACCTGCACTACTAAGAAGGTATTACCTAAGTGTAACTTCTCCGCAACGGGTTTCATACTATCCAGGCCAAGCTTCTTCGCAACGGCCAGGACAAGGTCAGCAGCCAGGACAAGGACAACAAGAATACTACCTAACTTCTCCGCAACAGTCAGGACAATGGCAACAACCGGGACAAGGGCAATCAGGGTACTACCCAACTTCTCCGCAGCAGTCAGGACAAGAGCAACCAGGGTACTATCCAACTTCTCCATGGCAGCCAGAACAATTGCAACAACCAACACAAGGGCAACAAAGACAGCAACCAGGACAAGGGCAGCAACTAAGACAAGGACAACAAGGTCAGCAGTCAGGACAAGGGCAACCAAGATACTATCCAACTTCTTCGCAGCAGCCAGGACAATTGCAACAACTAACACAAGGCCAACAAGGGCAGCAACCAGAACGAGGGCAACAAGGCCAACAGTCAGGACAAGGGCAACAACTAGGACAAGGGCAACAAGGTCAGCAGCCAGGACAAAAGCAACAATCAGGACAAGGACAACAAGGGTACTACCCAATTTCTCCGCAACAGTTAGGACAAGGGCAACAGTCAGGACAAGGGCAACTAGGGTACTACCCAACTTCTCCGCAGCAGTCAGGACAAGGACAATCAGGATACTACCCAACTTCTGCGCAGCAGCCAGGACAATTGCAACAATCAACACAAGAGCAGCAATTAGGACAAGAGCAACAAGATCAGCAATCAGGACAAGGGCGACAAGGTCAACAGTCAGGACAAAGGCAACAAGATCAGCAGTCAGGACAAGGGCAGCAACCGGGACAAAGGCAGCCAGGGTACTACTCAACTTCTCCGCAACAATTAGGACAAGGGCAACCAAGGTACTACCCAACTTCTCCGCAGCAGCCAGGATAAGAGCAGCAGCCAAGACAATTGCAACAACCAGAACAAGGGCAACAAGGTCAGCAGCCAGAACAAGGGCAGCAAGGTCAGCAGCCAGGACAAGGGGAGCAAGGTC
>NC_041380.1:523252977-523259782 GCF_002162155.2 Triticum dicoccoides | reverse complement strand
GGCTGCAATCAGGGTACTACCTAACTTCTCCGCAGCAGTTAGGACAAGGGCAACAGCCAAGACAATGGCTGCAACCAAGACAAGGGCAACAAGGATACTACCCAACTTCTCCGCAGCAGTCAGGACAAGGGCAACAATTAGGACAAGGGCAACAAGGATACTACCCAACTTCTCCGCAGCAGTCAGGACAAGGGCAACAAGGCTACGACAGCCCATACCATGTTAGCGCGGAGCACCATGCGGCCAGCCTAAAGGTGGCAAAGGCACAGCAGCTCGCGGCACAGCTGCCGGCAATGTGCCGGCTAGAGGGCGGCGACGCATTGTTGGCCAGCCAGTGATAGAACTCTCTGCAGCTCGCTTGGTGCTTAGGCATGCATGCACCTTAGCTATACAATAAATGTGGCGTGTGTTCAAGTTTTTCATGTAACTAATGTAAAGCCCAGTAATGATGCAAAATGAAAAGCTTTTTGGGCTAAAAAAAGAACAAAACTGGTGCTATATAGTATGTGCATGTCTCAGCCATTGTCAGCCACTGAATGCGAACAGACTCCTATATTTTGCATGCGAAGAAAGAGGGTGTGGCAATATCCCTGGCTAAAACTATCAACACTTAGAAGGAAAAAAGAACAGACCAAAAATGGCTTCTTGGTTTGAGACCTATCATCATCCAAGCAAGCCTCCAAGGGAAAGGGAAACCGCCGCATTCTTCGGGTGCAGACTAGGGATGCGAGAGAACAATTGTGAGCTCACCTGTGCCTCCTGCCGCTCCTTCTTACCGCCGGTGAAAATTCTTATCCGGTGATCGTAATGATCGGCATGAGAGTGCTCGCCCACTCTCGCGTCGATCCAGCAATTCGATGGGGTGCTGCTGCTCGTGGATTCGTGGTATTCGCACCGTGAAATGCAGCAGCATACGCCTCGGGTGCTGCTGCTCGTGGGTTCGTGGTCTTCGCACCGTGAAATGCAGCAGCATACGCCTCGGGTGCTGCTGCTCGTGGGTTCGTGGTAGCTGTGCTTGCTGCTGTTCATGGATCCGTGGCCTGTGCGGCAGGAAGAAGAGGGAGGCTGGGAAAGAGACATCGACACCAGAGACAAAGAAAACAAAGAGGAAGTGGAGGCGCAATTTCTGTGGCTGGACGTCACATGAAGCGGAGGAGCCATTGACATCAGAGACAAAGAAGAAGAGGGAGGCTGGGCAAGAGGCATCGACATCAGAGACAAAGAAAACAAAGAGGAAGTGGGGGCGCAGTTTCTGTGGCTGGACGTCACATGAAGCGGAGGAGCCATTGACATCAGAGACAAAGAAGAAGAGGAAGAACGGGGCATCGAGCTCTGAGCCGGACAAGAAAAGGTGGTTCAAGAACAAGATTTGGAGAAAGAAGAAGGCCAAGAACAAACAGTTGGCAACGCTTGTGAAAGAGATTTCACTCCCAAGTAATGCCCTCCATCATCTTATTATCCATCTTTGCAGAGAAACTAAATTCAGCAATGCATGTCAATATCAAGTTTATCAATGAATATTTGCCCAACACAGATATGTGACGAGCATTTAGGTACTTACATAGGAAATCTGGTGGTAAGAATTTTTAGTTCAGATACATTGCAACAACAGTTAGTGATGTTCAGGAAAGTTGTATATGCATTCCCCTCTTCTTGGACCTGCTTTCACCCTGAAATTTGTAATCCTGGATTAGTAATTCATGTTTGGGCGATTAAGTAAGCATTTCTGATTGAGAAGAAATCTTAAAATGCAGATAGTCCCAAGGCCAGGGCTGCGGCAGGGGAAATACTACGGATTGGCAACCACAACATTCCTAGCAGAGTGTTTGCGTACAGTCAACTGTCAGACGCGACCAATTCTTTCAGCCAGGAGAATCTCCTGGGAGAAGGTGGCTTTGGAAGGGTGTACAAAGGATACATTTCAGAGACCATGGAAGTAATAAGCATTCCTTCTCCCAGCTTCCTGTTCTATGTTTCATTAAGTTGGCACCTCAAGATGCTATGCTACATACAGCAGCAACACGTTTCTGATGTAAATTATGTGCGTACGTAGGTCATAGCGGTTAAGCAGCTGGACAAGGATGGGTTGCAAGGAAATCGTGAGTTCCTTGTCGAGGTGCTGATGCTTAGCCTCCTTCATCACCCACACCTTGTCACCTTGCTCGGGTACTGCACCGAATGTGACCAAAAGATTCTAGTGTATGAGTATATGCCACTCGGTTCTTTGCAAGATCATCTCCTAGGTAATACAGAACAACAATGTTGTGGTCCTCAAAAATATTCCGCAGAATTGAAAGATCAGAAATTATGATCGCGCATTTGTATCGACGCTGATTTGGTACTTGAATTCTGCAGATCTCACTCCAAAATCCCAGCCGCTGTCCTGGAATACACGGATGAAGATTGCAGTTGATGCTGCCAGAGGCCTCGAGTACTTGCATGAGGTAGCCAATCCACCGGTGGTATACCGTGATCTCAAGGCATCAAATATTCTCTTGGACGGGAACTTCAGTGCAAAGTTGGCCGATTTTGGCCTTGCAAAGCTTGGCCCAGTCGGCGACAAAACTCATGTCACCACAAGGGTGATGGGCACGTACGGATACTGCGCTCCCGAGTACGCCATGAGTGGCAAGTTAACAAAGATGTCAGACATATATTGCTTTGGTGTAGTTCTCTTGGAGCTCATCACTGGGAGGCGAGCAATCGACACCACGAAACCAACTCGCGAGCAAATTCTTGTCCACTGGGTAAGACTTACATCTAATTGACCAAGAAATACTATAGCCTTGAAATTTTCACTTGGTAGTCATATTGAATTGTGATAACCAAGTAAAACAGCTCATGCTTGAGATATACAGATTGCCCATACGGTTTGGGATTAAGATGCTGCTATATCTGCAGGCAGCGCCACTCTTCAAGGATAAGAAGAAGTTTACCAAGATGGCTGATCCAAAACTTGACAGCAAGTACCCCCTAAAAGGTCTATACCAGGCACTTGCAATTTCATCAATGTGCCTACAAGAAGAAGCAAGCAGTCGTCCACTAATCAGTGATGTGGTGACGGCCCTTACATTTCTTGCTGATCCAAACTATGACCCTCCAGATGACATTGAGCCTCTACCTATAACAGTTCCCGATTTCGACAGAGGAATTAGCCTAAGCGAACCTGAAGAGGTCAAAGAAAAGTTTGAGGGAAAACAAGTAGAGGATAGCTAAAATGGCTTGTGAGACGAACAGATGGTGAATCAAGCCAGCAAAGTTTGTAGGGGTGCAGATGGAGGCGCCGCAGGCCTTGTATGATATCTCTGTCTGTAATGTACAGCACATATAGGAAGGATGTAACAGCATATGACGTTCTTGAATGAGATTGACTTGAGTTCTTCGATTAGGCATAACCAACTTTTCAGCAGCAAGATATCCTGGCTGGTGCGAAAACTGAGCCAGTGATTGATGGCAAACTCACTAAACTGTGGTCAGCGGCATTTACTTTAACGCTTTTAGTTGCATGAAGAAGACTAAGATTAAGATAGAACTAGCGTCAAACGGCTGCACATCTGACTTGGTAAAAAATTAGATGAAATGGTGTATGAACCATTACAGTCACAACATACCAAACAATGTTTAATTTATTTCTTTGATTGCAAAAACCAAAAATGGTAATTGTGGTACAAAATTTTCCCCACTTCTCATAGAAACAGTATTTGTTTGGTTTTATTGTTAACAATACATAATCAACGGATATGCAACCATAAACGGACCCAAATATTAGCCTTTCTAGTCTAGTATTTAAGAATAAAGCAGCTGGAGATAAACAATACTCCCTACCTAAAAAATGTGTGGCTCTTCAGATGTGCAGCTCGAGAATAAAGCAGAAACTAACCGCGCCATCCAAGTAAATCGGCGGCCGTATTGCAGTCCAAAGCAATGGACTATGACAAGCAGTACTCAGGAACTACTGCAGGCAATGTCTGGTTTCCACTTTCCACGCCAGTTAAGTTGGCACCGCAACCAGCTAGTACTGCTTTCTCCTGATGCCAAACCCATATATACCAGCACCGTCAGTACAGTACAGTACAGTACAGTACAGTGTAGTGCAGCACAGCGGGAGAAATCTGAGCGCACCTGCCCGGCCCGTGAAGAAGCAAGGAATAAGTACAGCCACGGCGGCGCCGGCGAGCGGCCGCGCACGGGCACGGCCACAATTAGTTTGCCACCGGACACACGACGCCGTGCCGCCCGGGAGGGAGAGAATGCGTACGTAGCGGAGCCGTTCCGTAAAGTAGCGACGTGGACAGGACAAATACCTCGCGCTCGCGGTGCCTGCCACTACTCGGGCGGCGAGCGGCGAGCGGCGAGCGGACGGAAGCTGCGCCGCGGTCTTCTGCCGGCGGGGCCGCGTCGCCGACGAGGGGGATGAGGTGGAGCGGTGGTTGGGCCTGACAGACGGAGGCCTGCGCTGCCGAAAACATCAAGATGGCCCAGCTAGTTCTGGGCTTTGCTTTGAGGCCGGGAGCCAGGAGTTAAACTGGCCCGGCCATGAGCGATAGGTATCTTTGTCTCAAAAAAAAGTGTGAACTCGTCAAAATTGACATTTCACCCGAAAAAATGAGCGATAGATATTTCTGCTGTTGCTGCTGCTGGTTTTTCTACCCATTTTTCTCATGCACGGTCAGCAGAAAAAGACAGACTTCATCGAGAGAAATAAAAGAGGCGAAAAACAGAGATGGAAAACTACGTGGCAGCTGCACAAAGAAGGACGTTTCACCGTAGCTGTCACCAAAGCTGGAGCACGAAGCCACACACACAGCACAGAGGTCGCCCTCGCGTCGCGGCCTCGTGGCAGCCATTACATACAATACAGCAGCCGTATTTCTGTCTCTGTTTCATTTTCCCTTGGACATAAAATATCTCCAGCGCCTTACGATATTTTCAGCTGAATGAAACGGCCCAAGGTTTCGAACTGAGCCACGGCGTGAAATACCTATCTCCTTCATTGAATCAGTATAGATACAGTGATGGCGATCACAAAATATCCTCCTCCAGGAGAGCCTGCATCGGATGCTCCCTGCATACATGTTTCCTCGTGTGATCGTGTCCTTGCAGAGTCCATTAAACTGTACTTGCAGCTCGAGTAAATTGGGTAGTTAATGCGCTAATTACGCACTTCACATGTTGGTTCATGCGTCGCGCGCGCAACCACCGGCCGGCCGGCCTCTGCGCATGAATGAATGAATAGTCCTTGGAGCCAGTGATGGTCAATGCCGACGCCGTGCTTAATTGGAGGCCGGCCGGTTTGCTTTGCTCCTCATGTGAAGGCATGGCATGCCACCCACTGACTGGACTTGGTAAGCTGGATGGAGCACATGGCCACCGGCTTTAGTTTAGTGGATGCGATCGGTACTCTAACCCACCTAATCTAGCCATCGAATTAAGAGAGATGTTGAAGAAGGTTACAATATTGGCGGTCGACATGGATTGCCACTTGCAGCTCAAGTGGTGGCGAAAATGAACCCCTGTGACCATCTCTCAGTTTCCCTTTTATTTTATTTTTCCTTTTCGAAAGCAGGGAGGGAGGCTGCGATTAATAGTTATTATCAGTGGAAGGATATTCTGCAGATCTTTGCAATATACGTATTCTCTGCTGATGATAATCCATTTGCTCTGCTGATCGATCAAGCCGGCCATGTCTGGGGAATCTTGTGAGGTTGGCACGATGCCAGGCTCGATTCAAAATTCAAAATCCAAACAATAAAAATAAAATAAACATTTTAGTAGTAGTAGTAGTAGTAGTACCGGTTCTATTGGCACACAGGGGGGGGGGAGGGGGGGAGAACAGCTCCATGTGCCGATTTGTCACCACCCGCTGACAGACGGAATATGCGAGCGGCCGTGGCCGTGCGTGCGGCGCCTTGCCGCCCCACTGCCACCTTCCCGTTGCTCCATGCGAGCTCGTAGAGGTACAACAAGCCTAGCTCATCACCATCGCTGCCCCCCGAACACGGCGCATCGCGCGAGACCACGCACATGCGCTGGGCATAGGAGCTCGGTGTGGACGGTAGCTGGAGAGAGAAACCGGCCTCTTGGTCTTGGATCCCCGTGAGACCGTGAGCTGGCGTAGTACGTACGTGTATAATATTTTCACAAGTTTGTACTGCTGTTTTCATTCAAATTCGAAATATAGCTTGTCAGTACTGGCCTACTACTTGGGAGCCAGCCACTAGTGTAAGTAGTTTTATATGCATGCATGCACATATGCTGTCGTTGAATTTGAGGACGGCGAGAAGGTGCTCGCCCTTTAGTGACACTTGTGTGTGTGTGGCTAGAGTGCGTTGCAACAAAAGCGCAAAGTTAAGGGATATGTGCTGCCGGGAAGCCCGGGGCAGTGTGGTTGGGAGGTGGATGGATGGATATGCACGAATGACGAACTTGCCTTTCATGCGTTTCTTTGCTAACCCACTGGACTGGGTGCTGACCTGGAGTAGTTACGAGCCATGCATGTCTCACCAACTTTACACACATTTGATTCTCAAAGAAAAGAAAACGTTACACACTTTTTTTCCTGAGTAATTTTAGGCCAACTCGAACGTGCACGACCCATTTGTCTGCCCGCATCCGTTTGAGTCCAAACGGACACAAAACGCGACCAACGCACACACATGGATGTCTGTTTTCTTTTCTGTTTGGACTCATTTTGGCCCAAATTTGGGTCGGGTTTGCGTCCGCGCGGATGCCCACAACGTCCTCCCATGTCCTCCCCCTGGCCCTTCAGTCTGTGGCACAACGGCCATGCCCCCCCCCCCTCCAT
>NC_041380.1:523250049-523252697 GCF_002162155.2 Triticum dicoccoides | reverse complement strand
ATTTCACACACACACACACCACCCTGGCCTCATCACCCTCACCGCCGCCACCTAGTTTTGCCCGCTTCGTCACCGCCCCATCGCCACCGCATCCACCGTCGCCGACTTTTGTCGGCATTTGTGGCCTACCCAGGTCGCTGGCACCGCCTCTGCCTCTACCGCTCCACGGTCAACACTGGAGGGCGTGTGCTTCAACAGGCCTGCTGCATGTACAGGGAGATGGTGTTTCCCTTCACCGGCCGCGACTCGACCCGCCCGCCTCCGTTGTTCCCCTCAAGGTGTTCGGGCGTTTGCCCACAAGGTACCATGGTGGACAGCTCGAATGAATTATTTTACAACAAGTTCATATGTTCATCGATGAATCCAACAATGAGGATTTTGTGGTTGCTATTTTGGTTGTTAACAAGCACATTGATAGTCAGCGGCCTAGTTTTAGGGGATCGGTCATGGGCCATTGCTCTGGGGTTGAATCATAACAGAGAGTGCAGCCATTTCCTACTCTACAACGATTATTTCAAGTTCATTGACCCACTATTCCCTCCCAAGCTTTTCCGACGACGACTTCCGGATGGCGACACATGTGTTCAACCATATTCGAGAGGAGTGGTGGCGTATGACGATTACTTCAAATGCAAGCATAATGCCATGAAAAAGGTTGGCTTCTCTTCTTATCAGAAATGTACTACACCTATTCGGATGCTTGCATACGGAATTTTCGGTGATCTTGTGGATGAGTATGTTTGCATGAGTGATTCCATATGCCTAGCGTCATTGTACAAGTTCTGCAAAGTTGTGCTTGCAGTGTTTGGCCCGGAGTACTGAAGGAAATATGCCCTAGAGACAATAATAAAGTTCTTATTTTATATTTCCTTATTCATGATAAATGTTTATTATTCATGCTAGAATTGTATTGATCAGAAACCCAAATACATGTGTGAATACATAGACAAACACTGTGTCCCTAGTGAGCCTCTACTTGACTAACTAGTTGATCAAAGATGGTTAAGGTTTTCTAACCATGGACATGAGTTGTCATTTGATAGCGGGATCACATCATTAGGAGAATGATGTGATGGACAAGACCCATCCATTAGCTTAGCATATTGATCGTTCAGTTTTATTGCTATTGCTTCCTTCGACTATGAGATTATGCAACTCCCGGATACCGGAGGAATACCTTGTGTGCTATGAAACGTCAAAACGTAAGTGGGTGATTATAAAGATGCTCTACAGGTATCTCTGGAGGTGTTTGTTGGGTTGGCATAGATCAAGATTAGGATTTGTTACTCCGAGTATCGGAGAGGTATCTCTGGGCCCTCTCGGTAATGCACATCATAAGAAGCCTTACAAGCAAAGTGACTAATGAGTTAATTACAAGATGATGTATTACGAAACGAGTAAAGAGACTTGCCGGTAAAGAGATTGAACTAGGTATGTGGATACCGACGCTCGAATCTCGGGCAAGTAACATACCGATGACAAAGGGAATAACATATGTTGTCATAATGGTTCGACCGATAAAGATCTTCGTAGAATATGTAGGAGCCAATATGAGCATCCAGGTTCCGCTATTGGTTATTTACCGGAGAGGCGTCTCGGTCATGTCTACATAGTTCTCGAACCCGTAGGTGAAGGAAATATGCCCTAGAGGCAATAATAAAGCTATTATATTTCCTTATATCATGATAAATGTTTATTATTCATGCTAGAATTGTATTAACCGGAAACTTAGTACATGTGTGAATACATAGACAAACAGAGTGTCCCTAGTATGCCTCTACTTGATTAGCTTGTTTATCAAAGATGGTTATGTTTCCTGACCATAGATATGTGTTGTCATTTGATGAACGGGATCACATCATTATAGAATGATATGATGGACAAGACCCATCCCTTAGCTTAGCATTATGATCGTTTAGTTTTATTGCTATTGCTTTCTTCATGACTTATACATGTTCCTCTGACTATGATATTATGCAACTCCCGAATACCGGAGGAACACCTTGTGTGCTATCAAACGTCACAACGTAACTGGTGATTATAAAGATGATCTACAGGTGTATCCGAAGGTGTTTGTTAAGTTGGCATAGATCGAGATTAGGATTTGTCACTCCGTGTATCGGAGAGGTATCTCTGGGCCCTCTCTGTAATGCACATCACTATAAGCCTTGCAAGCAATGTGATGAATGAGTTAGTCACGGGATGATGCATTATGGAACGAGTAAAGAGACTTGCCGGTAATGAGATTGAACTAGGTATGATGACACCGACGATCGAATCTCGGGCAAGTAACATACCGATGACAAAGGGAACAACGTATGTTGTCATGCCGTTTGACCGATAAAGATCTTCGTAGAATATGTAGGAGCCAATATGAGCCTCCAGGTTCCGCTATTGGTTATTGACCGGAGATGTGTCTCGATCATGTCTACATAGTTCTCGAACATGTAGGGTTCGCATGCTTAACATTCGATGACGATTTATATTATGAGTTATGTGATTTGATGACCGAAGCTTGTTTGGAGTCCCGGATGAGATCACAGACATGATAAGGAGTCTCGAAATGGTCGAGAGGTGAAGATTCATATATTGGAAGGTTGCATTTGGACATCGGAATGATTCCGAGTGGTTCGGACATTTTTCCAGAG
>NC_041380.1:523239186-523249793 GCF_002162155.2 Triticum dicoccoides | reverse complement strand
GAGAAGTTATGGGCCATAAGAGGGAAGCACACCAGCTCACAAGGGGCTGGTGCGCCCCCCCTTGGGCAGGAGGCCGATTAGGACTAGGAGAAGGGGGCCGATGTCGGTGTCAAAACCGGCGGTTCTCGGGTAGGGGGTCCCGAACTGTGCGTCTATGGTCGATGGTAACAGGAGACAGGGGACACGATATTTACCCAGGTTCAGGCCCTCTCTATGGAGGTAATACCCTACGTCCTGCTTGATTGATCTTGATGAATATGAGTATTACAAGAGTTGATCTACCACGAGATCGTAATGGCTAAACCCTAGAGGTCTAGCTTGTATGGCTATGATGATGAATCTCTATCCCTCTCCTTCGGACTAAGTCGTCTGGTTTATATAGACACCGGGACGATCTAGGGTTACACAAGGTCGGTTACAAGAAAGGAATCTACATATTTGGTCGCCAAGCTTGCCTTCCATGCCAAGGAGAGTCCCATACGAACACGGGTGTAGTCTTCGGTCTTCGTGTTCTTCACGGCCCATCAGTCCGACCCATGGCTAACAGGCCGGACGCCCGAGGACCCCTTAGTCTAGGACTCCCTCAGTAGCCCCTGAACCTGGCTTCAATGACAAGGTATCCGGCGCGTAGATCTGTCTTCGTCATTGCAAGGCGGGTTCCTCCTTCCGAACTCCAAGATAGTCTTCGGACAATACAAACGTGTCCGGATCTGCAACACACAGCCGTAGAGAGTATAATATTTCACGAATCCAATCTGTTGACCACTTTAGTAACGTGACGTCACGCTTGCCCGGTTATTATTTCAAACCGGTTCCCGTCCCGCCGTTCCACTTTCGGGGCGTGGTTTTTGTTGGCATGTCCTGTCGAAGCAGAGATCGTGCCCCCTTATCGCGGAATTCTCATCAATACGAGCGTGGGTAACCCAACCGTCCTGTGGGAAAGATTCCTTAGGAATATGCAGGTTCTTAGGCTTAGGAGGAGGCGTTCAATACCCACTGCCTTTATAAAGGAACCAAGGGCTGTGTTTTTAATGCCAAACCTCTCCTCGGCCTTCCCAACCTCGAGTTCTAGCGCCCAAGGTCCGACTTCATTGCTTCAAGCCTCCCCATCATGTTAGGACCCAGCCCTCAAGGCCGGTGGGTGGCTTCCTCCATTACAGAGGAGGATATTGTGAAGCTTAGGGCGGTCGGATACTTGACCGCGGATATCCACCATAGGCTTCCGGCTCAAGGACAGGTTATTCCAACCCCCAGATCTGGCGAGAAGGTCGTATTCATCTCCCACTTCCTCTGAGGGCTAGGGTTTGCTCTTCACCCCTTCGTCCAGGGGCTAATGTTTTATTACGGACTAAATTTTCATGATATATCTTCAGACTCTTTCCTCCACGTCTCGGCGTTTATTATTACATGCGAGGCCTTCCTCCGAATCCCCCCACACTTTGGCTTATGGCTCAAGACTTTCAATGTGAAGCCGAAGGTGGTCGACGGGGAACAGGCAGAGTGTGGTGGTGCTATAGTGAGCAAGCTTACCAACACCTTCTAGCCAAAAGGCTCTTTCACCGAAACCTCCAACCAATGGCAGCGAGAGTGGTTTTATGTCACGGAACCCCGTAGCACCAAGTGGGCAGCTATACCTGCGTTCTGTTCCGGCCCTCCGCCACAGCTTGCATCATGGATTAACAAGGGGCTGCACTGGGGATTAGTTGATGAAGTGCAAACTCTATAGAGCCGCATCCGAACCCTCCTTGAGAGAGACATCGATCTTGTCAACATGATTCAAGTGATGCCAGTTCGCCAAATCCTTCCATGCCAGCGCAGGTCTCGCCGCATGTGGGAGCTTAATCCAGAAGGACCACGAACCCTCCAACACTTCTTCGGCACTACGCACGAAGGGATGTCGAAGTTGTTTTTCGGGAAGCGAAAACATTGGCCGGACACTACTGAGGACGCTAGCCTTGACTACCACCGTCTGGATACCCGAGTAAGCACTTGTCTTCCGAACACTTTGTAGTTACGCATACCGTAATATGGTACTGAGCAAACTATCTTCTTCCAAGGCTGGATAAAGAAAGCGGAACTAATCATGTGTTTGGCCCCCTTGCCCGAAGGCCCAGTGAATCCTGTTTTTATCAAGGATGCTGGCCCTGGTACCATACCAGATGCCTGCGAAGGGGGGCAAGGCGGAGAGGACCAAAGATGGCCTCCATCCCGAAGGTGCATCCGACATTGTGTCCGGAGGAATCAAGATCCCATCGTCCGAAGACAAAAATGAGGGGGAGGTCAACGCCTCTTCCCCCCATGGAAAAAAGGCCGCCTTCGGAGATTGGGAGGAAAAGGCTCCTAAGCAAGGCAAGATGCCTCTGTCGGGCGGCTCAGGCTTGGAGGACGTCGACGCGCAGTCTCATGATGAGGACAAGCCTCAGGCCAAATCGTAAGTAAACAAGGATGTTTTAGACATGTCTCGTTCTCTTTATTGTGATGCCTAGAATATATATTTTTTGTAGTTCGGCACGCAGTCTTCTTCAACAATCCTCTTCCTCTAGGGACCTTCTCCCAGAGATGATGGAAAGCGAGACGCCTCCACCGGCCTCTCCACCCCATAGGGCGTACGACTTCGAGGTGTCGTCGCGGAGGGTCTCCCCCGACCAACAGGTGGTGCGAGGGACGATGAAGATATTACCCGAAGGTGATACTTCGGTGGCCCAGGGTCCGAGGACCAGTAATGTAGGCCCCGAACAATCTGGTCTATAGCTGGATATGAATAAATGGATCCCTCCAAAGGGTGGCCGTACTCCTACAGCAGCCTCCGGAGATCCAGAGGCGCCGGATATACTGACTAACATGCTGCAGCAGGCGTCTGTCTCAGAGGAACATCGTACCTTGATGGGCACGGTGGTTGAAAAGGTCCTGTCCGTGAAGCGCGGATTGAATGAGGCATTTGTGGGCCTACTAAGAGGTTTCGAGGTTTGTACTGTAATATGTTCAATTGTGTTTTATTCACGAAATGCACCTATGTATAGATAGTAGCCCCTGAGACTCTGATTGGCTTCCCGAGGGAGGTAATCAGAGGATCAAAAGAAATGCCCAGGGACTGACCTGATTAATTGGAACACAGGTTGTTTCTCCCCTGATGACTGCCCGGACTACGGATATTGTCGAGCTGCAGCGGAAGCTTGATGTGGCAGGGGATGACATTGCGTTAATCAATAGGCGTCTTGACGAGTCACAAGGTATGTATTCGGAGCAGTCCTTATACATACGTGTCTGTAATATAAGCATGACGCTGAAAATTGCATACTGGGATATATATGGCTGCAGATGGTGCCGCCGCCGTTGAGATTCTTCGGGCGGAGCTGGCCCAAGCCAAGGAGCAGGCCCGGTTTAGTAATGGGGCTGCTGAAAAGGCATCACCCGAGTTAAAGGCCGAACGAGCTGCTCGGCACCAAGACGTGGAGAAAATATCCACGATGGCGCTCGAACTAAAGAATGCTACTAGCTGCTGTGAATTCTTTGAGAAGGCGAATAAAGCCAAAACGGCCGATCTTGACAAGGCCTTGCGGGAGGCGTAAGAAGCGCGGTCAGAATCTAGAGCGGCCCGTGAGGAGATCCGGCAAGCTGGGGAGATTGCGGCTGGTAAGCCCTTTTTATTACAGACTAAGTTCGACGATACGAATTATGCTCAGCTTAACCAAGTGTGGAGCTCTCCAGACGCGTTTTTGGACCTGCCAAAGAGTTCTTCTGATGCGGTGCAGTTTTACCAGGCGCAAGAGGGATATGCAATGGAGAAGCTTTTCTGGTCGCAGTTTAGTGCATCAAAACACCCTCTGCTGCCGAATGAACAGATGCCCCAATGGGCCGAGCTTCATAGGATATCCGGCACTGCCATGAAGAACGTCATAATCCGGCTGTGGACGACTGGGCCTATTCCGAATAGCTACTTCGGCTTGGTGTGGTGGCTTGTTGATGCGGCGCCACGTATCGACGATGTTAAGCGGTCGGCATGCATTGAGGGTGCACGAATGGCCTTTGCCCGTATGAAGACATACTGGGGGAAGATGAAGGCCATCGATGTTGCAGCGAAGAGTCAACCCAAGGGCAAGGACCATCACGCACCGGAGCATTATTTTGAGGACATCTTAGAGGCTGCCCGCTTGATAGAGGGCCAATGCTCAGAAGACATAATATTCGAGTGAGGTGTATGGGAATTGTAAAAGACAATTTTATATTTAATCTATTTTTAAGTTTTGCTTGAAAGCTTTTGTTCCTTCTGTGCGGTCATTTTTATATAATCTGAAAGTTTTCCAGTCGTCGGCTTTAGCCCCCTTGTAGGAAGTACGGGGGTGTTCGGAAAAGCATTTGATCACTCTTGACCCAACATCTTGGTCCATGAAGGAGGTGACAATGCGGCGAACCAGGCAATCAGACTATAGGGTGTTAACACTTTCGCTTAGCCATAGGAGTTTTATGGTGGGTCTACGATATAGCCCCTGGACATACGCGGCCTATTTTTAATAAGATGCGTTGCAAAAAATGATCTGAAAAAGATCCTTCGTATGACACGGAGAGAATCGCTAAAGATTCCGATAAGTCGTCGAGTGGTTGACCAGCTCTCGCTGCATCATGACAGCCAGTTTTTGGCTTTCTCTACTGAGGTGCTTGACCAGATGAACTATAAGCACAATCACAGTAGTTCTCCCTTTACTACCCTAGCCGATAGAGTGGAACGTAGGGTGCTGCCTCTTGAGCACTGCGTTGGTTTTCCCCAAAGAGGAAGGGATGATGCAGCAAAGTAGCGTAAGTATTTCCCTCAGTTTTTGAGAACCAAGGTATCAATCCAGTAGGAGGCTACGTATACGCGCGAGTCCCTCGTACCCGCACAAAACAAATAAATCCTCGCAACCAACGCAAATAGGGGTTGTCAATCCCTATAGGGCCACTTACGAGAGTGAGATCTGATAGATATGATAAAGATAATATTTTTGGTATTTTTATGATAAAGATGCAAAGTAAAATAAAGGCAAAGTAAATAGCAAAGTAGTAGGAGGACAATATGATAAAGATAGACCCGGGGGCCATAGGTTTCACAAGTGGCTTCTCTCGAGAGCATAAGTATTCTTCGGTGGGTGAACAAATTACTGTTGAGCAATTGACAGAATTGAGCATAGTTATGAGAATATCTAGGCATGATCATGTATATAGGCATCATGTCTGAGACAAGTAGACCGACTCCTGCCTGCATCTACTACTACTACTCCACTCATCGACCGCTATCCAGCATGCATCTAGAGTATTAAGTTAAGAACAGAGTAACGCCTTAAGCAAGATGACATGATGTAGAGGGATAGCTAGACTCATGCAATATGAAGAAAACCCCATCTTGTTATCCTCGATGGCAACAATACAATACGTGCCTTGCTGCCCTTACTATCACCGGGAAAGGACACCACAAGATTGAACCCAAAGCTAAGCACTTCTCCCATTGCAAGAAAGATCAATCTAGTAGGCCAAACCAAACTGATATTTCGAAGAGACTTGCAAAGATAACCAATCATACATAAAAGAATTCAGAGAAGATTCAAATATTATTCATAGATAGACTTGATCATAAACCCACAATTCATCGATCTCAACAAACACACCGCAAAAAGAAGATTACATCAAATGGTTCTCCACAAGAGAGGGGGAGAACATTGTATTGAGATCCAAAAAGAGAGAAGAAGCCATCTAGCTACTAACTATGGACCTGTAGGTCTGAGGTAAACTACTCACACTTCATCGGAGAGGCTATGGTGTTGATGTAGAAGCCCTCCGTGATCGATGCCCCCTCCGGCGGAGCTCCAGAACAGGCCCCAAGATGGGATCTCATGGATACAGAAAGTTACGGTGGTGGAATTAGGGTTTTGGCTCCGTATCTGATCGTTTGGGGGTACGTGAATATATATAGGAGGAAGGAGTATGTCAGGCGCGCCCCCTACCTCGTGGCCTCCTGTTTCGTGCCTTGACGTAGGGTCCAAGTCTCCTGGGTCTTATTAGATGAGAAAATCACGTTCCCGAAGGTTTCATTCCGTTTGGACTCCGTTTGGTATTCCTTTTCTTCTAAACCCTAAAACAGGCAAAAAACAGCAATTCTGGGCTGGGCCTCCGGTTAATAGGTTAGTTCCAAAAATAATATAAAAGTGCATAATAAAGCCCAATAATGTCCAAAACAGTAGATAATATAGCATGGAGCAATCAAAAATTATAGATACGTTGGAGACGTATCATAGGGTAGCAAGCACAGGAGCCGGGCAACCCAACTATTGACCCAAGACATGATTCGGAGCTGATGCATATAAGGCCAAACTCGCGATGCTGAAGTACGCTATAAAGCTGTTCGGACTTGCCGGCAACTCATTTGTTCCCATACCGAGCCCCTGGCGGGTTATGCCGAGGTGTGTGTGTAAAAGAACTACAGGAGCAAAAATTCGGGTCGATTAGGAAAAAGTCAATATTGGACACTCGTTACTTTTACTGGGAGCTGGGTGATATGCCAATTATTATATAGATAACAAAGCCGCGACTCTGGCTATTTGACATGCCAGGGGTCGAAGGCTGAGGAAAAAGGCACTTTACAGGCTCGGAATAGAGAGCGCAGTCTACAAAAAGTTATTTTGGACCTCCTGTCGCACGTCTGCGCCGCGTGTCCTCGATTAAGGGATTCCTTGATAGGAATAACCCTTGGGTGATTGTATGAACCCGAACTCTGGTAGAGTCCTCGGGGTGACCGGCCCTTGAGCTACCTGTAGAGGGAATAATAAAAAGGAAAAGGGCAGTTAGAAAAGTAGTGGGGTTTGCAGGCCCACCCTCATTGTGCTTCCACCGATGCCCAGGGTATTTCAAGTGCATAATTATGTATGCACGGTACCCACTTCGAAGGCATATTAGGCGAACGGCGGAAGCCGAATTGCTAGTCCAATATGGACATTGATCGGTCATGTTGAATGGAGACCAGCGGTATGATGGCCGTCATGGTATGCGGCGTGATAAGGCCGCTGCGTAGTTCGGCTGAGGTAGCTGTAGTATGATCTCCTATGCAGAGAGAGTGTTCCGTGCGCTCACCTCTAGGTGTGTGTGTGTCACGTATACCATGTTTACTGTTTTTGCGTCGGGGGAAACTGCTCTGACCCCCGTTGTTCAGTTGGTGAGCCTGTTCGTCGTCGCTATCACCGGGCGGCCTCTTCCCCTTGTGTTCGGCATTTAACTTGCCGGCCTGTTTGAAGACCCAACAGCTTCTGTTGATGTGATTAGCTGGTTTATTGGGGTGGCCATGGATCTGGCAGGGCCTATCCAATATTTTATCTAAATTGGATGGTCCGTCTTTGTTTGTCGTAAATGGCTTTTTCCGTTGGCCGGGTTTGGGGCCGCTGAATCCAGCGTTGACCGTTGTGTCCTATGTGCCCTCATTATTATTGCGACATTTGTTTTTATTGCGTCGTGGTTTTCCATTACCGTCCCGCACTTCGGAGGTGCCCGGATCGCTGGCGCTATTGCTTCTACGGGCGAGCCAGCTGTCTTCTCCCACGCAAAAGCGGGTCATCAGAGAGGTAAGGGCTAACATAGACTTTGGTTTTTCCTGATCGAGGTGGCGGGCAAGCCACTCGTCCTAGACGCTGTGTTTGAAGGCCGCGAGGGCTTCCGCGTCCGGACAGTCAACAATTTGGTTCTTTTTAACTAGAAACCTAGTCCAGAGCTTTCTGGCGGACTCTCCGGGCTGCTGGACAATGTGACTTAGGTCATCAGCATCCGGTGGCCGGACATATGTACCTTGAAAGTTATCGCGGAAGGCATCTTCCAACTCCTCCCAGCTGCCACTTGAGTTTTCAGGCAGACTGCTTAACCAGTGCTGAGCTGGTACTTTGAGTTTTAACGGGAGGTATTTGATGGCATGAAGGTCGTCTCCGCGGGCCATGTGGATATGTAGAAGGAAATCCTCAATCCATGCCGTGGGATCTGTTGTCCCGTTGTATGATTCAATATTTACGGGTTTAAACCCTTCTGGGAACTCGTGACCCATTACTCCATCAGTGAAGCAAAGAGGGTGTGCGACGCCTCTATATTGGGCCGCATCACGACGTAGCTCCGATGGAGTCCGCCTGTAGTTTTCGGCCCGGGCGTGGCTAGGTTTCTTGCATCCGAATAGATAGCCATCGTCGCGTGTCGCGGTACGTCCTTGCGATCTGTAGATCGATCTGGTGTATCCTGCTTTTACTGTCCAGGTCCTGCCGAAGGTCGTGTGTATCACCCCGAGCTATTGTTTCTGTTTTTACGTGGCGGTGGGGCGGGTTGTTGTTCGTCTTGAATTGCCGCTTTATCCTGGCCAAGTTGTGGTCGACCTGTCGCATTGTCCCGACCGCGCTGTAGTCGGTTGGCCGCGTTGCGCGAGTGAGGTATGAGCTCTAGCGCCTACTCATCAAACTGGGGTAGTAGTTTGCGCTTCGGGTAACTCCTAGCTCGGAGCTTGAGGCCGTATTCTTTGGTTGCCAAGACATTAGTCCATCTGTCGTTGAGCAAATCTTGGTCCGCTTGAAGCTGTTGTTGTTTCTTTTTTAGGCTCCTTGCAGTGGCTATTAGCCTGCGCTTGAAGCGCTCCTGCTCGAGAGGTTCCTCGGGCACGATGAAATCCTCGTCGTCGAGGCTTACCTCATCTTCGGAGAGCGGAAGATAATTATCGTCCTCCAAATCGTCATGTATGGCCTGTTCATCAGGGCTAACTTGCCCATTTTCTCGTTCCTCCTGTTCGGAGGTTACCTCAACAGGGTCTTTATTATCTTCGGGTTCGTCCAGAGTACTATTTTTCCCCGGTGCCAGTGTTACTATCCTTTGAACGATGTGACTTAGAGCGGTGCCGAGGACGCTGGTGTTTTTGCTGTGTCTCGAGAGGTTTATTCTCAACTGGATTTTCTTTGTCATCGTTGTTGGTTGTTTTGGATGTGTCCACCATGTACGCATCGTACGAAGAGGTGGCCGTCCAGCGTCCAGTGAATGGCGGACTTTGATTTTGCTCCTCATCAGCATCGTCGTCAATATCGCCGATGTCTTCGGAGTCGTAATCGAGCGTGTCGGTTAAATCCTCGGTTGTGGCTATGAAGTGGGTGGCAGGTGGGAAGCAAGATTCTCCATCATCAGCCCCTAGTTCAAACCGTACATAGTTCGGCTATGAGTCCCCTACCAAGGATAGGTTTTTTAATGAGCTTAGCACATCACCCAAGGGTGAGTGCTGGAAGATGTCTGCGGCGCTGAACTCGAAGATCGATAAATGATCAAGTTCGGCATCCGTGGACTCACATGGTTCAAAACTTACACCCAGAGACGAGTCCGGGGTTCCGGTGACACAAATATTGTGTAAGTTTAAGTCCATGTGCGGCTCCAACGCTGGGGAATCTGTGGCCTCCGTGGTGGGGTTGAACCTCCAGTCCTTAGATGTCGCCGTAAGCTCCAGATCTAAGGCCAGAGCAGTTACGTGAGCTATCTCCTGAATGTGGCCCGATGACAGATTTAGGTCATGCTCATCAAGGTGACCAAGAGCGATCGTCGCGGTCTCGAATCCAGCGAAGATCAAATCTCCATGGATGTCCGTGACGTAGTTCAAGCTCCCAAATTTGACCTGATGGCCAGGGGCATAGCTATCGATCTGCTCCAGATGGCCAAATGAGTTGGCCCGTAGTGTGAAGCCACCTCTCCCTCTCCCCCTTTATATACGGAGGCAGGGGGCACCCCAAAGACACACAAGTTAATCTTTTAGCCGTGTGCGGTGCCCCCTCCATAGTTACACACCTCGGACATATTGTTGTAGTGCTTAGGCGAAGCCCTGCGTCGGTAACTTCATCATCACTGTCACCACGCTGGCGTGTTGACGGAACTCACCCTCGGCCTCAGCTAGATCAAGAGTATGAGGGACGTCACCGAGCTGAATGTGTGCTGATCGTGGAGGTGTCGTGCATTCGGTACTTGGATCGGTTGGATCGTGAAGACGTTCAACTACATCAACCGCGTTACTAAACGCTTCCGCTTTCGGTCTACGAGGGTACATGGACACACTCTCCCCTCTCGTTGCTATGCATCTCCTAGATAGATCTTGCATGATCGTAGGTAAAATTTTGAAATACTGCGTTCCCCAACAGTGGCATCCGAGCCAGGTCTATACCTAGATGTTATGTAACGCCCCAGATGTAACTTTCCATATTTGTATCCAACTCTTGCCGTTTCCGGTGTCAAGTTATATTTATTTCTCGGGTTCGGGTCCTTGTCTCCGTGTGTTGTTTTCGTTTTCATGCATCTCATACCATGTCATCACGGGCATTGCATTTGCATACATGTTCATCTCATGCATTCGATCATTTTCCCCGTTGTCCGTTTTGCATTCCGGCGCTTCGTTCTCCTCCGGTGGTCATTTCTACCTTTCTTTCTTGTGTGGGGTTTAAACATTTCCGGATTGGACCGAGTCTTGCCAAGCGGCCTTGGTTTACTACCGGTAGACCGCCTGTCAAGTTTCGGGTCATTTGGACTTCGTTTGATACTCCAACGGTTAACCGAGGGACCGAAAAGGCCTCGTTTGTGTTGCAGCCCAA
>NC_041380.1:523229643-523234479 GCF_002162155.2 Triticum dicoccoides | reverse complement strand
GATGCTGACGATTGGCTAGTGGATCTGGGCAAGCATTTTGAATGCAGCAACGTCAGGCCTGAAGATTTCGTCAAGTTCGCTTCTTTCCAGCTCAAAGATCAGGCTGCAGAGTGGTTCCAGCAGTACAAGGATTCCAGAGGTGGACGTGTTATCACTTGGAACGATTTCCGTCAAGATTTCCGCGCTCATCACATCCCTCAAAGTGTGGTTGAGAGTAAGCGTCAGGAATTCCGCAATCTGAAGCAAGGCTCTTTGTCTGTCTATGACTACAACAAGTTGTTCCAGAAGCTCGCCCGTTTTGCCAAGCAGGATGTTCCTGATGAGAAGAGCATGATCTATCAGTTCAGGGGTGGTCTTCATGAGGAAATTCAGCTCGCTCTTGTCCTCTTTGAGCCGTTGAGATACAATGAGTTCTACAACATGGCACTGAAGCAAGAGGCTGCTCAGATGAGGTGTGATGCTTCGAGGAAGCGTGCCAGAGATGTTACTCCGTCTTCCTCTACCCAAGTGGTCAAGCAGCAGAAGTATTGGCTTCCTCCTCCTCCGTTCCGTCAGCCGTATCAGCAGAAGAGCAAAGGTGGCAGTGGTTTCTCCCACCCACCCAACCCAGGCTTTCAGAACAAATCTTCGTCTCAAGCGCCAAGATCGAGTGCTCCGTATCACCGCCCGGCTTTCAGAGGTCACGTGCAACAAGTGCCAACAGAAGGGTCACTATGCCAACAAGTGTACCAACCAGAGGCGTCTTCCTCCTCCTCCTCCTGTCAGATCGGCAAGTACAGCTGTGGTCAAGCATAACCCCAAGTCCGCCAAGGTCAACTTGATGAATGCAGCTCAGGCAGAGGACTCGTCAGATGTGATCATGGGTAACCTTCCTGTTAATGATATTCCTGCAAAAGTTCTTTTTGACACTGGTGCATCACATTGCTTCATCTCGAGACCGTTTACAAATAGGCATGAATTGGTCTCACAAGTTTTATCTAGTCCTTTAGAAGTTGTCTCTCCCGGTAAGCGCATGCAGGCTAACTCCATCGTTCCGGATGTTTCTATCACTTTCGGTGACTACAAGTTCTTGGCTTCTCCTACGGTTCTTGGCAACTCGGATATCGATCTTATTCTCGGGATGGACTGGCTCTCTAAGCATAGAGCTCAGCTTGATTGTGCAGCCAGGCAGATTCAACTGACTCATTCGTCTGAGGATGTTATTGTCTTTGCCGCTCGGGATAATACCATCCGGTTGTTTTCTCTCAATGAGAAGGGTGAATTGGATGCTATTTCGCAGATTCCGGTTGTTTGTGAGTATCAAGACGTCTTTCCAGAAGAGCTCCCAGGAATGCCTCCGCACCGGCCAGTTGAATTCGTTATTGAACTTGAGCCTGGCACGGAACCTGTGTGCAAACGTCCTTACAAGCTCGGACCTGAAGAGTTGAAGGAGCTGAAGAAACAACTCGATGAGCAAGAAAGATTGGGTCTCATTCGGCCTAGTACCTCTCCGTGGGGTTGTGGTGTTCTTTTTGTGAAGAAGAAGGATGGATCGAGTCGACTTTGTGTTGATTACCGTCCAGTAAACAAGAAGACCATCAAGAACAAATACCCACTTCCCAACATCAATGAGCTGTTCGAACAACTCAAGGGTGCTCAAGTATTCTCCAAGCTTGATCTCCGTATGGGTTATCATCAGATTCGTATTCGTGAGCAAGATATTCCCAAGACGGCGTTCAGAACAAGCTTTGGTTCATATGAATACACCGTCATGTCTTTTGGCCTCGCCAACGCTCCTCCGACATTCTCTCGCATGATGAACTTCATCTTCAACCCCTACACCAATGAATTCGTTTTGGTCTATCTCGACGACATTCTGGTTTTCTCGAAGAACAAGGAAGATCATGCCAAGCACTTGCGTTTGGTTCTTGACAAGCTCAGAGAACATCAGTTCTACGCCAAGTTCTCCAAGTGTGAATTTTGGCTCGATGAGGTTCTTTATCTTGGTCATATCATCTCTGCCAAGGGTATTTCCGTGAATCCTGAGAAGGTGTCTGCAATTGTGAATTGGGAACCTCCTCAGAACGTGAAGCAACTTCGCAGTTTCCTCGGTCTCGCAAGCTATTGCAGAAGATTCGTTGAAAACTTTTCTAAGATCGCCAAGCCTCTCTCAAATCTTCTTCAGAAGCACGTCAAGTACGTTTGGTCTCCGGAGTGTGATATGGCTTTCAACACTTTGAAAGAGAAATTGATCACTGCTCCAGTTCTGACTCCGCCTGATGAAACCAAACCGTACGAGGTCTTTTGTGATGCCTCTCTCCAAGGTCTCGGTGCTGTACTGATGCAAGAGAAGAAAGTTGTTGCTTATACCTCTCGCCAGTTGAAACCTAATGAGAAGAACTACCCCACTCATGATCTCGAGTTGGCGGCAGTTGTGCATGCTTTGTTGACTTGAAGACATCTTCTATTGGGAAGGAAAGTGGATATTTTCACTGATCACAAGAGTCTCAAGTACATCTTCACTCAGCCTAATCTCAACCTCAGGCAGACTCGATGGGTCGAAATGATTCAAGAGTACAATCCGAGTATCGAGTATACTCCAGGCAAGGCTAATGTGATTGCTGACGCTTTGAGCAGAAAAGCATATTGCAACAGTCTGATTCTCAAGCCTTATCAACCCGAGCTTTGTGAAGCTTTCCGCAAACTTAATCTGCAAGTTGTTCCTCAAGGTTTCCTCGCCAACCTTCAAGTCTCTCCTACCTTAGAAGACAAGATTCACCAAGCCCAACTTCTTGATGCTATGGTGAAGAAGGTGAAGATTGGTGTTGCAAAGAGTTAGTCCAAGTACAAGTGCTACCGACTTGATGACAAGGACACTCTCTTCTTCGAGGATCGAATTGTTGTGCCCAAAGGTGAACTTCGTAAGGTGATCATGAACGAGGCTCACAACTCTCTCCTCTCCATCCACCCTGGTAGTACGAAGATGTATCAGGACCTCAAGCAAACTTATTGGTGGACTCGAATGAAGCGCGAGATCGCTCAATTCGTGAACGAGTGTGATGTCTGCAGAAGAGTGAAGGCAG
This sequence comes from Triticum dicoccoides, assembly GCF_002162155.2. NCBI lineage: Eukaryota > Viridiplantae > Streptophyta > Magnoliopsida > Poales > Poaceae > Triticum > Triticum dicoccoides. Next base: position 523,231,417 of record NC_041380.1, on the reverse strand, counting down.
AACACCAAAGGCCAGCAGGTCTCCTCCAACCTCTTGCCATTCCAGAATGGAAGTTTGACCACATTGAAATGGACTTCGTGACTGGGTTTCCAAAGTCCAAGCGTGGCAATGATGCTATATTTGTTGCCGTCGACAAGCTCACCAAAGTGGCTCACTTTCTGCCTATCAAAGAGTCGATCACTGCAGCTCAATTGGCGGAACTCTATACCTCTCGCATTGTCTCTCTGCACGGTATTCCTCAAGTGATATCTTCAGACCGTGGCAGCATCTTTACCTCCAAGTTTTGGGATTCTTTTCAGAAGGCCATGGGCACCAACATCCGCTTCAGCACAGCTTTCCATCCTCAAACGAGCGGTCAAGTCGAGCGTGTCAATCAGATTCTTGAAGATATGCTCAGGGCTTGTGTGATTTCTTTCGGCATGAAGTGGGAAGATTGTCTTCCTTATGCTGAATTCTCTTACAACAACAGCTTTCAAGCAAGTTCGGGCAAGGCCCCCTTTGAAATTCTATATGGCAGGAAGTGCCGTACCCCTCTCAACTGGTCTGAAACCGGTGAACGTCAGCTGCTGGGTAATGACTTAATCACAGAAGCAGAAGAAATGTGCAAAGTCATTCGTGATAACCTCAAAGCAGCTCAATCCCGCCAGAAGTGCTACTATGATAGTAAGCACCGTGATCTGGTTTTCGAGATCGGAGATCATGTTTACCTCCGCGTCTCTCCCATGAAAGGTACTCGTCGCTTCGGTATCAAAGGGAAGCTTGCCCCTAGATACGTGGGACCTTTCAAGATTGTCAGCAAGAGAGGGGACCTCGCCTATCAACTCGAGCTTCCTTCAAACTTTGCAAATGTTCATGATGTGTTCCATGTCTCTCAGCTTCGAAAGTGCTTCAAGACTCCTGACCGCACCGTCAACTTCGAGGACATTGAGCTCCAAGAAGATCTCTCCTATCGTGAGCACCCAGTTGCTATTCTTGAAGAGACTGAACGCAAGACTCGCAACAAGTCAATCAAATTCCTCAAAGTTAAGTGGTCTCACCATTCCGACCGTGAAGCCACCTGGGAACGCGAGGATCACCTCCGTTCTGAGTACCCGGAGTTCTTTCAGTCCTAGATCTCGGGACGAGATCTTTTCGTAGTGGTGGAGTGTTGTAACGCCCCAGATGTAACTTTCCATATTTGTATCCAACTCTTGCCGTTTCCGGTGTCAAGTTATATTTATTTCTCGGGTTCGGGTCCTTGTCTCCGTGTGTTGTTTTCGTTTTCATGCATCTCATACCATGTCATCACGGGCATTGCATTTGCATACATGTTCATCTCATGCATTCGATCATTTTCCCCGTTGTCCGTTTTGCATTCCGGCGCTTCGTTCTCCTCCGGTGGTCATTTCTACCTTTATTTCTTGTGTGGGGTTTAAACATTTCCGGATTGGACCGAGTCTTGCCAAGCGGCCTTGGTTTACTACCGGTAGACCGCCTGTCAAGTTTCGGGTCATTTGGACTTCGTTTGATACTCCAACGGTTAACCGAGGGACCGAAAAGGCCTCGTTTGTGTTGCAGCCCAACACCCCCCAAATTTGGCCCAAAACCCACCAAACTCTGCTCCATGTCCTAGAGCGTTCGATCACGATCGTGTGGGCGAAAACCGCACCTCATTTGGACTCTCCTAGCTCCCTCTATGCCTATATATACACCCCTCCGTTTTCGGATCTCTCCCTCTCCCCGAAACCCTAAAAAAAAAACATCCCCGCCAGATCCGCGCCGACGGACGTGTCCG
>NC_041380.1:523205266-523226533 GCF_002162155.2 Triticum dicoccoides | reverse complement strand
AATGTCTCGGGTGGAGGTCTATTCCTTCGTTGACCGTGAGAGCTTGTCATGGGCTAAGTTGGGACTCCCCTGCAGGGATTGAACTTTCGAAAGCCGTGCCCGCGGTTATGGGCAGATGGGAATTTGTTAACGTCCGGTTGTAGAAAACCCGAAGTTGACCTTGTTTAAAATACGTCAACCGCGTGTGTAACCGTGATGGTCTCTTTCCGGCGGGGCCCGGGAAGTGAACACGGTTGTTGGAGTTATGCTTGACGTAGGTAGTCCAGGATCACTTCTTGATCATACTTTTATCGATCGTGCTTCGCCTTCTCTTCTCGCTCTCTTTTGCGTATAAGTTAGCCACCATATATGCTAGTCGCCTGCTGCAGCTCCACCTATATTCGCCTTATCCATTCCCATGAGCTTAAATAGTTTTGATCGCGTGGGTGTGAGATTGCTGAGTCCCTGTGGCTCACAGATATTACAACTCCAGGTGCAGGTCCAGGTGTTTCTGCTCCAGTTGACGATTACGAGCTTCAGTGGGAGTTCGATGAGGACTCTCAGCGTTACTATGTGTCTTTTCCGAATGATCAGTAGTGGTGCCTAGTTGGGGTTGTCGATTCAGGACCTTGTCGCATGTTGGGTTCTTTTCTATTTTGGCGCCGTAGTCGGGCCATGAGTGCTTGTTTGATGGATGTTATTTATGTACTCTGATGTGACGTGGCGAGTGTAAGCCAACTATGTTATCTTCCCCTTTTATTATATATTACATGGGATGTTGTAATGACTGCCTGACTTGCGACATTGCTTTCAATGCGGTTATGCCTCTAAGTCGTGCCTCGACACGTGGGAGCTATAGCCGCATCGAGGGCGTTACATGTTATATGCATGAGTAGAACACAATGAGTTGTGGGCAATAATAGTCATACTGCTTACCAGCAACGTCTTACTTTGATTTGGCGGTATTGTTGGATGAAGCAGCCCGGACCGACATTACATGACCGCGTTCATGAGACTGGTTCTACCGACGTGCTTCGCACACAGGTGGTTGGAGGGTGTCTATTTCTCCAACTTTAGTTGAGTCGAGTTTGGCTACGCCTGGTCCTTGTTTAAGGTTAAAACAACACACTTGACGAAAAATTGTTGTGGTTTTGATGCGTAGGTAAGAATGGTTCTTGCTAGAAGCCCGTAGCAGCCACGTAAAACTTGCAACAACAAAGTACAGGACATCTAACTTGTTTTTAAAGGGCTTGCTGTGATGTGATATGTGATACGTCTCTGTCGTATCTACTTTTCCAAACACTTTTGCCCTTGTTTTGGACTCTAACTTGCATGATTTGAATGGAACTAACCCGGACTGACGCAGTTTTCAGCAGAATTACCATGGTGTTATTTATGTGCAGAAACAAAAGTTCTCGGAATGACCTGAAACTTCACGGAACATCTATTCAGAAATAATAATAAATCCTTGCAAAAGATGAAGACCAGGGGGCCCACCACCTGTCCACGAGGGTGGGGCACGCCTGCCCCCCTAGGGCGCGCCCCCTACCTCGTGGGCCCCTTGGAGCTCCTCCGACCTCAACTCCAACTCTATATATTTGGTTTCGGGGAGAAAAAATCAGATAGATGAATTTGTAGCGACCCGACCTTAGACGGTCAAGTCTCTGTGCTTAAGTGTCATCCCGTGATCGGTATGCTGACACACATGGTACTCGAGGATTTATAACAGAGGTAAATCACATGTATAAAATAATGTAAATACTATTACCTCAATCCAATAGCGGAAGTAATAACAAGGTTGTGGATTCCCATCAACACCAACGACAAAGTTGAGTGTAGAAATCGTAACCCTAACGTATCACTTACTCGTCGTAAAAAATCCTGCAACATGAGACGTTGCAGCCACAGAGGGTCGGTACATTCAATGCACTGGCAAATTCACACCATAGGATAATGATGAATAATAACTATCACTACATGCATATTTGGCTCGTGGAAAAGCTCTATGGTTATAATGTTTTTGCGAAAAGCCAATTTTTCCCTACTGCAAGGAATATATTTTATTTAACTACAAAGTTGGTTGAAAATATTGAGAAGGTTCCTCCAACTCAATCCCAAATTAACATCAATAATCCAACAAATTATTTAAGTAACGTGATGATATCAATATGATAATCCAAGTACCAGAGACTCAAGATTGTCCATAACCGAGGACACGGCTAACCATGATTAGTTTGTACACTCTGCAGAGGTTTGCACACTTTTCCCCATAAGACTCGATCTCCTCCGTTGGGATTCTCGCACTATATGATGTTTGAGAAACGGATGACTGAGACATAGTCTTTCAGAAGCGCTAGCACCTTACGATCGGGTACACCGTTACACCTACTTTCCCCTACATCTGCTAGTCTACCACTGTAAGAGTTCGCATGACTTAATCAACTATGTTAGAGCCCATAGTAGCTTGTGGCTGCACACGGAAGTTTCTAGCATGAATAATCTCATGATCCCTTTGAGCCTGGGTGGCGGTCCATAAAGAAAAACAAGCAATCGTTGGAATACCCAGGTGCCTCAATCCACCCAGATGTGTGTTAAAGTTGCCACCTTAAGTAAACCATTATTAACAACCTCACATCTGTCATGGATTTCACTCACCCAAACCACGTCTACGAGCATAGCATAGCAGCATAAGCATAACGTAATAGTAACTCCCAGGGGTTTGATAGTAACAGGGCAATAGGTTCCTACCTCATCAACTACTTCCCAATACCCACATGTTATCAAGTCCTAACCATGCAATGTTTGAGGGTGAAACTAATGCATAAAAACTAGGTATGAAAGAGATATGATCAAAGTGTGAACTTGCCTGCAATGTTGATGAAGATGATTCGCACTCATAACTCTTGATAGATCTACTCGTCACACTCCGGTCAATCTATCGTACGCAAGCAATAGAACCACACATAAGCAATCACTCAACAGATCAGAAAGATCGAAGAAGACGATTCGGAAAACTTCTAAACCAAGCAAATAACACTTGCAACATAAAATAATTTCTAACAGTACCAAAATTATGTGAATTTTGCCTTATCAGAAAGTGTAGGTCAAGAGCTTCGATTTGCAAAAAGAATCAACTCAAACGGAGTTATAAAACTCAAGTTATGATCAAACAAAGTTCAAATACAAAACTGTTTGAATTCAAATTTTAAAACTTTCAAAAATATGTTCAAGTTGTTTTACTGGATAGAGGGGATCATAACGAAGAAGTGGGCGTTGGTTTCGTTGGATTTGGATAAACGGGTAAAAAGTAGTTATCGTTTGAAGCAGAGGGACTAATCTGTAAGAAAAGAATTCATGGATAGGTCCCTGGTGGAATTAAAATAGAAAAAGAAAGACTTAAATACCGAACGTTCGTTGCAGAACGCTAACAGACGAATCCTTTCACTGTGAGGACCTAATCTAGCGAACATTCACTATTTAGAACTAACTAAAAGAAAAACCGATCAAAAGAAATAAACCGAGCTAAAGAAAAGAAATCGAACGGGTTTACGGTTTATATCGGTTCACGAAGACAAAACCAGCGATGGGGTGGTTACTCCGGTTTACCGGCAGGCGGCGGCGCAGCAAGGAGGCGGCTGCAGCGGCGGAGCGGCGGATCTCGCCGGCGGTGAGTGGCGATCTGCAGCGCGGGGCGGTGGCGCGATGCGGGTGGGGCGGCGCGGCACGGCAAGGAGAGAGGTGGGGACCGGGACCGCCTTTTAAGGAGGGGAGGGGGCAGGCGATGCATGGGCGAGGGGCAAAGGCGGCGAGGTCGGTGCCGGACTCCGGCGGGAGTCCCGCTCGGGTACGCGAGGGAGACGGTGCGCTGGGCCGGCTAGGCGGGGTGCGGCCCAGTTTAGTCGGCCCGAAGAGAAAGGTTTTTTTAAACATTTTTTACTAACAGCAAAAATACGAATAACCACAAAAAAATAAACTATAGGCATATAATATATCAAAAATGTCAGGACCCCGACTCAATGTCACATCGATCTAGCCTGTAACACCTCATATCACTTTGCGGCCTCACGCACGGTATTCCCACGGGCGTCGCCTTACCTTTGCCCGGGACCGTTTGCGCATTTTGGCTCACGTATATGATGATGTCGCTAGCATCCATATGATAAGGAGCCCGGGCTGACATGACTAGTCGTAAACCCAAAGTGGCACAGACTTACAGGGACAGGCATCCATGACCCAGCATCGAACGTGTCGGTCATCAGCAAGTGGGTCCGGGCTGTAGCACTGGGCTAGCAGGACTCCAGTAAACCGGGCTGTAGCGGGCTAACAGGGCTCCGGTACTCAATGCGTGACATTTCCCCGAAGGGACAGACACAGGAACGAAGAAGGACACATGCCGGCCAGCCTAAGTGTTCCGGAGCAGTAGCAAGCTACCATGGCTCAATGGAAACACTAGGAGACATTTCCCGGTAAGAGAGGCTACTAAAGATAAACAACTAGATAGTCAGATCCCACACATACCAAGCATTTCAATCATACACACAATATGCTCGATATGTGCAAATACAACAAGGCATCACAACATGACTCTACGACACAAGTACTTTATCTAAAGGCTCAGAGAGCCATACATAACATACATACAAGTACGGGTCACACAACCCACATTCAAGTCATACAGTCATACAAACCAGCAGCGGAAGTAACTTGTCTGAGTACAGACAACTAGTAAAATTAAAGAGGCTTGGAAAGCCTAGCTATACTACGTGGACCTTCACAAGCTCAGGATTACCACCTGGGCCTTAGTCTACTCGTCGATGTCAACGTCTACGAAGAACCCATCAGAAGGGGTTGCAGCGCCTTCTGTAAAATGTAAATTATAGCAACATGAGTACAAAGGTACCCAACAAGACTTACGTCAGATCCTACATACATGCACATTATCAAGAAGGGTTGGTGGGGTTATTGCAGCAAGCCAGCTTTGACTCTTGGCTAAACTATCCTACAAGACTCCAACTTGAAATGGTTTTGCGCACACGAGTCCACTACTCACCACTTCAATACACCACCGAGGATCCACCTCCGTCATCCTACGGAAGGGCCATCCTCGGCACTCACGCTTATCTTGAGATTTTTAGTAGTATCCATTCACTTGTCTATGAACTGTATAAGCAACCAAGTAGTACTTTACCGCGGACGCGGCTATTCGAATAGATCATGTTAACCCTGCAGGGGTGTACTTCTTCATACATGTTTCCACCACTTAGCGTCTGCACACGACATGTGCTCGGCAGACTTCAAGCGAAAGCCGGCGTGGGTGTAGACCACGACCTACCTAAACACCTAAGTCTCTAGTCCAGGTTTATCGCCTATCCAGGTTCCATCCGCAGGGAGTCCGGCCGAGGTTTCCCATACGGCCCCTAACGATGTGTACAGGGTTCCCAAGATACCTAACGGGTATTTGATACACCGTGCCACGTACCTACCGCATCACAGCCCACCCCGCGGGTCAGCGCTGTCCACGGCCTCCAGTAAGCTACAAACACCAGAAACTACGTGCAACTCCTGGACAGAGGACTAGGGTGAATAAGAAGTCGAGCGGGGTCATATTTCAGGGCCCAATGCATGGTAGTAGCTGAATCTTAAATCACGCATACAGATCTCAGTTCTTAAGGTCGGCTTCAATGAAACAACCCACCATGTACTCCTACATGGCCTCTCATCGATACCTTTACCAAATCGTGTTCACCACATCACTCTCATTACCGACATGATCATTTCACTCTAGCCCATCACCCAGATGAACCAGACCTGACACGACTCTAAGCATAGCAGGCATAGCAAGGTAGGAACAACACAAACATATGGCTCAATCAATTCCTACACATGCTAGTGGGTTTCATCTAATTACTGTGGCAATGACAGGTCATGCAGAGGAAATGGGTTCAACTACCGTAGCACACAGCAGTTTAAAACGTGTTGTCTTAATGCAGTAAAAGAGAGCAAGAGCGAGAACATGGGATTGTATCGATATGATCAAATGGTTGGTTGCTTGCCTGATGGATCGATGCACGGATACGGTTCTTCGCTAGGGTAATCATGGTACTCCTCGGAGGCAGAACCTGCCTCAAAGAACACCGATACACAACCATCACCAAACAATGTGCGACAATATGATGCATGCATGAAACATGGCAATATGAGTGTGTTGGGCTAATGCAACTAAAACCAGATGGGTTTGAATCAATTTGAACCAAAGATTCAAATTTCAAACTCATAAATGGCCCTTTAAAGTGTTTTATCTTGTTCTGCACTAAACCTCAAGTTACTTTGTTGAAACATGCATGAAACTTGTACAGATGGATAGATTGGATTTTTCTGATCATTTTTCATATATAATTTGTTTGATTTGGAGCTACGGTTGAATTTATATGAATTTTTGAAGTTTGCAACAATTTCTGGAATTTATAAATCATTTTAGATTTATTTTAAATTCAGAAAAGGTTTACTGCGTCAGCATGAGGTCATGCTGACCTCAGCAAGTCAACAGACCCGGTCCAGGTCAAACCTGACGCGTGGGTCCAGGGTGTCAGTGGATAATTAACTAATTTAATTTAGTTTAAACTAATCTGGATGATTAGCAGAAGGGGGCCCCACCTGTCATTGACTCAACAGAGTCAACCAGGGCCCACCCGTGGTCAAAGTCAAAACGGCTGCACCGGTGTTTAGCCGCCGGCGAGCCCGACGTGGCGGCGGAAGTGGTTTTGGCCGTTCCGGCCACCAAATGGGGTGCGGAAGGCATCTACGTGGAGCTGGGGACGAACCGCAGCTCTTGGTGGAGCGAGTTGAGGTCGGGGTGGCCGGAGTTGGCGCCGGCGACGACCTAGGCGGTCACCGGAGTTCGGGTGAAGGCGAACTCGGGGCTAGGGTGTGCGGTGAGGTGCGGGAAGTGCACGGTTGGACTCAACGCAACATGGTGAGTGCGTTGGACACCGTGAGTTGGCCGGAGGATGGCCGGAAGCACGTCGGCGACGAGATCCGCGGTGGTGCGTGCGGGTGATCTTCGTGTGGTGGCTACACGGCTCGGGGGTGAGAGAGGAAGGGTAGGAGGGGTAGCTAGGCTCACAGAGCACCCGTAGAGGCCACCGGCGGGGTCGGGGACGAGCTGATGCGGTGACGGCGTTGAAGGGGATCTCCGGCGACGGCGAACTCGGGCGAGGTCGGTGCGGTGGACTCGGGCCTCACAAGCACGCGGGGCTCGGTTAGCTCGACGAAGTGGACGGCGGCGGAGCTCCTGGACACCACGAGATGGAGCACGGGCGGCGGGGAGCGCGGCTACGACGATGGAGCGGCGGCGGTGGCGTCGGCCATGGCTGGGGAGCGTGATGGGGAGGAGCTGGAGAGGAGAGGAGGTGTCTGGGGGGTTCGGGAGAGCGAGGGGGAGCGATCCACGTCGTTAGCCGGGCGAGTGGAGCGGCGAGGCGGCGAGCAGGTGCGTGGCACCCATGCGGTGCTCGCCGTCGAGCACCTGCCTGCCTGCCTGGCCGGCAAGCAGCTCGCTGGCGCGGCGCTGGGCTGGGCCGGCAGGTGGGCCGGGTTGCAGGCGCCAGGTAAGTCCTTCCTTTCTGTCTTTTTTTTCTATTTTTCTGCAACTTTGTTGAATTATAAAAAATACCTAGGCAACTCCTAAAATCACCAAGCTGCTCCTGGTCCAAAGTTGGAATATTTCCAACATGAAACATTTCAGTTTAGGAATATTTGAGCATTTGAAATATTTTATATAATTTTAAATGCCCAAATTCAAATACTTATCATTTAATTCAAAGACCCTAAAATGACCTAGAAAATTGTGCAACACTTTTGGCAGAGGTTCTGAACCAAGACAAAAATGATGGACATTTTAGAAGGGCATTTCAGGTTCATTGAAAAAGTTTTTAGTAAACCCTGGTTGGTTTCAGAGGGGGCTGGGGGTTCTGACATCCCCATTTCAAGTTTCTGATGAAAGGATAGACATGATGCAACACTCTAATGCATGAACTAGCTAGGGTGTGACAACTCACCCCCACTCAAAAGAATCTCGTCCCGAGATTTGGGTTCCTCCGGGAAGAAGGCGGGATACTCGAGTCGAAGACGATCCTCCCTTTCCCAAGTTGCTTCATAATCAGTCTGACCAGTCTCAGCACTGATGGCTTTGTTAACAAGCTTCTGAAAAGATGTGCACTCATGCAGACGGAGGTCGCGGCGAAGCTCAGAACTAAGCCCCTTACGGAACCTTGCCTGCTTCTTGGCATCAGTAGAAACTTCCTCCGTTGCATAACGGGCAAGGTTACCAAACTCCCTGCTGTAAGCGTCAACAGAGAGTCGACCTTGAGTGAAACTACAGAACTCCTCACGTTTACGGTCCATGAGACCCTCCGGAATGTGATGTTCACGGAAAGCCTCGCTGAATTCAGCCCAAGTAGTGACGTGGCCTGCTGGGCGCATAGCTTCATAATTCTCCCACCAGAGACTGGCGGGGCCTTCAAGATGATATGCAGCAAAGGTGACCTTGTCAGCCTCAGCTACTAGCGCAGAACGCAGTTTGTGAGAAATACTGCGAAGCCAGTCATCAGCGTCGAGAGGCTCGACGGAGTGGTGGAACGTGGGTGGATGTAACTTGATGAAATCACTGAGTGACACCAAGTTAGTCCTCTGATGGTGTGCTGTGTTCTGTTCAATATGCTCCAACAAACGGTTGGTCTCCCGCTTGTTTCTCTCAGCCTCTAGCATAACTTCTGCCAGAGAGGGAGGGTGAGGCAGATTTGTATCCCCAACTCTGCTGCCTTCGGCCTGCTCTGGGGGAGCAGGGTTGTTGCGGGTGTTGACCATCCTAGGAAAAACAAGACAATGGTTTAGTCCAACATGACAAGATTCCGACATAGAATGTAGAATGTAATGGACAACTCAGAATGCAAGATGATCATCCGTATGACATGGTAGATACAGAAACTACTTCTTTTATTCCATTGTCATACACACCATACGAGGTTTAGTACAAGACAAACAAGTACTACTATGGTGAGAGGAGGATTACATATCATCGGAGGCATCCCAAGCTCCTATACATTATTTTTCCTACACCCCCGGAATTACTACCCGCTAAGTCATATTCCACAAGTCACGCAGGACGGTGGAAATACAACTATTACAATACCTAGTGGATCTACTACTATCTCAGTCATCTCCGTAGTAGTTCTCATAGAAGTCTCCTCCATAGCCTGGAAGTTCAACGTGAGCATCCGGAAACAAATGGTCCTGAGGAGCCTGTGGACCAAAAGGGCTAGGGTGAGGTCTTGGACCAACAAACGGTGGCCTGCGAGGACCACGAGGTGGGGTGATGCCTCCCACATCACGCCAATCCATCATGTCCGGCAGAGCAGACCTAACAGGATACAGATCTCTCATATCCATGCATCCAGCTTGCACAGCCGGTGCAAACCGAGTCAAGGTGGCCCAATGATCGGCGCAGGTGTTGAAAAGCTCCATTCTCAAGGCCCGATTCTCTCGGTCCTTATCCTCGAGCAACTCAGCAGTGGTGCGAGTTAGTGAGTCCTCCTGACTGGGGTCAGCATAGATAGCCCGGAGATAACCGTGCGCTCCAGGAAGTGAAGCCGGCATATACCGGAAGTCGGTGTTGCGAAGCAGGCCAGTCCTGACTCGCATGATGGTCATCATAGAATAAGCCGCATCTTGCACAGCCATCTCAATAGTAACACCGAGCCCATAGGAACAGTGAAGAGCCTCGGTAGAACCAGGATAAGAGGGAAATATCCGGACGGTGCAAAGATACTGGCTTTGGTTAAAATCTCGAAACTGCTCTTCGACCGTGTATTCGGGATACCAACGGTAACCCGTCTCGATCATCACTCGGACTAACATGGCCGTATGACCGGTCACACCAATGCATCGGGTCAGGCGAACCACTTGATTTTGGTCGCGAGTGGCCATCTGAAAGCACAACCATAATGCAAAGGCATTAGAATTTCTAGCAATATTTCGACAGCATAACGGCTGTAAATGCTCAAGAAGGGTTTGAGAAATTTATCAAAAAATTGCATAGACACTCAACAATATCATATCAAGGTTCTGGGTTCACTTATCAGCATAACAAGGTAGTAGAACTGAACTAGGCTTGTAGTCATCAAACCTATAAGGTACTACTGATTCGTAACACGTGAACCTGATAGAGAGAGAAGATCCTAATCCTTAATCCCCGGTAGAAGAATGGACTGACTCAGATCAGAATGCCATGAAGTAAAGAAGTAAAAAGAGCCTTACGTACCATCCCACAATCAATTCCCCTACATATAACTAAAGCATTTCTAGACTCAACATCGACCAGTTTGGCTTGGAAAACCTACAGGCAGTCCGGCTCTGATGCCAACGTTGTCAGGACCCCGACTCAATGTCACATCGATCTAGCCTGTAACACCTCATATCACTTTGCGGCCTCATGCACGGTATTCCCACGGGCGTCACCTTACCTTTGCCCGGGACTGTTTGCGCCTTTTGGCTCACGTATATGATGATGTCGCTAGCATCCATATGATAAGGAGCCCGGGCTGACATGACTAGTCGTAAACCCAAAGTGGCACAGACTTACAGGGACAGGCATCCATGACCCAGCATTGAACGTGTCGGTCATCAGCAAGTGGGTCCGGGCTGTAGCATTGGGCTAGCAGGACTCCGGTAAACCGGGCTGTAGCGGGCTAACAGGGCTCCGGTACTCAATGCGTGACATTTCCCCGAAGGGACAGACACAGGAACGAAGAAGGACACATGCCGGCCAGCCTAAGTGTTCCGGAGCAGTAGCAAGCTACCATGGCTCAATGGAAACACTAGGAGCATTTCCCGGTAAGAGAGGCTACTAAAGATAAACAACTAGATAGTCAGATCCCACACATACCAAGCATTTCAATCATACACACAATATGCTCGATATGTGCAAATACAACAAGGCATCACAACATGACTCTACGACACAAGTACTTTATCTAAAGGCTCAGAGAGCCATACATAACATACATACAAGTACGGGTCACACGACCCACATTCAAGTCATACAATCATACAAACCAGCAGCGGAAGTAACTTGTCTGAGTACAGACAACTAGTAAAATAAAAGAGGCTTGGAAAGCCTAGCTATACTACGTGGACCTTCACAAGCTCAGGATTACCACCTGGGCCTTAGTCTACTCGTCGATGTCAACGTCTACGAAGAACCCATCAGAAGGGGTTGCAGCGCCTTCTGTAAAATGTAAATTATAGCAACATGAGTACAAAGGTACCCAGCAAGACTTACGTCAGATCCTACATACATGCACATTATCAAGAAGGGTTGGTGGGGTTATTGCAGCAAGCCAGCTTTGACTCTTGGCTAAACTATCCTACGAGACTCCAACTTGAAATGGTTTTGCGCACACGAGTCCACTACTCACCACTTCAATACACCACCGAGGATCCACCTCCGTCATCCTACGGAAGGGCCATCCTCGGCACTCACGCTTATCTTGAGATTTTTAGTAGTATCCATTCACTTGTCTATGAACTGTATAAGCAACCAAGTAGTACTTTACCGCGGACGCGGCTATTCGAATAGATCATGTTAACCCTGCAGGGGTGTACTTCTTCATACATGTTTCCACCACTTAGCGTCTGCACACGACATGTGCTCGGCAGACTTCAAGCGAAAGCCGGCGTGGGTGTAGACCACGACCTACCTAAACACCTAAGTATCTAGTCCAGGTTTATCGCCTATCCAGGTTCCATCCGCAGGGAGTCCGGCCGAGGTTTCCCATACGTCCCCGAACGATGTGTACAGGGTTCCCAAGATACCTAACGGGTATTCGATACACCGTGCCACGTACCTACCGCATCACAGCCCATCCCGCGGGTCAGTGCTGTCCACGGCCTCCAGTAAGCTACAAACACCAGAAACTACTTGCAACTCCTAGACAGAGGACTAGGGTGAATAAGAAGTCGAGCGGGGTCATATTTCAGGGCCCAATGCATGGTAGTAGCTGAATCTTAAATCACGCATACAGATCTCAGTTCTTAAGGTCGGCTTCAATGAAACAACCCACCATGTACTCCTACATGGCCTCTCATCGATACCTTTACCAAATCGTGTTCACCACATCACTCTCATTACCGACATGATCATTTCACTCTAGCCCATCACCCAGATGAACCAGACCTGACACGACTCTAAGCATAGCAGGCATAGCAAGGTAGGAACAACACAAACATATGGCTCAATCAATTCCTACACATGCTAGTGGGTTTCATCTAATTACTGTGGCAATGACAGGTCATGCAGAGGAAATGGGTTCAACTACCGTAGCACACAGCAGTTTAAAACGCGTTGTCTTAATGCAGTAAAAGAGAGCAAGAGCGAGAACATGGGATTGTATCGATATGATCAAATGGTTGGTTGCTTGCCTGATGGATCGATGCACGGATACGGTTCTTCGCTAGGGTAATCACGGTACTCCTCGGAGGCAGAACCTGCCGCAAAGAACACCGATACACAACCATCACCAAACAATGTGCGACAATATGATGCATGCATGAAACATGGCAATATGATTGTGTTGGGCTAATGCAACTAAAACCAGATGGGTTTGAATCAATTTGAACCAAAGATTCAAATTTCAAACTCATAAATGGCCCTTTAAAGTGTTTTATCTTGTTCTGCACTAGACCTCAAGTTAGTTTGTTTAAACATGCATGAAACTAGTACAGATGGATAGATTGGATTTTTCTGATCATTTTTCATATATAATTTGTTTGATTTGGAGCTACGGTTGAATTTATATGGATTTTTGAAGTTTGCAACAATTTCTGGAATTTATAAATCATTTTAGATTTATTTTAAACTCAGAAAAGGTTTACTGCGTCAGCATGAGGTCATGCTGACCTCAGCAAGTCAACAGACCCGGTCCAGGTCAAACCTGACGCGTGGGTCCAGGGTGTCAGTGGATAATTAACTAATTTAATTTAGTTTAAACTAATCTGGATGATTAGCAGAAGGGGGCCCCACCTGTCATTGACTCAACAGAGTCAACCAGGGCCCACCCGTGGTCAAAGTCAAAACGGCTGCACCGGTGTTTAGCCGCCGGCGAGCCCGACGTGGCGGCGGAAGTGGTTTTGGCCGTTCCGGCCACCAAATGGGGTGCGGAAGGCATCTACGTGGAGCTGGGGACGAACCGCAGCTCTTGGTGGAGCGAGTTGAGGTCGGGGTGGCCGGAGTTGGCGCCGGCGACGACCTAGGCGGTCACCGGAGTTCGGGTGAAGGCGAACTCGGGGCTAGGGTGTGCGGTGAGGTGCGGGAAGTGCACGATTGGACTCAACGCAACGTGGTGAGTGCGTTGGACACCGTGAGTTGGCCGGAGGATGACCGGGAGCACGTCGGCGACGAGATCCGCGGCGGTGCGTGCGGGTGATCTTCGTGCGGTGGCTACACGGCTCGGGGGCGAGAGAGGAAGGGTAGGAGGGGTAGCTAGGCTCACAGAGCACCCGTAGAGGCCACCAGCGGGGTCGGGGACGAGCTGATGCGGTGACGGCGTTGAAGGGGATCTCCGGCGACGGCGAACTCAGGCGGGGTCGGTGCGGTGGACTCGGGCCTCACGAGCACGCGGGGCTCGGTTAGCTCGACGAAGTGGACGGCGGCGGAGCTCCTGGACACCACGAGACGGAGCACGGGCGGCGGGGAGCGCGGCTACGATGATGGAGCGGCGGCGGTGGCGTCGGCCATGGCTGGGGAGCGCGAGGGGGAGGAGCTGGAGAGGAGAGGAGGTGTCTGGAGGGTTCGGGAGAGCGAGGGGGAGCGATCCACGTCGTTAGCCGGGCGAGTGGAGCGGCGAGGCGGCGAGCAGGTGCGTGGCACCCATGCGGTGCTCGCCATCGAGCACCTGCCTGCCTGGCTGGCCGGCAAGCAGCTCGCTGGCGCGGCGCTGGGCTGGGCCGGCAGGTGGGCCGGGTTGCAGGCGCCAGGTAAGTCCTTCCTTTCTGTCTCTTTTTTTTTCTATTTTTCTGCAACTTTGTTGAATTATAAAAAATACCTAGGCAACTCCTAAAATCACCAAACTGCTCCTGGTCCAAAGTTAGAATATTTCCAACATGAAACATTTCAGTTTAGGAATATTTGAGCATTTGAAATATTTTATATAATTTTAAATGCCCAAATTCAAATACTTATCATTTAATTCAAAGACCCTAAAATGACCTAGAAAATTGTGCAACACTTTTGGCAGAGGTTCTGAACCAAGACAAAAATGATGGACATTTTAGAAGGGCATTTCAGGTTCATTGAAAAAGTTTTTAGTAAACCCTGGTTGGTTTCAGAGGGGGCTGGGGGTTCTGACATCCCCATTTCAAGTTTCTGATGAAAGGATAGACATGATGCAACACTCTAATGCATGAACTAGCTAGGGTGTGACAAAAAAATTCATAAAAATATTGTCTACAGCATGAACAGTTTCCTAGCATTAAATAAAATTCACACAAATTTAGATATTTCAAAGAGTGCTACTGGTCTAATAAAATCCAACAAAAATCATTTAAAAAAACAAAATGAATTCAAATTTATTTCTCTCCAATTTTCTATTGTAGGGAATCATGTTACCCTATTTTCCATGTATTTTATTTTTGGAGAAAAATAATTTGAATAAAACCCAAATAACTCCAAATTAAAAATAATTTCCAAAAGGACTTTGAATTTGATCATTTGAAACTCCCAACTCATATTTCATATGTTTTGAAGAAGTCATTTTATCTTCGCTCGTGAAAATCATTGAGTTGCATAAAGTTTCAGAATTGGAAATATTTCCAAATAAAATTCAAATCTTTTCAAAACCCTTTTTCATTTGAATAAATGGAAGAAGTCATGTCATCTTCTCTCCAGGGTTTTGTGGTGAAAAGAATTTGAATTCACGGAGATCATAAATGCAAAAATGAAAGTTTGGGAAAGTCCTTTTATTCCCTCTCATTTAACTTTCAAAAGGTTTCGAATTTCACTCAATCAATCACACCACAATCAAACAAACAATCTATCTATCTATTTATTATAACATTCCAAAATTTAGAATTTTGGGATGTTACAAACCTACCACCCTTAAAATGAATCTCGTCCTCGAGATTCGGAGAGGCTAGCAAGAAAAGGTTAGGGTTTGGGGGTCTCCTCAAAATCCATCAATCATCACCGGGGTTTGGGGTGCTACCACCCTTAGAAACATCGTTACGGTCCCATCAACACTCATATACACCATCCTTATTCTTGACAGGGCCGGTCTTCTCAGATCTTCAGTATAATTCCTTCCCTGACTCTTCCGGTAGTGGCATAACCTTTTCCTCAATTCTTCTGCATCCTTTCTTCTTGGTAGGGTTATTCCGAGACTGGGTCTTCTGTGCTGACGGGTCTGGCGCCAATACTAAACAACTATCAATATCTCATGGTGGTCAACAATTTATGGTTTCTCCTGCAGGAAATGGGTCTGGGTTGATCCTCACCGTATAACCCACGGTTGGGAAAGGCTGCAGTGTACAAGGAAAAAAATTCTTATACCATTCTAGGGTTTAAACAAGGTTTGATCGTCGTCTCTCTACTATAGGTAAGTCTCTCAGATTTACCCTCCCATATAGCAAGGCGGATAATAAGAGTAAGTCGGTATGGTGATCAATCCATCCCGCACCCAAATCATTACCCGGTATACGGTTTAGTGAATCTCGCACTCTAACACTTGGTCATCCTCACAAGCATTGCAGAATTTCTCTTGTCGATGAACCAAGGTTCGGATAAATCTATCAATTCTGCAAGCCAAAGAAACATCTATCGTTCCTTCACAACTCTCAGGTTTTGCGTAAATTCCTATAAAATCGTCGGTTGATAAAGTCGTAACTCCTTCCACGGTTTTTCCTTCAGCAAGAGTGTGCTTGCCTCTTGGCAGGTCCTGGGGCCTGTGGGTTATGGCCCATCTCGTCACTTGTAGTCCTTGAACTCATCCTCGGGGCAACTAGTCATTATTCCAACATCCAGCTTTCTAGCATGCTTAAATCCATCCAATTGTACGATCCTTCTTCTTTCTATTGGTTCCAAACTAAGACGTGATTACTCAGACTCATCATGGAGTTATTATCGTTCCATAATACCAACATCATACCTCCTTTATATCCAATAGTAATTCATCTCTTCATCCTCGTGGGTTATCCCACATACCGAGATAAAAACTTATACTTATTTTGTCTGAAGTCCACTCCGTGGAATATCATTATCCCTTCCAGGGGTCAAACATCCTTACAGGGGAATATTGGCCATCTCTGCATGACACTTCTTCAACTGTGTAACGTGAAACATATCATGAGCTCCTGACAGTCCTTCGGGTGACTCCAACTTGTTGGCCACTTCTTCCATACGCTCCAAAACTCGGTATGGTCCTACAAATCTCGGGGCTAACTTTCCCTTAACTACAAATTGTTTAACTCCTCGTAGAGGGGACGAAGACATGCTCTGTCTCCAATCTCATAGACTACCTCCTTGAGTTTTTGAGTCTGCATAACTCTTCTGCCTGGACTGGCCTACCTTCAGTCTATCTCGAATCAACTTAACATTATCTCCTGACTCCTTGATCACATTTGGTCCAAACAACTGATGGTCTCCAACTTCATCCCACATGCTCTTGGGGTATCACACATATCGAGACAAACTCGTAGTCATTTTGTCCGAAATCCACTCAGTGGAGTATCCTTATCTTTTCCAGGGGTCAAGGGTTCTTACAGGGTACTACCACCCTTAAAATGCATAAATCTTCCATAGACCATATTTCTTATATCCTCAAAAATGGTCAAAATCTTTCTTCATAGAGTAACAACTCATAAAATCCATATCAGTACCAACAATGCTAAGTTTATTCACTCTCAATTGATTACAATCTCAACTCAACACCTCGAAATAAAAGAAAATGTTCTCACTTCTACTACTCCATTTCTTCTGTTGCAAACTCAACTATCTAGAAAAAGTCTCCTTCTCCTTGGGGCATTCTCTGGCAAAGTGCCCTGCTCCCTTACAACGAAAACATACTATTTCTGACAAGTCTCGAGGTTTCCTTTTTGGGCAACTGCTGAGGTAGTGCCCTGACTCCTTGCACCTGTAACAGGTGATATGACTCAGGTCCTTCCTGGAATCCAATCTTCTTCTCTTCCTGGACCTTTCCATGCCAATCATGGCTTCTATTTCTTGTGGGTCATATTATAGTTCCTCCGTAGGGAATTCTACTAGATCCCCATTCATACAATTCTGGGAGATGTGTCCTTCTTCTCCACATGAATAGCAAGACTTAGTGCAGGGTTTACTCGGGTCTTCTTTAGGTGTGTCCTCCACCTCTTCCTTCATCATAGTTTCTTCTAAAATTTCCATGAGGGATCCTTTCATTACTTCTTTCTTCTGCTGGATGGTTTGTTGTACCATGGGGTAAATGTGACACTGAGCAGGATAGTGGGTAGTACCTTCACACAAGAAACAAGTAATCTGCCTAGTTGGGCATTCTTCAACTGGGTGACTTCCTTCACAATTAGGACATTCATCCTTGTGTTCTTTATGGGTGTGTCCTATTTCTCCACAAATCTTGCATGCACAAGGTTTCTTCATATCCTTTCCATAAGGCTTCAACTTCTAGGACACAAACCGAGACTTTGGCAAAGTCAACTTAAATTCTTTCCAAGTGGTTACTCCTTGCCACCCATTGATGGTTTGGTACATCCTCCACCAAGTAGCAGCACCTCTTTCAAAGCACTGAAGAGCATGCTGGGTCATATCCTTTCCAACTATAGGGTTATTCTTCATATGATCCTCCATGTTCTGAATCCATTGGTCCATCTCCAATTGACTTATCGGTCCAGGGAAACATGAGTTCATCTCCATTCGTCCTCTATTGGGTCCATGGGTTTGGGGTGAGATGAGAGGGAGGGAGAGGGATACACACAATACAAACAACAGTTTTGAAAAGACAGATTTTTGTTGTGGCTGTCGAAAAACATCAAACAAATGACAGCTCACAATCGTCGCATCTAACATAGGCATATAACAGGGGTTGGGTCTTCTAAAGGTCAATAAATCTTCAAAGTCATCAAGCTCTACGAGTCTTGTTCATGTCTCTAATGGCTTCTTTCGATTGTGCTTGTCCTTCTCAAGTTCTTTTGCCAGATCATGTCTGTTGACACGAAGTCTCTCATGACGTCCTTCAATATTTCTAGAGTTGTGTTCCAAACTTCTGGGTTTCAACATCCTTGGCATGAGCCATGGTCCTACTGTCCCTCAGTTCCTGACAAATCTTCGGTATCTCGAGGTTGTAGCTCCTCCAGCTTGGCTACTTTCAGTTTTTGGTTCCTGAGTTCTTCACGAATGGCCTCCTTGTCAAATATGACTTCCTACAAGTCCATCTTAAACTTCTTGATGTATTACTCCAGATTCTGGCGATACACCAGCTAAGGTTAAAACTTCATCTTTTGCTAATAGGTGCTCCATCAGCCTTCTACCATCCAATCCTTCCATGCATAAGCATGCTTAACTCAGCATGGTGATAATAGCATAAGTGGGTGATAACATCATGGATAGCCATGTTTCTGCCCATGTTACTGCCATGAGCTTTCATTCCATAATTGATATCTCCTGTCTTCGGGTTTTCTTGACAAAAACTTTGGGTTGCTCCATGTTCCGGTCTTTCTCCGATACACCTTGATCACGGGTATTGACAGCTTCCTTAGTCTGCCAAGTTCAATAAGGGTAGCCTTCCTAGGTCTTACAAATCTGGGAATTCTTTAGAGCCTTCAAATTCTCCTAGTCTTCGGAGTCTTTAACTGTTGTAGTTTCCATTTTATAAAGCATAGAAAAATCCTCTTCATTCCAAAGTGGTCCTAGCTATCCAATATCTTGTACTTCTTGGAGTGATCTCATCAGCTGAATCTTCGTGTGGTCAAAAGGGAAAAAAGGGTATGGTCTCACTAAAAGGGAATATTTGAATAAGCTCAGAAGAGAAGAGAGGTAAAAGATCTTTTGAAAATGAAGTTGTAGAGAAAATCTTTCCTATGGGCTTGCCAATTTCTTGGGTCACGTCCTACAGTCAACATGTGCTCTGATACCATATTGTAGCGACCCGACCTTAGACGGTCAAGTCTTTGTGCTTAAGTGTCATCCCTGGATCGGTATGCTGACACGCACAGTACTCGAGGATTTATAACAGAGGTAAATCACATGTATAAAATAACGTAAATACTATTACCTCAATCCAATAACGGAAGTAACAACAAGGTTGTGGATTCCCATCAACACCAACGGCAAAGTTGAGTGTAGAAATCGTAACCCTAACGTATCACTTACTCGTCGTAAAAAATCCTGCAACATGAGACGTTGCAGCCACAGAGGGTCAGTACATTCAATGTACTGGCAAATTCACACCATAGGATAATGATGAATAATAACTATCACTACATGCATATTTGGCTCGTGGAAAATCTCTATGGTTATAATGTTTTTGCGAAAAGCCAATTTTTTCCTACTGCAAGGAATATATTTTATTTAACTACAAAGTTGGTTGAAAATATTGAGAAGGTTCCTCCAACTCAATCCCAAATTAACATCAATAACCCAACAAATTATTTAAGTAACGTGATGAGATCAATATTATAATCCAAGTACCAGAGACTCAAGATTGTCCATAACCGGGGACACGGCTAACCATGATTAGTTTGTACACTCTGCAGAGTTTGCGCACTTTTCCCCACAAGACTCGATCTCCTCCGTTGGGATTCTTGCACTACATGGTGTTTGAGAAACGGATGACCGAGACATAGTCTTTCAGAAGCGCTAGCACCTTACGATCGGGTACACCGTTACACCTACTTTCCCCTACATCTGCTAGTCTACCACTATAAGAGTTCGCGCGACTTAATCAACTATGCTAGAGCCCATAGTAGCTTGTGGCTGCACACGGAAGTTTCTAGCATGAATAATCTCATGATCCCTTTGAGCCTGGGTGGCGGTCCATAAAGAAAAACAGGCAATCGTTGGAATACCCAGGTGCCTCAATCCACCCAGATATGTGTTAAAGTTGCCACCTTAAGTAAACCATTATTAACAACCTCACATCTGTCATGGATTTCACTCACCCAAACCACGTCTACGAGCATAGCATAGCAGCATAAGCATAACGTAATAGTAACTCCCAGGGGTTTGATAGTAACAGGGCAATAGGTTCCTACCTCATCAACTACTTCCCAATACCCACATGTTATCAAGTCCTAACCATGCAATGTTTGAGGGTGAAACTAATGCATAAAAACTGGGTATGAAAGGGATATGATCAAAGTGTGAACTTGCCTGCAATGTTGATGAACATGATTCGCACTCATAACTCTTGATAGATCTACTCGTCACACTCCGGTCAATCTATCATACGCAAGCAATAGAACCACACATAAGCAATCACTCAACAGATCAGAAAGATCGAAGAAGACGATTCGGAAAACTTCTAAACCAAGCAAATAACTCTTGCAACATAAAACAATTTCTAACAGTACCAAAATTATGTGAATTTGGCTTTATCAGAAAGTGTAGGTCAAGAGCTTCGATTTGCAAAAAGTATCAACTCAAATGGAGTTATAAAACTCAAGTTATGATCAAACAAAGTTCAAATACAAAACTGTTTGAATTCAAATTTTAAAACTTTCAAAAATATGTTCAAGTTGTTTTACTGGATAGAGGGGATCAGAACGAAGAAGTGGGCGTTGGTTTCGTTGGATTTGGATAAACGCGTAAAAAGTAGTGATCGTTTGAAGCAGAGGGACTAATTTGTAAGAAAAGAATTCACAGATAGGTCCCTGGCTGGAATTAAAACAGAAAAAGAAAAACTTAAATACCGAATATTTGTTGCAGAACGCTAACAGACGAATCCTTTCACTGTGAGGACCTAATCTAGCGAACATTCACTATTTAGATCTAACTAAAAGAAAAACCGATCAAAAGAAATAAACCGAGCTAAAGAAAAGAAACCGAACGGGTTTAGGTTTATACCGGTTCACGAAGACAAAACCGGCGATGGGGTGGTTACTCCGGCGAGACGGGACGATGGTGCGGCGGCTCCGGCGAACGGGGCGAGGCGAGACGGCGGCTCCGGCGCGGTAGCAGGCGACGGCAGGCGGTGGGGTGCGGCGCGGTGACGAGGGGGCGGCGCGGCGCGGCATGTGGCGGCGCTAGCGGGC
>NC_041380.1:523174355-523204572 GCF_002162155.2 Triticum dicoccoides | reverse complement strand
GGCGGCGCGGCGGATCTCGCCGGCGGTGAGTGGCGATCTGCAGCGCGGGACGGCGACGCGACGCGGGAGGGGCGGCGCGGCACGGCAGGGAGAGAGGCAGGGCCCGGGGCCGCTTTTTAAGGAGGGGAGGGGGCGGGCGATGCATGGGCGAGGCGCAAAGGCGGCGAGGTCGGTGCCGGACTCCGGCGGTAGTCCTGCTCGGGTACACGAGGGTGACGGTGCGCTGGGCCGGCTGGGCTGGGCGCGGCCCAGTTTGGTCGGCCCGAAGAGAAAGGTTTTCTTAAAACATTTTTTACTGACAGCAAAAATACGAATAACCACAAAAAAATAAACTATAGGCATATAATATATCAAAAATTTCAGAAAAATATTGTCTACAGCGTGAACATTTTCCTAGCATTAAATAAAATTCACACAAATTTAGATAATTCAAAGAGTGCTACTTGTCTAATAAAATCCAACAAAAATCATTTTTTAAAAACCAAAATGAATTCAAATTTATTTCTCTTCAATTTTCTATTGTAGGGAATCATGTTACCCTATTTTCCATGTATTTTATTTTTGGAGAAAAATAATTTGAATAAAACCAAATAACTCCAAATTAAAAATAATTTCCAAAAGGACTTTGAATCCTTTGAAAATCCCAACTCATATTTCATATGTTTTGAAGAAGTCATTTTATCTTCGCTCGTGAAAATCATTGAGTTGCATAAAGTTTCAGAATTGGAAATATTTCCAAATAAAATTCAAATCTTTTCAAAACCCTTTTTCATTTGAATAAATGGAAGAAGTCATGTCATCTTCTCTCCAGGGTTTTGTGGTGAAAAGAATTTGAATTCCCGGAGATCATAAATGCAAAAATGAAAGTTTGGGAAAGTCCTTTTATTCCCTCTCATTTAACTTTCAAAAGGTTTCGAATTTCACTAAATCAATCACACAACAATCAAACAAACAATCAATCTATCTATTTATTATAACATTCCAAAATTTAGAATTTTGGGATGTTACAGAATTCATCGCGTTTTACGATACGGAGCCGCCGCCAAACCCTAAAACCTCTTGGGAGGGCTAATCTGGAGTCCGTTTGGGGCTTCGGAGAGGGGAATCTGTCGCCATCGTCATCATGAACCCTCCTCCATCACCAATTTCATGATGCTCATCGCCGTGCGTGAGTAATTCCATCGTAGGCTTGCTAGACGGTGATGGGTTGGATGAGATCTATCATGTAATCGAGTTAATTTTGTTAGGGTTTGATCCCTAGTATCCATTATGTTCTGAGATTGATGTTGCTATGACTTTGCTATGCTTAATGCTTGTCACTAGGGCCCGAGTGCCATGATTTCAGGTCTGAACCTATTATGTTTTCATGAATATATGTGAGTTCTTGATCCTATCTTGCAAGTATATAGTCACCTACTATGTGTTATGATCCGACAACCCCGAAGTGACAATAATCGGGACCACTCCCGGTGATGACCGTAGTTTGAGGAGTTCATGTATTCACTATGTGTTAATGCTTTGGTCCGGTACTCTGTTAAAAGGAGGCCTTAATATCCCTTAGTTTCCATTAGGACCCCGCTGCCACGGGAGGGTAGGACAAAAGATGTCATGCAAGTTCTTTTCCATAAGCACGTATGACTATATTCGAAATACATGCCTACATTGGATTGATGAATTGGAGCTAGTTCTGTGTCACCCTATGTTATGATTGTTACATGATGAACCGCATCCGGCATAATTCTCCATCACCGATCCATTGCCTACAAGCTTTCCATATATTGTTCTTCGCTTATTTACTTTTCCGTTGCTATTGCTATCATCACTACAAAATACCAAAAAACATTACTTTTGCTACCGTTACCTTTTGCTACCGTTACCACTACTATCATATTACTTTGCTACTAAATACTTTGCTGCAGATATTAAGTTTCCAGGTGTGGTTGAATTGACAACTCAACTGCTAATACTTGAGAATATTCTTTGGCTCCCCTTGTGTCGAATCAATAAATTTGGGTTGAATACTCTACCCTCGAAAACTGTTGTGATCCCCTATACTTGTGGGTTATCCAGACTATTTTCTGGCACCGTTGCTGGGGAGCATAGCTCTATTCTTTGAGTCACTTGGGATTTATATCTGCTTATCATTATGAAGAACTTGAGAGATCCAAAAACCAAGATTTATCCCTCAACTACGAGGGGAGGTAAGGAACTGCCATCTAGCTCTGCACTTGATTCACCTTCTGTTTTGAGTAAGCTTGCGACACCTAAACCCGCTTCTACTATTCGTTCTGATATGTCACATGTTATTGATGATGCCACTTCTGCTATGCATGATACTTATGATGAAACTACTTCTATGCTTGATACTACTGTGCCACTTCGTGAATTTCTTGATGAACAACTTGCTAGGGTTAGAGAGAATGAAAATATTGAATCTGATAATATTGATGAAAGTGATGATGAAGACTTGCCCGTTATTCCTAAGGGTTATGTTTTTGATAAAGAAGCTTCTTTAGCTATTTTAGCTTGCAAAGATAGTTATGAACTTAAGAGGTTATTAGTTAAATGGAATAAGCAATCTCTAAATGCTAGGATGAAACCTGACCCTACTTTTGCTACTTCACTTATCTTTGTTACTGATAAGGATTATGAATTCTCTGTTGATCCTGATATAATTACTTTGGTTGAATCTGATCCTTTTCATGGCTATGAATCTGAAACTGTTGTGGCACATCTTACTAAATTAAATGATATAGCCACCCTATTAACTAATGATGAGAGAACTCGTTACTTTTATATCCTTAAAATATTTCTGTTCTCATTAAAGGGTGATGCTAAGATATGGTTTAATTCTCTTGATCCTGGTTGTGTGCATAGTCCCCAGGATATGATTTATTACTTCTCTGCTAAATATTTCCCTGCTCATAAGAAACAAGCTGCTTTAAGGGATATATATAATTTTGTGCAAATTGAAGAAGAGAGTCTCCCACAAGCTTGGGGGAGGCTTCTCCAATTACTTAATGATTTGCCTGGTCATCCTCTTAAGAAAAATGAAATACTTGATATCTCTTATAATGGACTAACCGATGCCTCTAGAGATTACCTGGATAGTTGTGCTGGTTCTGTTTTCAGGGAAAGAACACAGGATGAAGCTGAAATTCTATTGAATAATATGTTGACAAATGAAAATAATTGGACACTTCCTGAGCCTATTCCTAAACCAACTCCGAAGAAGATAGGTGTTCTATTTCTCAGTCATGAAGATATGCAAGAGGCAAAGAAATCTATGAAAGAAAAAGGTATTAAAGCCGAAGATGTTAAGAATTTACATCCTATTGAAGAAATACACGATCTTAATTTACCGCGTGTTGAAGAAACATATGACCTTAATACATCTCCTATTGAAGAAACTCATGGTCTTGATAACCCGACACAGGTAGTAAAGGTAAATTCTCTCTATAGACATGATAAAGATGAAATCCCGTTTACTAAATTTGCTAGCCCATGCTTATATGAGCTTGATAAATTTATGGTTAAGCAAGAAGATTGTTATGCTTATTTTGGTATACAATTGAAATACAATTCAGATATGCTTGAACACTTGGGTAATTATATGGCTAATGTCAAAGGTGAACTTAAACTTATTAGTAAACATGCTTCTATGGTTACCACTCGAGTAGAACAAGTACTTAAAGCTCAAAATTATTTGATCAATGAATTGAATAGTAAGAATAATGATAACATTGTTAGAGTTATGACTAGAGGTGGTAGAATAACTCAGGAACCTTTGTATCCTGAAGGCCACCCTAAGAGAATTGAGCAAGATTCTCAGAGAAATAATGTGGATGCACCTAGTCCTTCTAATAGGAAGAAAAAGAAAAATGATAGGACTTTGTGATGAGGACATGACTACCTTGGATACGACCAAAAATATTGCATGCATGCATATTTGTCAGGTGATTTGTAATGCAAACTATTCAATAATCTATTTATGTTATCCATAACAAAAATACTTCACACACTTTTGTGTTTTGTCTAATTGCAGGTGTATGGGACATTTGTACAATCAATATATGAAGATAAGGGAAAAGGAGAAGTTTAGGTTGTGTTCAAAAAGTCCTCTCACGTCACTTTTGGGCCAAGAGAAGATAGAGTCCAAGTCTCTCACGTTCTGGATTCAGATTCGGACTGCACAGACATACCTGACTCAAAACGCCAACAACTTTTTCATACGGACTCTGAATTGGGTGATTCTTTTTTTATTGGAAACTAGATTTCGTGCTCTTTCCAACCCAATTGGATTCACCTTCAAATTCGTCCGAAGCGTTGAGTTACGGACGAAACAATCTGACATTACAGCAGAATCCGAGTCAAACTACAAGCCCAAAGGTGTTGCATCACCTCCACTTGGGCCCATGAGACTTGTACGACCTAGGGTTAGTTTTAGGCTGCCTTGGGACGTCCTCCCACCTCCTTGGCCGCCACCCCTTGCTCCTATATAAGTAGATCCATCTAGTAGCTTTTTCCTGGGGATTTGTTTAGTTAAAAGTTAGCCATAGCAACTTCGTGTACTTCGTTTGTGTCCAACGACCAGACCAAGACCGCTTACGGATCCCCACCTTTATCAATACTTCATATATACTCGCAATATTTAGATTGCTTTATCATATTCTTGCTTGTTCTTTGATTGCTTGCAGGAATAGACCTTCGTGGTCAGGTTGACCGTGCTTCCAGCATCGTCAGTAACCTCAGGAGATTGGTTTAGCGGTTGCTAAGGCGCAACGTCATGCACGTTTGTAGTCGGATCGTCAAAGTCGTCTCCACCAAATCGATAGTTATCGTCTCATCGAAAGATCGGGACCCTCGCCTCTATCAAGTGGTATCAGTTTTCAGGTTGCTCGGTGAGAATTTCCAGTTTTCCTAGATTAGATTTTTTTTCTTACCTATTGTCCAAGGAAAAGGCACAAAAAAGAGTTAGATCTATTCAACCTTGGTCCAAGCCAGTCTGGGCCTTTGCAATTTTCTTTTCATTGCTTGCATAGTTGAATTATCGGTTACATCATCGTGTCGAGTTGCTGGTCTTAGTGTCTAGTTCGTTTAGAGTTTCGAGTTCTGTTCACATTAGTCACGCCACCGCTGCATCATTATCTCTTTCGCTGTCCACCACCCATCCATCAATTTCCACCACGTGCTACCCACCATTCATTGTCATAATAATAGTTGATCTCGTTCACATCTTCGCTTGATCCAATCTGCATCTTATCTAGTTTGTTTTGGAAAGAGGGAGAAAAAAAGAGAGAAAAAAATGAGAGAAAAAAAGAGAAAAAAAGTCAGAGAAAAAAAGGAGAGAAAGAAAAAAAAGTGTGAGGAAAAAAAAGAGAAGAAAAAAAACAAAATTCGGATCTTTTTGGGCTCAATCTCGTAGTTGAATTCGGATTGGAATCTGTTTTGTGCACTGTTCAGTAAAACAGACATAACTTCCTCATACGAAGTCCGTTTTGCCTCCGCGAGTACTCAAACGAAAGCTAGCGACGAGCCGCATCTAAATAGTTGAAGAAGCTAGTTCAATATTTGGCACCTCAAAATCGGCTTCTAAATAGGTCTTTTTGCCCTCCGAAGTTCTTGAACACAGCTTATTCCAGTTTTTCAGGCCAGTTTTCGAATTTTTTAACTCCTCATATCAACTCGAAATTGAGTGATTCCTTTTGTGTTTGAAAGCTTGAGTCAATACCATTCTTGAAAAAAATCAAAAAAATCGGCACAAACTTTTTTAAAGGAAAGTTGGAGACAAAGTTGTTGATATATCCTTCTTGGCTGTTGTTTCACATCATTATCTTTACTGCCGTTGTGATCTTTACTTATATCTTGCTGTCCAGAGCTACTTAGTATCCTTCATTGATGCTAGTTGTGCTACGACGTGACCTCATTAGTGTTCTAGGCTCACGTCTCTAGTTCGGTCTAGCCTAGGACCAGCACAGTACCATCATTGAGCGTTTATTCAACATTGCATCTCTGAATTGATTATTGCTAATCTTTTGCTACCATATATAGCCAACCCAGCTCCACATATTTCTAAACCGTGTATACGCACGTTCCCCTGGCAATCACTTTACACAATCTTCGGAGTTATTTGACACCGCTGGTTGCCTGTCACCATCTGCTGCTTGGTAAGAACTTGTAAGATATTGATATTTGCTTTACTGTGGGCGCTTTACCACCACACCCTAGTAGTTCATAGGAACATTATTCTTGAATTTTGTTTCTTGTTTCTACTAATCATGACAGGTTCCGAAGATAGAAGTTCTTAGACGACAAACACATCTTCACCATCACGAGAGTTGGGACAACACACACAAGCACATGGTCAGGTTATCTTTTTACCGTCATTTGAGGGCAGATTTAATCCTACTACTTATCTAGCTTGTGAGCTTGAAGTAGAACAAGCTTTTAGTCACCATGACTTTTATGAACTTGAGCGAGTGCGAGCAGCCACTAGAGCATTTACTGATTTTGCTTCTGTTTGGTGGAGTGTACATTGTAAGAAAAACATTGATAACCAACCCACAACTTGGAAAGTTTTGAAAGCTGTAATGAGACAACAATTTTTCCCTCCTTATTATCATCGTGAATTGCTTCGCAAATTTGAACAATTTAAACAAGGCAACAACACTGTTCATGCTTACTACCAAGAGTTCAAATCTTATATGCATCATTGTGACATAGAAGAATCTGAGAATGATACAATGAATAGATTTTTTGGTGGTTTGAACCATGATATTCAGGCAAGATTTCAGTATATTCCTTGTTGCATTACTGATATGTATGTCCGTGCTTGTACCTTTGAGAGACAGATACAGGAGGATGCATTAGGTGACTACAACAACTACTATTTCAGTTCATGCTCACCACCGCCGGTGGGTTCCTCCATCATTGCACCTCAGATTATGAGCGCGGCATCATCTCAAGGGTATGGTACATTGTCAACGTTCGTACCTACATCAGCTACATCTTTGCCACAAGGTAACAGTAAAGGTATTGATGATATAACTTCACATGAGAATGATGCATGCCTAGTTAACTTGAATGTGTCATGTATTGAGTTACCTGTTGATTTGAGCACACCACCTATTTAGAGAATCTTGTTACTGTCATGAATGCGTCATGTGATCAAACAACTGAAATATCAACAATTTTGAGTGCACCCACTGAATTAACTGTTGATGCAAAAGAACTAATGTTTAATCATTTTGATATGGCCTCCAATCTTGGTGATGATTCTGTGTCCAATGACTTATTGCATGTTTGCTTATTTAAGCATGTTGTAGCATGTAAATTTGATGCAAGTAAGGTTTATTCACCAAAGTTGGGATGGTTTAATGATGAACATTGCGAATCTTTTGAAATGAATAAGAGCTTCACTTATATGTGCAAACTGAGTTCTAATATTTTCATGCCTTCTACTTCTTGTGATAATTTTTTGGCTTTAGTTTTTATGAACTATGAAAGTTACTCATGTATACATGTGTCATACGTGCAAAAATCAAGGGAAGTTAAACTGGATGACATATACATATACAACATGTACACCTTGTCTCTTTTGTTAACCACATTTCAGATTAAGCAACGCCGAGGACGGCTTTGTTTTCAAAAAGGGGAGGATGATGAGGACATGACTACCTTGGATACGACCAAAAATATTGCATACATACATATTTGTCGGGTGATTTTAATGCAAACTATTCAATAATCTATTTATGTTATCCAGAACAAAAATACTTCACACACTTTTGTGTTTTGTCTAATTGCAGGTGTATGGGACATTTGTACAATCCACATATGAAGATAAGGGAAAAGGAGAAGTTTAGGTTGTGTTCAAAAAGTCCTCTCACGTCACTTTTGGGCCAAGAGAAGATAGAGTCCAAGTCTCTCACGTTCTGGATTCAGATTCGGACTGCACAGACATACCTGACTCAAAACGCCAACAACTTTTTCATACGGACTCTGAATTGGGTGATTCTTTTTTTGTTGGAAACTAGATTTCATGCTCTTTCCAACCCAATTGGATTCACCTTCAAATTCGTCCGAAGCGTTGAGTTACGGACGAAACAATCTGACATTACAGCAGAATCCGAGTCAAATTACAAGCCCAAAGGTGTTGCATCACCTCCACTTGGACCCATGAGCCTTGTACGACCTAGGGTTAGTTTTAGGCTGCCTTGGGACGTCCTCCCACCTCCTTGGCCGCCACCCCTTGCTCCTATATAAGTAGATTCATCTAGTAGCTTTTTTCTGGGGATTTGTTTAGTTAAAAGTTAGCCATAGCAACTTCGTGTACTTCGTTTGTGTCCAACGACCAGACCAAGACCGCTTACGGATCCCCACCTTTATCAATACTTCATATATACTCGCAATATTCAGATTGCTTTATCATATTCTTGCTTGTTCTTTGATTGCTTGCAGGAATAGACCTTCGTGGTCAGGTTGACCGTGCTTCCAGCATCGTCAGTAACCTCAGGAGATTGGTTTAGCGGTTGCTAAGGCGCAACGTCATGCACGTTTGTAGTCGGATCGTCAAAGTCGTCTCCACCAAATCGATAGTTATCGTCTCATCGAAAGATCGGGACCCTCGCCTCTATCACTTTGCATGCTTCTAGTGAACCTATTACCGAAACACCTGAGAATCCAAATGATATTTCTATCTCTGATGCTGAAACACAATCTGGTAATGAACCTGAAACTAGTGATAATGTTAATGATAATGTTCATGATGATGCTCAACTTAGCAATGATAATGATATAGAAATTGAACCTGTTGTTGATCTTGATAACCCACAATCAAAGAATCAATGTTATGATAAGAAAGACTTTGTTGCTAGGAAACACTGTAGGGAAAGAGAGCCTTGGGTTCAGAAACCCATGCCTTTTCCTCCCAAACCATTCAAGAAAAAGGATGATGAGGATTTTGAGTGCTTTGCTGAAATGATTAGACCTTTATCTTTTTGCGTATGCGATTAACTGATATGCTCAAAATGAATAGTTATGCTAAGTATATGAAAGATATTGTTACAAATTAAAGAAAGATATCGGAAGCTGAAATTTCCACCATGCTTGCTAATTATACTTTTAAGGGTGGAATACCAAAGAAACTTGGAGATCCGGTAGTACCCACTATACCATGTTCCATTAAAAGAAATTATGTTAAAACTGTTTTATGTGATCTTGGAGCCGCTGTTAGTGTTATGCATGTCTCTTTATATCGTAGACTCGATTTAAATAAGTTGACACCTACTGAAATATCTTTGCAAATGGCTGATAAATCAACTGCTATACCTATCGGTATTTGTGAGGATGTGCCTGTTGTAGTTGCAAACATTACTATTTTAACGGACTTTGTTATTCTTGATGTTCCCGAGGGCGATAGTATGTCTATTATTCTTGGAAGACCCTTTTTGAATACTGCAGGGGCTGTTATTGATTGCACTAAAGGCAATGTCACTTTTCATGTTAATGGTAATGAGCATACGGTACACTTTCCGAGGAAACAACATCAAGTTCATAGAATCAACTCTATTGGAAAAATTCCATCGATTATATTTGGAGGTTTTAAATTTCCTCTTCCTACTGTCAAGAAGAAATATGATATTCTTATTATTGGGGATGTGCATATCCCCGTTGAGGTAACATAGTGTTATTTGAAATTTCTCCGGTTCCATATTATTCGGAAAGAGTTCGTTAACAACACTTGATCAACCTTGTTAATGGATTCCTTTTGATGATCATGAGATGGATGAAACTAGAAGGCACAACCTTCTGTACCCTCCTCTTACTTTCTGTTATTTATATTAAATAAAATAAAAATAGTATTTTTCTGTCTGTTATCTGATTTATCCGTGCAATATAAAAATACCCCAAAAATAAAAGTTCTCCAAATGCCCTGAAATTTAAATATGATTTTTTTTCTGAAATATTTGAGAATATTTGGCACTGAGAACACAACAGGAGGAGCTGCCACCTGGCCACGAGGGTCAGGGGCGCGCCCTACCCCCCTAGGCGCGCCCCCTGCCTCGTGGGCCCATGGTGGCCCTCCTCCACTTATTCCTGCACCCACACACTCCTTCTTCCTCCCACAAACACGAATATCCAACTCAAACCCGAGTCTAAGCTCATTTTGCTACCATTTTCGATCTCCTTGCTTAAAGCACCTCTCACAAAACTGCTTGGGGAGATTGTTCCTTGGTAGGTGACTCCTCCATTGGTCCAATTAGTTTTTGTTCTAGTGCGTTATTCATTGCAAATTTGTGTTGCTTAGGTGACCCTGTTCTTGAGCTTGCATGTCAAATTTATATGGTTAAAAGTAGTTTTGATGCATGATATAGGCTCTAAGCACTTGTAGGAGTAGTTGCTATCAATATTATTGAGTTTGGTTCACTTTTATTTTGAAGTTACTAAAAAATTCAGAAATTTTTTAGAGGAAGAAATATGTTTAGGAAAATGTACCAAGGGGGCTCTTCAAGGAAACAAGAGCCCAGGCTTGCAATGCGTGATGCTGATGATGAGCCACCAAGAAACGCTCCAGTGCGTCCTTGTGAATGGCCTTCGGAGAACTTTATGGATCGAGCGGGAATTAAGGAAGAATTTAACGTATATTTGCGTAACGCTAATCTTGTGAGCTTCGAGGAAGAAAAATGCCGTCAGTACCACTATCTCACTAGTTCCTTTGTGAGGAGGTTTGAATTTTCATCTTCACGTAATTCTCCAACTGTCCTGTTTGATCTTTATGAAAATTCTTACACTATGGACTTAGAGGATTTTACCACTGCTTGCAAACTTCCACAATGGGGTAGTATCAGGGAACCTCGCAAATCTGAATTTAGAGATTTTCTTGCTAGTATAACTGTGGGGGAATCTAGAGATATAACACAAGCTACCACAGGGAGCATTCATTTTCCTACTATACATTATTTCGCTCTCTTCATAGGTAGATGCATTAACGGTAAAGATGAAGCATGTCACATGTGTGTCCCTGACCTTAGTATTCTTAGGAGTGCTGTGTTGGGAGATAAATCTTATAATTTGGGAGCCATTGTTGCACGTAGGTTGCATCTGAATAGATTTAATAAAGATTTCTTTGGTGGAATTTATGCAACCCGCTTAGCTGATTTTCTTGGTGTAACTATACGTAATGATGATACTGAATTACCTCCTGCTTACCTAGACTTTAATGCTATGGTTCACCACCAGTTTGTTGAGAGGAATGAATCACCTCTCCAGTATCGTTTAATCTTTGACAGACGTCGTGATGTCCGTATTACTCTCTATGCTCCTGCCTTCTTTGATTATCAGGCAAAAGGAAGATATGTTATTACCAGAGAGGAGGCAAATGAGTACGAGAGGAGGGCAGAGGCCGCTCATCGCCACGCTGCAGCTCAGGAGGCGATAGCCGCTGCATCACAGTATCACCCCAACTATTACTATGGATATCAGCCAGGCCAACCGTGGCCATAGACCAACTTAGGCCAAAAGCCTAAGCTTGGGGGAGTACGTATTTCCCATCGACATTACATTCATGTTCACACACTCATTGCTAGATGTTGGTGCTCATACTTTTTCATTGTATCACCCATGCTAGTTTATTTTCCTTTTTATGCTTTCTTCTTATGTGTTTAATAAACATTAAGAAAAAAATAGTTGTAGCCTTTAATTAGTTTACTTTCCATGCTTGTAGTAGTAATTAAAAAAGAAAACCCAAAAATATTTCTTGTTCTTCTTTTACTTGTTGGGAGCTTTCCCGTGTTAATAGTTTTATTTCTTTTCTTTGGGGGTCGATAGGAGAAGACCATAATTAAATTCTTGAAGTAGCTCTTATATGCATTATTGTTGATCTGACAAAAGATCCCATATTGCCTTGTCTTCTCCTGTTTATTGAATGCTTGCAGATTCCAGCTTAGTCCAATGCACGTGCACTATTATTATTATTCACACTATTCGGTCATGCAAGTAAAAGGCAATTATGACGATATATGATGGATTGACTGAGATGAGAAAAGCTGGTATGAATTCGACCTCTCTTGTTTTTGTAAATATGATTAGTTCATCGTTCCTGATTCTGCCTATTATGAATAAACATGTTTGCAATGACAACTAGAGATCATAGTTTCTTGTGCCATGCTTGATTAGCTAGGAGCTTATAATGGTTTACCTTGCGTGTCAACATGCTATTAAAATGGTTGTGATGTGGTATGATAGGGTGGTATCCTCCTCTGAATGATTTAAGTGACTTGACTTGGCACATGTTCACGCATGTAGTTGAAACAAAATCAACATAGCCTTCACGATATTTATGTTCATGGTGGATTATATCCTACTCATGCTTGCATTCGGTGTTAATTAATTTTAATGCATGTTCATGACTGTTGTCGCTCTCTAACTGGTCGCTTCCTAGTCTTTTGCTAGTCTTCACCTGTACTAAGCGGGAATACTGCTTGTGCATCCAACTCCATAAACCCCAAAGTTATTCCATATGAGTCCACCATACCTACCTATATACGGTATCTACCTGTCGTTCCAAGTAAATTTGTATGTGCCAAACTCTAAAACTTCAAATAAATATCATGTTTTGTATGCTTGAATAGCTCATATATCAACTAGGGTTGTCCGTATCTTCCATGTTAGGCGGGTTATTCTCAAGAGGAGTGGACTCCGCTCCTCACTCACGAGAAAGTGGCTGGTCACCGGGATGCCCAGTCCCATGCTTTATGCAAACTAAATCAAAATAATTGCAAACAAAACTCCCCTGGGACTGTTGTTAGTTGGAGGCACTCGTTGTTTCGAGCAAGCCATGGATTGATGCTTGTTGGTGGAGGGGGAGTATAAACTTTACCATTCTGTTTGGGAACTGCCTATAATGTGTGTAGCATGGAAGATATCGCCATCTCTTGGTTGTTATGTTGACAATGAAAGTATACCGCTCAAAATATTATTCATCTCTATTTCAAAACCAAGCTCTGGCACCTCTACAAATCCCTGCTTCACTCTGCGAAGGGCCTATCTATTTACTTTCATGTTGAGTCATCATATTATTAAAAAGCACCAGTTGGAGAGCACCGCTGTCATTTGCATTCATTACTGTTAGTTTACATTGAGTATGACTTGACTGGATCTCTTTTACCATGAATTACAATGTCTAGTCAGTCCTTGATCTTTAAAGGTGCTATGCATTTATGTTTTGCGGTCTCAGAAAGGGCTAGCGAGATACCATCTTGTTGTATTATATTATGATTGTTTCGAGAAAGTGTTGTCATCCGAGATTTATTATTATTGCTCGCTAGTTGATTATACCATTGATATGAGTAAACTTCAGACCTATGTGTTATTGTGAATATGGTTAGTTCATAATCTTTGCTGAAAACTTGAATGCTGGCTTTACATATTTAGAACAACAAGAGCAAACAGAGTTTGTAAAAGTTTTTCTTTATCACTTTCAGTTTATCAACTGAATTGCTTGAGGACAAGCAAAGGTTTAAGCTTGGGGGAGTTGATACATCTCCGTCGTATCTACTTTTCCAAACACTTTTGCCCTTGTTTTGGACTCTAACTTGCATGATTTGAATGGAACTAACCCGGACTGACGTTGTTTTCAGCAAAATTACCATGGTGTTATTTATGTGCAGAAACAAAAGTTCTCGGAATAACCTGAAACTTCACGGAACATCTATTCGAAACTAATAAAAAATCCTTGCAAAAGATGAAGACCAGGGGGTCCACCACCTGTCCACGAGGGTGAGGGGCGCGCCCCCTACCTCATGGGCCCCCTGGAGCTCCTCCGACCTCAACTCCAACTCTATATATTTGGTTTCGGGGAGAAAAAATCAGAGCAAAGAATTCATCGCGTTTTACGATACGGAGCCGCCGCCAAGCCCTAAAACCTCTCGAGGGGGCTGATTTGGAGTCCGTTCGGGGATCCGGAGAGGGGAATCCGTCGCCATCGTCATCATCAACCATCCTCCATCACCAATTTCATGATGCTCACCGTTGTGCGTGAGTAATTCCATCGTAGGCTTGCTGGATGGTGATGGGTTGGATGAGATCTATCATGTAATCGAGTTAGTTTTGTTAGGGTTTGATCACTAGTATCCATTATGTTCTGAGACTGATTTTGCTATGACTTTGCTATACTTAATGCTTGTCACTAGGGCCCGAGTGCCATGATTTCAGATCTGAACTTATTATGTTTTCATGAATATATATGAGTTTTTGATCCTATCTTGCAAGTCTATAGTCACCTACTATGTGTTGTGATCCGGCAACCCCGAAGTGACAATAATTGGGACCACTCCTGGTGATGACCGTAGTTTGAGGAGTTCATGTATTCACTATGTGTTAATGCTTTGGTCCGGTACTCTATTAAAAGGAGGCCTTAATATCCCTTAGTTTCATTAGGACCCCGCTGCCACGGGAGGGTAGGACAAAAGATGTCATGCAAGTTCTTTTCCATAAGCACGTATGACTATATTTGAAATACATGCCTATATTAGATTGATGAATTGGAGCTAGTTCTATGACACCCTATGTTATGATTGTTACATGATGAACCGCATCCGGCATAATTCTCCATCACCGATCCATTGCCTACAAGCTTTCCATATATTGTTCTTCGCTTATTTACTTTTCCGTTGCTATTGCTATCATCACTACAAAATACCAAAAACATTACTTTTGCTACCGTTACCACTACTATCATATTACTTTGCTACTAAATACTTTGCTACAGATATTAAGTTTCCAGGTGTGGTTGAATTGACAACTCAACTGCTAATACTTGAGAATATTCTTTGGCCCCCCTTGTGTCGAATCAATAAATTTGGGTTGAATACTCTACCCACGAAAACTGTTGCGATCCCCTATACTTGTGGGTTATCAATATGATCAAGACGTGATGATATATAAATTGTTGTATGAGATGATCATGTTTTGTAACAGTTATCGGCAACTGGCAGGAGCCATATGGTTGTCGCTTTATTGTATGAAATGCAATCGCCATGTAATTACTTTACTTTATCACTAAGCGGTAGCGATAGTCGTAGTAGCAATAGTTGGCGAGACAAGAACGATGCTTCAATGGAGATCAAGGTATCAAGCCTTGACGATGGTGATCATGACGGTGCTTTGAATATGGAGATCAAAGGCAAAAGATGATGATGGCCATATCATATCACTTATTTTGATCGCATGTGATGTTTATCCTTTATGCATCTTAGTTTGCTTAGTACGGCGGTAGCATTATAAGATGATCCTTCACTAAATTTCAAGGTATAAGTGTTCTCCCTGAGTATGCACCATTGCGACAGTTTGTCGTGCCGAGACACCACATGATGATCGGGTGTGATAATCTCTACGTTCACATACAACGGATGCAAGCCAGTTTTGCACACGCAGAATACTCGGGTTAAACCTGACGACGAGCCTAGCATATGCAGATATGGCTCGGAACACTAAGACCGAAAGGTCGAGCATGAATCATATAGTAGATATGATCAACATAGTGATGTTCACCATTGAAAACTACTCCATCTCACGTGATGATCGGACATGGTTTGGCTGATATGGATCACGTGATCATTTAGATGACTAGAGGGATGTCTATCTAAGTGGGAGTTCTTAAGTAATATGATTAATTAAAATTTAATTTATCATGAACTTAGTCCTGATAGTTTTTGCATATCTATGTTATAGATCAATAGCTCGCATATAGCTCCCTTGTTTTATTTTTGATATGTTCCTAGAGAAAAATAAGTTGAAAGATGATAGTAGCAATGATGCAGACTGGGTCTGTGATCTGAGGATTATCCTCATTGCTGCACAGAAGAATTATGTCCTTGATGCACCGCTAGGTGACGGACCTATTGCAAGAGCAGATGCAGACGTTATGAATGTTTGGCAAGCTCGGTATGATGACTACTTAATAGTTTAGTGCGCCATGCTTTACGGCTTAGAACCGGGACTTCAAAAACATTTTGAATGCCATGGAGCATATAAGATGTTCCAAGAGCTGAAATTGGTATTTCAGACTCATGCCCGAGTCGAGAGGTATGATACCTCTGACAAGTACTTTGCCTACAAGATGGAGGAGAATAGCTCAACCAATGAGCATGTGCTCAAAATGCTTGAGTACTACAATCGCTTGAATCAAGTGGGAGTTAATCTTCCAGATAAGATAGTGATTGACAGAGTTCTCTAGTCACTATCACCAAGTTACTGGAACTTCGTGATGAACTATAATATGGAAGGGATGACGAAAACGATTCCCAAGCTCTTCGTGATGCTGAAATCGACGAAGGTAGAAATCAAGAAAAACATCAAATGTTGATGGTTGACAAGACCACTAGTTTCAAGTAAAAGGGCAAGGGAAAGAAAAGGGAACTTCAAGAAGAATGACAAGCAAGTTGCCACTCCCATGAAGAAGCCTAAAGCTAGACCCAAGCCTGAAACTGAGTGCTTCTACTTGATATGTCTCCATCATATCTGTAATTTTTGATTGTTCCATGCCAATATTCTACAACTTTTACATACTTTTGGCAACTTTTTATACTATTTTTGTAACGAGCAAGCAACGATAGTGGTAACGAAAGTGGAAGGTAGCCCAATCCTTTTGAGGCAAAGGACGGGCCAAAACAGTCTCTTATGATAAGCAAAGCGTTCTTGAGGGTATACGGGAATTTCATCTAGTCACTTTCATCATGTTGGCTTAATTTGTGTTTGGTACTTTGATAATTTGATATGTGGGTGGACCGGTGCTTAGGTGATGTTCTTACTTGAACAAACCTCTTACTTATGATTAACCCTCCCGCAAGCATCCACAACTACGAGGAAAGTATTAAGAATAAATTCTAACCATAACATTAAACTTTTGGATCCAATCGGTCCCTTACGGGGTAGCGCACAAACTGGGGTTTAAGCTTCTGTCACTCTCCCAACCCACCATCTAATCGCTACTCCACAATGCATTCCCTTAGGCCCAAATATGGTGAAGTGCCATGTAGTCAACGTTCACATGACACCACTAAGGGAATCACAACATACATACTATCCAAATATCGAACCCATATCAAGTTCACATGATTACTTGCAACATGATTTCTCCCGTGACCTCAAGAACAAAAGTAACTAGTCAGAAATGATAATAATGCTCAAGATCAGAGGGGTATTAAATAGCATATTGGATCTGAACATATAATCTTCCACCAAATAAACCATATAGTAATCAACTACAAGATGTAATCAACACTAGTAGTCACCCACAAGCACCAATCTATAATTCCGGTAACAAGATTGAACACAAGAGATGAATTAGGGTTTGAGAGGAGATGGTGTTGTTGAAGATGATGATGGAGATTGCCCTCCCCAAGATGGGAGAGTTGTTGGTGATGATGATGACGATGATTTCCCCCTCCGGGAGGGAAGTTCCCCCGGCGGAATCGCTCCGCCGGAGGGCAAAAGTGCTCCTGCCCAAGTTCCGCCTCGAGACGGCGGCGCTCCATCCCGAAAGTCTTGTCTTTATTTTTTCTAGGTCAAAATGACTTAAATACCAGAAGATGGGCACCGGAGGTGGGCCTGGGTGAGCACAACCCACCAGGGTGCGCTTGGGCTCCCTGGCGCGCCCTGGTGGGACCCCTCTGGTAGATATTTGCTCCAATATTCCTCAAATATATCATAAAAATTCTCCGTGAAGTTTCAGCTCATTTGGAGTTGTGCGGAATAGATGGCCTGACGTAGCTTTTACAGGTCCAGATTTCCAGCTGCCGGAATTCTCCCTTTTTGTGTATACCTTGCATATTATGAGAGAAAAGGCATTAGAATTACTCCAAAAAACATTATTATGGATAAAATATTATAAATAACAGTAAGAAAACATGATGCAAAATGGACGTATCAAGATTGACAACCCCTTTTTCGCGTTGAGTGCAAGTGTTTGTTAGTTTGTGGAGGTGCATAGATTGGATACTTGCTTGTGCCTCCTACTAGATTGATACCTTGGTTCTTAACTGAGGGAAATACTTATCTCTACTTTGCTGCATCACTCTTGCCTCTTCAAGGGAAAAATCAACGCAAGCTCAAGAAGTAGCAGGCTACAATCTTGACCCGACCGATTACAAGACAAGTTTTCTGACTCTAAAGATAAGCCGGATCATGGATGAGCGTGCTCGTGGCTAAGCAGGCTCACGGAGTGACGCGGCCTCATGGAGATGAGCGGGCTCATGGATAAGCAGGCTCAGGGAGATGAGCTGGCTCATGGTTAAGCGGGCTCATGGAGATGAGTCGGCTCATGGATAAGCAGGCTCGTGAAGATGTGTCGGCTCATGGATAAGCAGGCTCACGGACGAGCCGTCTCACAGAGTTAATTAAGTGGTCTCACTAAGTGAAGAAGCCTCACGGAGATAAGCATGCTCTGGAGATAAACCGGCTCATGGAGATGAGCCAACTCTGAAGACGAGACCCGGCTTGAGGATGAGTCCCAACTTGGAGAGACAAGTCTAGGTTTCCAGGAGTCCAAATACAAGACGGAGAACCCCGACTTGGATGGCACGGGGGACTTAGAGGACTTAGAGTAGGACTCTGAAAACGGGTATAACCTGGAATCTCTTGTAATCCAGGAGCTCAACTATTATATAAAGGGAGTCCGTGGGTCATCAGAAGGAGGTTTTTTAGACAGACAAGTCAGGACAGACAGACAAGTCTTAGACAAGATCAAAGTATATGCTCTCGAGATGAGAGGTAGTGAAATAGCACCCTGTAATCGAGATCATCATCGGCATCAAATAGCAATCAAGAAGGATGTAGGCTTTTACCTCCACCGCGAGGGGCCGAACCTGGGTAAACCTTTGTCTCTTGATTCCAATCAACCCCGTTCGGCACCCTGAACATGGAGTCCTCGGAGGAGGTGGGATGTGATGACTGCTTGTGTGATCATGCACAACATGATTGTAGAGGACAAGCATGATGACATCGTCTTTGATCAAGGGTGGGGTTTCTAGGGTGAGAACGTTGAGCCTGAGTATGGAGCAGCAATGTTTGCACATTTCACCCAATTTCATCAAGAAATACGTGGTTGGACAACTCATCATTTAACTTCAAAATAATTTGGTTGAGCATATGTGGACTCGCGTAGGAAACCAATAGGTGTATCGACTCTGTTTTTACAATGTAGTTGGTACAATTTTAAATTCATTTGGTTGTAATAAACTATGAGTTTTTTTATTTATTGTGATGAAAATGTTGTGTAACTTATTTGGTTGTAAACTATGTGAAATGTTTTGTTTTATTTGGTTGTATATGCATAGAATGTCTAAATTGAGAAAATTTGGCAAAAAACCGATGAGGCGGACCATATGGGTTAGTCGGTTGGGTGTGCTAGCAAGATTTGTGCAGACGAGGGAACACTGTCCCTACAGCCGATCCAAATGGACAAAAGGCAGGCCAAATCCACGTCCATTCGCGTCGACACGTTGGAGTTGGCCTTAAAGACATGTAAGATCAAGAATGTGGGCTCAACAGGTAATCAACGAGGTAACTGTTGGGGAACGTAGTAATTTCAAAAAAAATCCTACGCACACACAAGATCATGGTGATGCATAGCAACGAGAGGGAAGAGTATCGTCCATGTACCCTCGTAGACCGTAAGCGGAAGAGTTATGAGAACGCGGTTGATGCAGTCGAACGTCTTCACGATCTGACCGATCCAAGTACCGAACGCACGGCACCTCCGAGTTCAGCACACGTTCAGCTCGACGACGTCCCACGAACTCCAATCC
Source organism: Triticum dicoccoides (assembly GCF_002162155.2). NCBI lineage: Eukaryota > Viridiplantae > Streptophyta > Magnoliopsida > Poales > Poaceae > Triticum > Triticum dicoccoides. The sequence continues at coordinate 523,184,764 of NC_041380.1, read as the reverse complement.
AGCAGAGCTTCACGGGAGAGTTTCGTCAGCACGATGGCGTGATGACAGTGATGATGTTGCTACCGACGCAGGGCTTCGCCTAAGCACCGCTACGATATGATCGAGGTGGATTATGGTGGAGGGGGGGCACCGCACACGGCTAAGGGATCAATGATCAACTTGTGGGTCCTAGGGTGCCCCCTGCCCCCGTATATAAAGGAGCAAGGGGGGAGCCGGCCGGCCCTCCTAGGGCGCGCCAGGAGGAGGAGTCCTCCTCCTAGTAGGAGTAGGACTCCCCTTTCCTACTCCTACTAGGAGGAGGAAAGGAAGGGGGAGGGGAGAAGGAAGGAGAGGGAGGAAAGGAGGAAAGGGGGGTCGCCCCCCTAGTCCAATTCGGTTTGGGCTAGGGGGCCGCGCGCCCTGCCTCCTCTCTTCCACAACTTGGCCCATGAGGCCCAATACTTCTTCCCCGTATTCCCGTAACTCCCCATTACTCTGAAAAATACCCGAATCACTCGGAACCTTTTCGATGTCTGAATATAGTCGTCCAATATATCGATATTTACATCTCGACCATTTCGAGACTCCTTGTCATGTCCCCGATCTCATCCGGGACTCCAAACTACCTTCGGTACATCCAATCACATAAACTCATAATACCAATCGTCACCGAACGTTAAGCATGCGGATCCTACGGGTTCGAGAACTATGTAGACATGACCGAGACACGTCTCTGGTCAATAACCAATAGCGAAACCTGGATGTTCATATTAGTTCCTACATATTCTACGAAGATCTTTCTCGGTCAAACCGCATAACAACATACGTTGTTCCCTTTGTCATCGGTATGTTACTTGCCCGAGATGCGATCGTCGATATCTCAATACCTAGTTCAATCTCATTACCGGTAAGTCTCTTTACTCGTTCTGTAATGCACTATCCCACAACTAACTCATTAGTTGCATTGCTTGCAAGGCTTATAGTGATGTGCATTACCGAGAGGGCCCAGAGATACCTCTCCGACAATCGAAGTGGCAAATCCTAATATCGATTTATGCCAACTCAACAAGTACCATCGGAGACACCTGTAGAGCACCTTTATAATCACCCAGTTACGTTGTGACGTTTGGTAGCACACAAAGTGTTCCTCCGGTAATCGGGAGTTGCACAATCTCATAGCCATAGGAACATGTATAAGTCATGAAGAAAGCAATATCAGTAACTAAAATGATCAAGTGCTAAGCTAACGGAATGGGTCAAGTTAATCCGTTTATCAAATGACAACTCATGTCTATGGTTAGGAAACATAACCATCTTTGATTAACGAGCTAATTAAGTAGAGGCATACTAGTGACACTCTGTTTGTCTATGTATTCACACATGTATTATGTTTCCGGATAATACAATTCTAGCATGAATAATAAAAATTTATCATGAAATAAGGAAATAAATAATAACTTTATTATTGCCTCTAGGACATATTTCCTTCAGTAACATGACCTAGTTTAATCTTACTACTTGCATTTGGTTCCTTACTCGGATATTGCTAAATGAGCTCATGTTCATCAACTCCTCTATAAAAAACATTCTAAAGTTTAATTTTTTTTATAAAAATGTACAAGTACATGTATACTCTGGTTATGTACTAGTGAATATTCATATAACATTATGTTGATTTGTAGGGCTGCATAAAAAAGACATATATGTTGATCTACAATATATCATTTCCTATTGTAGACCCGCGAAATTGATTTTTATGTAGCACACAAATGAAAACATTTATTAATGAAGGTAGAGTATGCATATCATACCTAGGTGTAAAACGTCGGCTTTTGTCAACTTTTTTTGGAATTTCAATATATAACTTATTGATTTTTTCTGAAATCCCACACACCCACGTGGCATAAAGCATGCAATAACTATTTGCTAAATTGGTCGGTGTATGAACCTCAACAGTTGAACGAGGCTCGCTTTAGCACAAGGATAAAACGATGAGTACGGTATTTCCTTTGGAACTTAGCAACACTTTGCCTAATCCATTCATGGATACAAGCAATATGATGGCATCAAATCACTATTGTAATCGTTTTTGCACTATTTCTAATTAAACATTCAACAATCTATATCTATATCAATACAGAAAAATCAAAAGGGGCAGATCCAACAAATCTCGGCCATCAAACAGTGTTAATTCAACAACCTATATTGTTCCAACCGCGAGCACTCAACATGTTTAGTGTGTAGTTAATAACATACCAAATATGACTATCCAGGTAATTAACATGTAATTGATATCCTACCTAATATTAACATGCTATTAATTTTTTTTCTAATATCAATGTGCAATTAGTTTTCTGCCTAATATCAATGTGCATTGCACGTACGCATTTACTAGTGTTTATAGTGTCTCACTCCAATTCTTATACACAAAACTCTTGTGCATCTTAAACGACCATGTCTAAACACTCAACGATACTATCAACATGATTTGGCCCTCAATCTTGCACAGAGCATTTGACACTTCTTGTATTTTTCATATTGTTTCGGCTGATTCTTAGCTTGTCCTCATGCATCGGGCAAGGCGACTATCATAAAGATGGCAACCAACATGAGGAAGGATGAGGCCTATGTGACACTTAAGATGAACAAATGCAAGATGTTGCAGAAGGATCATGATAAAATGGACAATTGTTGCTGGGGATTGAGAAGACTTCACTATACCATCCAACCAAACGTGCCCTAATGGGCGTATGATACTCTTATCTATTTACATATCTATTAGTTGATGTTCAAGAATCAACTGTCGGCTAGGGGTCTCCATAGCAACGTGGTTAGTGATGAGTAGGCGAGGCGTGTATGACAGCCTTATAGTGAAGGTTGTCATGCATTCGACAAGGTGACACAACATTGTTTTAAATAGGTTCAGTCATCTCGTGGGAGCACGACCTACATTCTATTGAAGGGTCATCGAGAGTGGTGCTCAGCGCACAAAAATACTTAGAGTGCCAGTGCTTCCGGAGTCCCATGACTCCCGACTAGTCAGGGCCTTATATGTCCCCTCAGATTTTTTTAGTCTTGCTCTTCTTTTACCCTCCTAAAGGGGCCTGGAAGGGTGAGTGACCCTCCTATTGAGTCTATTCAAGTGAGATTGAGTGAGTTACACGGTCATGGGGGACTTGTATAGCCCAGGGGTGCTTGATAGACGACCAAGGCTACCCTTGAAGTGAGGAGGTGGCACAATAGAACTAGCTAATTATCTAGGCCCATGTGCCCCTTATTGGGCTAGGAGGTGGGTTATAGCCCGTTGAGTGGATAGTTCCTACTCCATGGAGAAGTGTGTCTACGTTGACCTTGGGCTTTCTTTGTTCTCTTTGCATTCAGCTTTAACTTATTCTTTTATGAGGTCATCTTCCTCTGATTTATTGACCAAGAAGTCTTGCTTGGACTTTTGTTGACCGGGAGGGCTTGCTTTGACCCATGAGGGGGGAGGGGCTTGGACTATTATTGACTGCCTTGACTAGTATTGAGTATGAACTAGATTTGACTCTTGTTGATCATCTACGTGGCATGCCATGTAGGATAGGGGTGGTTCCTTAAGTAGGATTAGAGCCACTACTTCAATACTATATATTGTGATAATGTCTACTATTTTCATTTCTTCTCTTGAAAATCTTTGTTTTCTAATCTACATTTACTCGTGTGTGGGGCCTCTATTTATCCGGTTATGCTGGCCTTTGATGACTGACTAAACGGTTATGGCAGCAGTGACCCAGATGGCAAACCGCCTCTCCTTCTCTTTGCTACGACATTGAGTTTTATACAATAATTATTTGGTAAATTGGTAGGTGTATGACCCTCTACACTTCAACAAGACCTGCTTTAACGTCGGGATAAAAGGAGGAGGATAGTAATCCCGGACACCTAAAGGGAATATGAGTACAGTAATTCCTTGGAAACTTTGTATATTGGCCCTTTTTAGACAATTATACATTCTAGAAGTCAATCCTAATTGATCAATAAAAATACAATTCATGGAATTCCTTTTTTGTTTTTTCTTCTGACTAGTTAATATTTTTTTTGAAAAGTAAAAAGGAGTGGAGTAAACCTTTTTTTTCTTCGAAACTACTGCCCTCTCCGCGTGTAAAGATGGAAGATCAATCAACCAAATTACGAGAAGCCTCATAAAGCATGTCCTTAGGGGTTAAATCTTGACATTACTTCTAATTAAACATTACACTATGTTTATAGTGTTCCACACCAATCCTATACAAAATGCTCGGAATTTTGTGGATGCTAAATGGCCACACTCGAACATTCTGTGATGAAGTTCCACTGAGCAGTCGAGGCTTACGGTATGGGCCCCAAGACAAAAGAGGGATGATAAATACAATGTCAGCGGCTCAGCACCTCTTCGGCGAAACTCTTACTCCCCCCTCCTTCTCGTCATGTTTCTACCTTTCACCTTATTTCATGATTCGTCCTCATCCACCTGGTAAAGGTGACTAGTGTAAAGGTGGTGACCTACAGGAGGAAAAGAGGTCACACGAGGGAAGGATGAGGCATATGTGGCACTTAGAGGATCAAAGGCGAGATGATGAAGAATGATCGTGATAAAAAAGGATAATTGTCGGTGGAGATCGAGAAGACCTCCGTATCCTCTGCGGCCAAACGTGTCATGAAAGGGTATACGACAATCCTATCTATCTATCCATCTATCTTGATCACGTCTATCTCTTTTCCTTTTCTTCTCTTGGTGATCTTTGTTTTCTAGTGTATACTCACTCAGGGCGGTGCCTCTATCTATCTCGTGACGATGTCCTGGTCTCGGGATCTCTATCTAACCGACGTTAGCTCCACTTCCTCAATCTCTATCCATCAAGCGATGTTGGCGTTCGTTTCTAGACGACCGACTAAGCGTTACGGCGGCACCTACCACCTACTTCCTTATCTTCGCTTTTCATTGCTAGAAGACACAACCCACACACGCCACCGAGCTACACGACATCGCAAGCGTGCGCTACAAGCATCTTCCGTATACAATTGACCACAACCATGGAGAAATCTAGAATCTCGTAGAGTTCTTATCGAAGCCGCCACGTGTTGGTAAACGCGAGAATGGGGTGACTTGAGTCTTGACGAAACGCAAAGTGGTGGTTCTCATCAATAATTACGCTTTTGAGTCTTGTAACACAGAGAGAGATGGTTCTTCGCCGCCTCACCGAGAGTTGGTTCCCCACCTTAGCCATGTCGGCCATCGACTACCGTGGACATACAACATTTTAAACAACACACAAACATACACGCAACCGAATCCACCATAATGACCGAAATCTTCTTCACGTCAATCATATATTCATATGGCCCATTGAAATCCAGGGATTCCTTCGCAATAAGAAAAACAAATCTGCATATATGTAAGCAGCTGAGCATGATCTATCAAACACTTGCAGAATATACTCCTACTCCTAGCTACAACCTTCTGGCATTTTCTAACGGGTTCTACAAACGGCATCCGCTCAACCGGAGCAACAACCATCGAGGCCGACCACCAACCAAAGCAAACAAATGACCGCCCCCCTGCCCCACCAGTGGCACACCGGGTAAATAACCCGCAACCCGGGGCCTCTTTCCGCCCCCACTCTCCTATAAATCCGGCAGGACAGCTCACCTCCCTCACCCTCTCCAATCTCTCTGACCGGTGGACTCCGTGTGGGCGGAGCGAAGTGGGAGCCAACGCCAAGCCAGCCGAGCCGACTCCTCTCCTCCTCGCAGCAGTTCGTTCCCGATTCGCCCCCAAATCCAGCGCCCTCCCCGCCGGAATCCGGCGCCGAATCGAGCAGGTATGAGGCTCCTCTCCGATCTCCTTGCTTGTAAGGCCCCGAAATGCGATCTCGCCGGCGTTTCGGCGGTCGATTTTGGCGCGGTCGTTGGGTAGGGGCGCCGGTGGTTCCGCCAGATTCGCCTTGGTATTTCGTTCCGTTTCGTAGCATCCGACGGCGCCATCCGCTTTCCCCGTTTCTCACCTCTCGCGTGTTCGGTAGCGCCGCCGCACCCGCCTGGCCTCGCCCGGTTCGCCTCACGCGGCGCTCCCGTTGCGGCCACGGTCTCGATCCTCCGCCGCGCGCCTCGCCGTCCTGGCGAGTGGCACTCCTGAGCCCCCTTCCTGGACTCCAGGGTGCCTCCTTGCCCCGCCACGGATGGGAAGGGGTGGCAGATCTGGGCATGGGGAGTAGCGTTCCGTAAAATTCGGTTCAAAGTTCCCATAGATCTAGATGATAGTTGTGATTTGGCGTCCTTCTGGGTGACGAATTGGTCTATAGAATTTTTAATTTTGTGCGGTTGGAAGATAGATTTACGGTATTATGAAGCTTGGTTTAAGTTGAAAGTTGTCATGAACATGAATTGAAATGGTCGGTGTTACTTCCATTTGTTTTGTAGAGAGTTTGTATGATCATAGTTGAGCGATGGTAAGCGCACCAGCGCGGGATCAGAAAGCGAGGAGTAGGGATTGTGTTCATGGGAGAAGTACAACAGGATATAGGGCTAGAGCGTGGACGGAAGGGGACAGCGTATTCTGGCAGCTTGTTGTTGCTGTCGAAACTTGCCCGCCTTGATGCACTATTCTTGGTGGGCTATTATTGATTGTCAAAAAGTTCTCTCACTGATTTCGGTTGGGTTCAGTTTTATTGCTCGTTGAGGTGTAAATATAGGTTTGTAGCTCAGCATTTTGTTTCCTGAAGTAGCGGTCTAGTCTGATTCTAAAGTTAGATAGCAGCTCTGAAAAAAATTAGTTTCTTAGAATAGAATTACAACATGCATGAAGTTATTTGTAATTTTTGTGTTGTATTGGAGATATGTTGCTCCAATATCATTATGTCCTATGGTGCATTTATTTTCGTAAGCAGGATATTTTACAAGTGTTGTTTGTCACCTGATATATGTTAATCCTTTCTTGCGTGCAGAGAGCTTGAACTGAGCTATGGACAACTTGTGGCATCTCGGAGATGAGTTCCGTGGGCAATCAAAGGTGGTGGAGGACCGCCAATGGTCTCTCATGACATCAAAGCTGGCTGAGATCACAAAGTCAAAGGCTGAGAGGATGAATGACTTTGAGTATGCAAGGATGAACACCGTCCCTGATGTGAAGCAATGGGATAAGCAATCCTACCACCAAGAAGACAACAAGATGGACCACCTCAATCTTGGCCTCATGAACCTGGATCTTAAGATGAACGATCTCAAGATGAACGAGGCTGCCATGAAGTACCCTTTCCGCAACATGGCCTATAACATGAACCCCATGTACCCCAAGGGAAACAACGGTAATGTCAATTCATTCAAGATGAATGTCGGGGTCAACAAATATCCGAATAATCAGAATGGGAAGGAAGCAAACGGCAAACACAATGGTGGTAACAACAACAATGGAGGCAACAGCAACAACAACTCTGTTGACAAGCGCTTCAAAACATTACCAACAAGCGAGATGCTACCAAGGAATGAAGTTCTTGGTGGATACATCTTTGTCTGCAACAATGATACCATGCAGGAGGATCTCAAGAGACAGCTTTTTGGTATGCCTACTATGTATCCTTGTAAATCATTTCACATACCATCTCACACAATTATATGTAAGTTACTCTGTTACTCATGGTTTGTTCTGTTCTGCAGGCTTGCCAGCAAGATATCGTGATTCAGTCCGAGCCATCACTCCTGGTCTACCTCTTTTCCTCTACAACTACACGACCCATCAGCTACATGGGGTGTTTGAGGTGTGTGATTGTTTCATTTGCTGATAACTACGAGCCTCCTTATTTGAATGGAACTGCAAGCCTCTTCATGAATACATTGTAACAGTTGTATTTGTCATACATAAATGCTTATATCATTTGCATGGATAGTTTCGTGTGCTGTTTCTGAATTTCCTTTTAGATGAAAAGTTTTAGCTAGTGTTTTCTTGGAACTGAATTAAATAGGAAATGCCATTTTGGCGGTGTAGATACTCTACCATATGTAATCAAGAACTTGAACTTTCATGTTCTTCTTTCTTCTAGCTGTAATAAAACATGGTAGGTTACCAAATTTATTCCTGTGCTTCTAAGCCAACATTCTCCTGATGTTACGTTCCTATTAGCCAAACGTGCTTCTGTGGCCCTTCCGGTTTTGCCTGGCTGAAATTAGAAGCGTACCTGTTCTCAAAGTTCCATTTCAAATGCACATGCGTCTTGGTTGAACTCTAGCACAAATTATAGTGCTTGTTCTTCAGCATTCTAATCAGATTTTCTTGTGTCTCAGGCTGCTAGTTTTGGAGGATCAAACATTGATCCCACCGCTTGGGAAGATAAGAAGTGCAAAGGTGAATCCAGATTCCCAGCACAGGTAATTAATTTCCAAGGTTGACATATGTTTATTATCAGGCTTGTTTTTCATGATCTGACATATTCATCATCATATCAGGTGAGGATCCGCATTAGAAGGCTTTGCAAGGCCTTGGAAGAGGATGCTTTTAGGCCAGTGCTGCACCACTATGATGGTCCTAAATTCCGCCTCGAGCTCTCCATAGCAGAGGTATATATACCTTACTCCAGCTGCCACGATAATAGATGCTTGAGCAAGACAGGTGGACTGAACATTCTCATCTCAATTTTGCAGACACTGTCACTGCTGGACCTGTGCAAGACGGAAGACGCCTGATCTGCTTTGGAACATGGTTGTGGTTGCTCTGTGGTTCTTTTTAGTAAATATCATCCCTGTAAGTTGTGGAAGATGTTTTCACAATGATCTGTTCCGTCCGTCGTCCATGAAAGCGCAAGCTGTTGGTTGGTGGTGCATTTCCCCCAGAAAGGACCTGGTGCTTGGAAGAAGTAGGCCTCTAAAGATGTGAGCCTGTCTGTGTCGGTGCCGTCTGTCCGTAATCTCGGTGATGTGTATGTTTTTCATATTTATGTATTTGTAGTGCAGTATGCCCGCCGCCAGCGGGGAAACCCCGAAAGACGGGGGATACTGTTGTGATGCATCATGAATGCCCCAAAGTGAGGGCGGTTGATGCTGGGAGTGTATCTGTTGTCTCTGTACCTTACCTTGGTTTGGAAAGTTGGAACCTTGCATTTGACTTATGCTGCTGTTTCTGTACCGCTGCCAGTGTTGGAAGTTGAAACCTTGCAATTTTACTCGTTGCTTGCTTTGTTTGCCGGTTTGGCCTCCTGATGACGCTGTGCCCAAAATACACGCTCCGTTCATCTTTCTTTCACGTTCAGTGGCTTAGGTAATCTTCATTTGGATGATGTATGAATGTACTCCCTCTCCCCGTTACTAAATATAAGTCTTTGGAGAGATTCCACTAAACCCTAAACCTTTTAAAGTGTAGATTCACTCATTTTGCTCACTATGTAGTTCATAGTGAAATCTCTATAAAGACTCAAGGTTGTGTAGATGCAGAGCTGAGAATTGGTGAGCTGAAGTGGTTACATTGTTGGCTAGATCAAGGTTGTGTTGTAGGTGCACCAAATCTTATAGTACGTGTCAAGTGTTACAATCCAGAGTGACATCCTACTGGTGTTGATTGCATCAGTTCAACTGCTCCTCCTCCCGGTAACACATCCCAGGACAAGTAGTCCCATCACCTGTTTTTATTGGGGGCCTGTCTCAGGGTCTCGGCAGGTTGAAACCAATGCTGAGCTCAACGGACACACCAACCAATCCTAGGAGAATATACCATGTCCTGTAGTAAATCACTAGGAATTTTGCAACATATGGGCAAGCTCTTTACCCTTGGCATGTGATGGACACGAAACTGTTCGGTGAGTTGGACATGGAAGCGCGATCAGGTCAAGGTGGTTTCCTATTCTTACTGATGCACGATTCGTCTAGTTTAAAGAGAGAGAAATATCGTCGCTTGCTTCCTAGGCCACTAACTCATGGTGATTCGGTGCTGGCTCCTTGTGTCTATTAGGAACGTATTGATTATCTAGAGAGAGTTCTGTTCTTTGCCACCAAGCTGGAATAGCTCAGTTGGCTAGAGCGTGTGGCTGTTAACCACAAGGTCGGAGGTTCGAGCCCTCCTTCTAGCGGATTTTTTATTTTTTTTTCCTTTCCTTTTTGTGTTTATTTTTTCTTCTTTCCTTCTTCTAGCGGGTTCTTTGATTTTTTTTTCCTTCCCCTTTTAATTTTCGCGACTAGTATTTTTCTTCTTTCCTCCTAGCGGGTTCTCTGATTTTTTTCCTTCCCCTTTTAATTTTCACGACTAGTATTTTTCTTCTTTCCTCCTTCTAGTGGGTTCTCTCATTTTTTTCTTTCCTTTTTGTCTCTATTTTTCTTCTTTCCCTTTTTATTTTCGCAACTACTGTTTACGCACTAAATCACATCGTGCCCCCCCTATCTTCTGCATATGACATAAACCAAACATCTAGTTTCCATCTATACTGATTTGT
>NC_041380.1:523162840-523173900 GCF_002162155.2 Triticum dicoccoides | reverse complement strand
CATCTAGTTTCCATCTATATCGATTTGTTTTAATCAATTTTATCTCCAATGCGCGCATGTGGCCTAGACCGATCAAGCAGACTACGTGGATCTAAGTGACCATGTCGTCTCTCCAATGCGCACATGTGGCCTCTCCGGTGCACGCCTTTGACAGTAAAATGTGTCTACAAGTAGCATAGGATGAGAGTGTCCTGATGTGCGTCGCTTAAAATTGTTCCGTGCCGATGATACATGACATGATAAATCTTGGGATAGGACAGCCAGCAGAGAGCCCCCTGTCGTATCATTGCATACATCATGTTCATACACATACACATTCAAAACTTCCGCATGGGTGACACAGTACCTTCAACAGCGCGAGCCCTAGGTGCACAGCACTGTAAGATGACGGAGGAACGACACTGAAATGTCCAAGACGGACCAACACTTTGGGTTGGGTCCGTGCTGTGTGAGACTTGAGAGATTGACATGTTCAAACCTGCTCAATATATACATGGAACTTTCTCAGTGATCAAACCAGCGCAAACTCCAAACGAAAATAGTCGGTCAGATCCAACGAGGCCTCTACTCTCCTAATTCCGAATCAAACTAGGAAGCGTCCTAGTACAGATCGATCAAGGGACTCGTGGAAGGGAAGCAGCAATGACAATACAGCAGGGTAACTTGGATCGACCAACGATCAGATTCCATCATACATAACAGCACCATCTAACAAAATAACATATACTCAGTACTATAAAACCCAATCTAAAAACCACTATACCTGCACTATCAAAGGCTCCAGTAGAACAAACCGCACACCACCGCTCACTTCTTCTAGGCTCTAACCGCTGCATTGCAGGATTGCGCAACAACAGCCAAAAGCAGAACCAAACACACAACCCAGCCGAGTAATCAAAAGCTCCCAGATAACTCCTTCATCCAGCTATTCGCAGCACCACTGGCGCCCACCCTCTCTTTTGGCTGTACATCTCAGCTGCAACCTGCAACAATAGTCTTGCTCCTCTGGCTTGTAATTCTCGGACCCCCTCGCTTCTGCAAACCAGCCCAGTGTTCCAACCAGTGAGAAACTTGAGTAATAACGCTGCTCGGATCATGCGGATAAATACCTCTAAAGCATATATGCATTATTCCTACCTTCCAAATTGCCCTAAGCCCCTAATCACCGCTGCTACCCCTGCAGCCATTAGTCCTCTCGTCTTACCAGGAAATCTCATGATCCACAGAGAAATATCTTGTGCAGTGTCTAAATTCATGGATACCCCCAAAGCACAACTAACTGCTCCCCATACATATTTTGCCAAAGAACAGTGAATAAAGAGGTGATCCACAGATTCTTTAGCCTCACAAAATCGACACCTCTCATCTCCCACCAAACCTCTTTTTTCTCAAGTTATCTTTAGTCAATAATATACTATTCTTAAACATCAACCACAAGATAACTGTAATCTTAAGAGGTACTTTAATAAACCATAATTTTCTAAAACGACATCTAACTTGCAAAGCTTTGATCATCAGGTACATTGATCTAATGGTAAATTCACCACATGTAGTTAAAGTCCACACGCACTTATCTCTCTCCTCACTTTGAACCACGTCCTCACAGAGATATTGCAAATGCTGCTCAGCCAAATCACCCAACCTCCTCCTAAATTTGACATTATCCAACCCCCAATCACCTCTGCTACAGTAATATTAAAACTGGTGTTAGCATTATACAATCTATGGAACTTACTACACAGTGGAACATTACCTAATCAAGAGTCTTCCCAAAAGTCTAGTAGTTTTGCCATCCCCCACTCGCTTCCTACAAAATTTGTAATACTCTTTTCTAGTCTAAGATGCCACTCATAAAATGAGACTGAGTAGGTTTTCTCTTAATGCTGACTAGGACTCTTTATTACAATATTTACTTCTAATAATATCTTGCCACATACCTTCCTCATTTTCTATTTTCCATAACCATTTACTCAAAAGACACATATTCATTACAGCTAAATCAACTACTCCCAGACCCTCTACCCCAATGAATAGGTTGGCAAACCTTTTCCCACTTCACTAAATTGTACTACTTGTCAGATTCACCACTATCCTGCCATAGAAGTCTTTTCATAAAATATTCTACTCTATGCAGAGGATCTTTAGGAATAGTAAACATAGACATCATAAAGTAAGGTATACTACTCAAACAGGATTTCAGCAAAATTAATCTAGGACCATAAGAGATCATTCTTCCTTGCCAGGCTCCTAGTTTCCCTTCCATCTTGTCCTCCACTCCTTCCCAATCACTATTCATAAGCTTAACACTATGCACAGGGATGCCCAAGGAAGCTACCAGCTACACAAGTAAAAAATTCTCTACATATTTTAATGTGATCACTAGCCTCTCATAAACAATAAAGCTCGCTCTTATTAAAATTAATCTTTAGACCAGAAAGATGCTTAACTAAGCATCAAATGTTCTTTAACACTTTGGCCTCTTCTTGTCAGCTCTTAATAAAAGTACTGTGCCATCAACATATTGTAACATATTAATGCCTCCCTCTACTAGACAAGGAACTACCCCTCAAATCAACCCAGCTCTCTTAGCCCTATGAATTAATTCCTGCGAAACATCTACAGCAATGTTGAACAGCATAGGTGAGGGGGATCCCCCTGTGCAACAGCTGTTGAGGGGCATCTATCTGCAGGGAAACAAACAATTTCACACCATCCACGAAAAAACATATCTTCATCTGTGTTCTTACCGCTTCCCTTCAAGTAGTGCATTGGATAGTATCTACAAGAAATTTCTTTACCAAGTGAAGACTGGAGCTTACGTCATAGTTAAAATTGGACGTCATCCTCCTCTCAAGATAGAGTATGTTGGTTTTACACGTGGAGTACCAGATATCCTGTAGGAAATTTGCATAACAAACATGAAAAATAAAAAATAATAACTTGCAGAAATGATCCATTGATATGAAAATATAACTAGCATCAGATTTATTTAGAAAATCAACTAGTGTCAACTATATTGCTATGGATGAAGCGGCATTATGAGAAGAAAAATAGTTTATCCTTTTCAGTTTGTAATGTACTGAAACAAGACCTTTTTCGACTGTTGTGATGATGTCAAAAGAGCTTCAAATCCATGGTAACATTCCAAACTGCGATCTGGACTAAGCATCAGTCCCAGGTAACTTCTAACTTCAGACCAACCCGACAGACAAAAGAGGCAGGACATGGCATTTCCTTACCAAAGGATCAACTATTACAGCAGGCATTAACGTTAATCTGTAAGAATGATAGATTCTACCAGTGATGGCCACACAAGAGGTTGGTAGTGTCCTTTATCAAAGTGCTGCCAGAAGGACAGTCGCACTTAAGAGCATTTTTTTCCAACGACGTGATATTAACTACTCTCATTTATTTATAGGCATATAGAAAATTCTATGTGGAGGATAAGCGTGCGCTTGATGTGGAAACCAGCAAATCCAACCTTAATAGGTTCAAGATGAAGAGTTTTTTGTGAAGAGGCAGAGTCTTTCAGACAAGCGAATCAAAGGAGAGCCAGGAGACTTGATTTTTCCATCTTCGCCGATATCCTTCACTAAACAGTTCTCTTGAAACAACGTGTAATTGAACTGCTCAAGCCTGTAAAAAAGAGAAATTCATGATGAAATCAGAGCACTGACGAGAGATTATGTTCCACCCAGACCTAATTCAAGGATCAATAAAACGTAGATGTGGTTATGATATAACATACATTATTTTGTACATGCAGACATTGACTTGTCACTGTAGTTTATATCAGGGTTGAGGAAAGCAACACCACCAGTACCCCACAGGGGATAGAGGATCTCCTGAAAAAAATGTATGACACACATTTTCCACATGGTGCCTCTTCGTGGGCTTGTGTCATGTGAACCAAAACATGATACACCCATACCATCAACCTGCCACAGACCAAAATGAATAGCAACTTTCACACAAAGCATAACACTTCAGAAAAGGAAAAGGTAAGTTAGAATAAGGGGTGTGCTACGCGTCAAGATCAGCCGGGTCACGAGCCGTCGGATTACCGCATCACACGGCCGAACGCGCCTCCATACTGCAACACAGGTCTTGTTGCGGAATTATTTCCGCAACACAGGTCTTGTTGCGGAATTTACATTTGCGGAAAGCACTAAAAACACTTCCCGAAGACCAAAATATCCCCCAAAAAGGATTCCTTTGGTACAACCCCTTTAGAAAACTATTCATGTGGATAAATGGTGGGGATTACAACGAGTCATTTACCACGCCATAAAGGGTGATGTAGTCTATTTCATGTGGTTGGATACTTTTTTTTACGGAACCTCGTCAGAGGGCAGGGTGCTCCTGCTATTTCATTAAGAAGAGAGTTGGCCCGGTTTATAGGGAAAACTAGGCCAGAAACCACACAACATGGTTGATTAGGGGACAACCGAGCAAAAACCCCAACAAAGAGTACAAACAGCCCCAAGCAAAACTAGGCACCACCACCAAACACAAACCAATCGATCGAGGGCCAAAGCGACCCGAGGTAGGAGTGAAGAAGCACTTCGATAACGCCTCCGTCGGGACAAAGCTTTTGCCAAGAGCTCTGCACACCACCACCCCACTGAACCCCGTGGGAGGGGATCCAGCCACGCCAATAGCCACCGGAACCTAGTACCAGCCACAATGATCTGGTGTCTGGATGAACTCTTCGGCAACGCCTCCAAGGAGGATAAAGATGCCTAGGATGCCTCCGCCGCCGGTACCGCCCCCCCGCCGGCCAAAGATTTCGCCCAGAGCCCATAGTCCCTCCACCTCGACGAGGGATACTGAGCATGGTGCAACCCACACAGCCCACCTTCAGGCCCAACCTCATCTCAGCCCGTCCGCATCTCCTTACATCACGCTTGCCCCCCTCCTCTCCCCTTATAGAAGCAGGAGTGAAGGATAAAGCAAGGGGCCACAGTCAGTTCAGGGCTCCTTTGATTCAAGGGATTTTCATAGGAATTTTGGAGGATTAGAATCCTTAGGAATTTTTCCGATGTTGTTTGTTTGATTCATAGGATTGAATACTATAGGAATTTTTCGTAAGGATTTATTTGTACTACTTCCCATAGGATTTATACCATCCACTCAAACCTCTTTGAAAGAATAATTTGTCTTTCCTATGATGCAATCAAACAACCCAAAATCCTGTAGGATTGAGATGAACATGACATTACAATCCTGTGTTTTCCTATTCCCTTGTTTTGAAAATCCTGCGAATCAAATAGGCCCTCAATCTCTTTGGTCATTGCTAGCGAATGTTCGTGAAGCTTTGCACTCATAGACACCGATCCCCAGGTCGACGTCTGTGATTCATAGTGCCAGATCAAACAAACTAAGAGGAGCAGCGAGGAAGGCATGAAGAGCCATGGACTAGATAAGGTTTGTTCAAACATCGTGGAGCAAGCGTGAGCTGCTATTGTTCCGGGCAGTAGCTTCCCCAATTGAATTGATACACCGGTGCGTAACAGACTAATGCATGAAGTGGACAGATATTTATTCCCGATTTGTGCGGAAGGTACAAAAGTACCCTCCATAAGTGATTTGAGTTACATTAACTGAAAGGGGTGCACCGACTGAAATCTCCCCGAGAAATCAATGATGTGATGAATGCAGCGACAGGCTACAAGCTTTAAATAGAGGAACCTAAATGTTCCTTGCCATATATAAAAGACAATGTGCTTTCAACTTTACCTTACCCCCTTCGATGTAGCACAAGAATCTTGGTTTCCACATGTTTGAACCAAAGCTGGCATACCAAATATTGAACTTTTGACAATGCGGATCTCCAAGCATATCATACTCAAAACATCACTCAGAACCAGAGGAAGTGCATGGCTGTTCATTCCCCAATGGGGAAAACAAGAAAGAGAAATTATTCAAGGGCTCCACCATCAGGTTAATATTTCCTATTGATCGTCTCAGCTATACAGTAAGCCTGCATGCATCAAGATGCATAAATGGTACTCCCTCCATCCCAAAATAAGTGTCTCAACTTTGTACTAGCTTTAGTACAAAGTTGTACTAAAGTTGAGACACTTATTTTGGGACGGAGGGAGTAAATCAAATGTGAGACTATTGGCACAAGATAATTAAAGTGCACAGTACAAACATAGTTGAGCTGTATAACTCTGCATGTTCTTTTGCAAGAGTTAAGAGTTTAAAAGTTGATAGGCACCTCAGAATAAGTATACACATGAAGCATTGATCACAACAACAAAAAAAGGTTCATCAAGTATGGATTGCCTGCGGAAGTGCGGATAATATGGAAATAGCATATCAACTGAGCTGTGTAATACAGTCCACATCACTCGTGAACATGCATTCATCTATGAAATTGGGCTACATTATGGTGCTTCATTATAACCCTGGAAAAAAAAGAAAATCGTCCATTAAGAATGTGGTTTGAAAGCTGCAACTGTGGTCATGACATGTTGGTGAAAAGTAAGAGAAGATGGTGTCAAGTTTCCCAGCAAACGGATCTGGAACAGAGCGATCCACATCTCAGACATAAGAGCACAATTCATTAGTCAGAGGTCAGACCAAGCAGGCCCCAACTCAAGTCCCCAAGAAGAAGAAAATAGAAAGAGGAAACTCACCTGGATATATGAGGGCGTACTCCTCAAAGATACGTTCTCCGGAAGCTTACTGCTCAAAACAGGCCAGTATGTCTTTAATTCATCGCGTACCTGGTCAGTGTGAGGGGGAATGAGAACTAAATTACAGATACGCATAGCGAGACCAAAATTAGACAGAAATAGTACACTGCAGACCATTACCATTTGTATGACTCTCCATGTAGATTCGAATGGTTGCATCTCTGGAGAGGTAAGTGTGAATTTATCTCCCAACAATACTTTTGCACAAGCACAAACTGAGTTTGCTATGGACTCAGGGTTATAACCTCCTTCAAGGGCCATCACAATCCTTCCTTTTGCAAAACCTAACAGCTGCAGGTAAAATGTAGACAGGCATAAGCATCGATCAGCTGAGTAGAAAGTCCAAAAAAGTTATAGGAGATACTAATAAATTGATGGGATCAAATGAAAATTTTCTAACAGGTAACACCAAAGCATGACAACAAAAATGAATGACCGTGGCAATAACATAAACGCTACTCTATCACATCCAAACTCCAAGGTCAAGAATGAAAAATGTTTTTAAGGCCAGGAGAGCGCATGGTTCAGTGAGTTTAATAAAAGGTCATTTTGCTGCAAACGTGCAAATGCATACCTTTGTCAGTAGCAGTGCATATCCATTTGGAGTGATGCAGCAATTACCCATATCATCACCCAGTGCTAGCAAAAAAGAAACAGGGAAAATATTCAAAACCAGTGAGTAACAAGAACATGCATGATCATATGAGACACAGAAGTTTTGATTCCATTGGCATGTAATAGCAATATAATACAACAAAGCCACAGCGGTTGTCAAAATATCTTCAGTGAAGATCTCATTTGTCACGCAAAAAGGAAATCAGGTATATAAGGAGTAGTACTCGAACAGTGCACATCTAGTACATAGAATAAACTACAATGCCGGTATATAGCAACAGTCAGGCTTCATTTGAAGTGCCTAGATTAGTTAGATGTTTAAATTTTAGGGACAAGATAGTTTCTAAGAATTTTCTAGCTGTCTACCTGCGTCAAACCCAGCAGACAGTAATATTATATCAGGATCAAATGCTTCTGCAACAGGAAGGAGTACATGGTCCCATGCAGCAACATAATCTGCATCACCGCATTCCGCATGCTCCCAGGGCACATTAATGTTGTACCCTCGACCAGTTTCATCCCCAATGAAAACGTGTGATGCATCAGCTTCATAAGGGTAGAAGCTTCCATCATCATATCTACAGAGCAAACATTGGAATAATAGTTTACACATTACTGAAGGATCAACAGAATGCAATGGAACAACTGCAAAAAATTGAGATTTCGATCAGAATTGGTTGGGTAGTTCTAGGAGAGGCCTTTACCAAAGATGGCAAGTTACACAATCTGTAGATTCATCAGCCAAGGTAACATGTATGTAAACTTAAATGATAAGCGGTTAGAACAGCAGCTTTCCTCAGGTACCTACCTACTACTCCCTCCGTCCCATAATGTAAGACGTTTTTTGACACTAGCTAGAACAATGTTAGAAGAAGTTTCGGCGTTGGATCTGGGAGGCTAGAACTTTTCACATATATCGGAGAAAGAAAGAATAAATATCAACATCATGTATTTTGGATGCTCCAGACTATAGCAGTGCAGATAAATCAAACATATTAGAGCAAGAGTTGTATAACAAGTACAACTCAGTTTTCAAACATAAGCACTGAAGTTGCATTACAAACATCTCTTTCTAATGTAAACATGAACCGTAGTATCTAGCCCTGCAGATGCATGGGAGACTAAACTCAGATAGCAATAGAAAGTAAACACAATGAATTGATTAATATACTATAACCAAAATCAAGGGTGGGCAGGTGACAATTCAAATGACAAATAAAGTAACCATACTATGTTGATTAGAAGTTTAGAACAGATAATTCAGGCTATTTCAATACTAGTAGTGTCAACATAGGAAGTAAAATGGTAAAACCATGATGAAACAGAAAAAGGATTAATAGTTAATAGGTTCTTCCATTGACAACGGATTAATAGTTAATAGGTTCCATGGCACATTAATCACAAACTGGGCTCAAGCATTTAGGTCGTGCTATACAGCCCAACTGGATCAACAAAACTGAGACTTAATCCCGATCATTACAGGTACAATATCCAAGAGCATTATAGTAAGGTGAGCTCACAAATATCAAAAATGAGTTTGTTAATACCATGTAAATAAGAAATGGAGTTTCTAAATTTCTATGAACTGCAGAGATCCACTGTAAGAAAACGCTCTCAGCATCCTACATCCATTCAAAAAGCAGTAAGCCATAAAAATGTAGGCAACAAAACTACCACGGCTTCACGAATATCATATCATGAAGGTTATGAAGCTAGTCTAAAGTCTCAACTAAGACTTCTTCTTTATATCTAATGCGTATACATACAGTGGTTTGCATGTTTTCTTTATATCTAATGCGTATACATACAGTGGTTTGCATGTTTGCGGAAGCAAAGTCTGAAGTCTAAACAAAAATAGCAAAGCAACGCCAAGTTATTGTGTCATACCTGTGCACTGAAAAGAACAATACACGAGGGTCATTATAAAACATGTTCTGCGTGCCATTTCCATGATGAACATCCCAATCGACGATTAATATCTTGCTGATACCTAGGTCAGGCTGCAACAGAAAAAGGGAACTCAGAAAATGACTCCATGTTCTCAGTAGGTCACATCATAGCAAATTGATATGATTGTTCCTACAGAGGAAATGATAAACAAAAACAGCACGTATTGATCTTAACAGAACATTCAACAGGGAAGTTTCAAATACGCACCCTTTCATTTAAGAGGTAGTTAGCTGCAATTGCCACATTGTTGAAGAGGCAAAATCCCATGGGCTTGCTATGTTCGGCATGGTGGCCTGGAGGCCTGACTAGAGCGATCGCAGAACTCAGCTCACCAGCTGCAACCTTCTCAGCAACCTACTTGCCAAACGAGTCATTTTGTCAGCACTCAGGATCAACGGAACCAGAATTGCTGTATAAGACTAGTGAATACATATGCAATGTAGGAAAAGTAAACGGAAATTACCTCGATGACAGAACCGGCTGCGAGGAAAGCAGACTCTGAGGAGCCTTTGTTGAAGTAAATGGAATCGAGTTTCTCAGCAGTATTTTTTCGCTCGGAACTATCCTTCGAGCTGATATTCCTTATCAGATCTATGTGATTCGGGCCATGGACAGAGGCTATATATTTTTCCTTGGCTTCCTTCGCCCTCATGCCCACACACCTGGAAGAAACTTATGTTACACTACAGCCACAGAACCTTGCAAAGTCATACAATTATGAATCTAATCAATCAAAGTAATGCAAGCAATGGACGGCACAGAAGCTACAATGCCGATGTTCAAACTTCACTCTAGTGGCATACAAGTTACCTTTTCTTAAGGAAACAGCAGGACTCTGCTGTGTATTTTTATTGTTTTTCAAATAAATGTTACTCCCTTGTCCAGCTTGAAAAACGATCTTATATTGTGGGATGGAGGGAGTACAAAACAAAGTTCAGAAATAAAATAAAAGAGCTACACAGGCCTAGTGAAAACAAACAAGGAACAGAAAATACAAAAGGTACAATGAAGGCAGAACTAAGTTCATCTGAAAGCTTTGACCCAATCAATCAGGCCACTATACTCCTTCCTTTTGGCCCTGTAGGTGAGCCTGAGCCACTGCAGTTCCTCTTTAAATCGACGCCTGCAGGGATCCGAGATACTGTACCACAAGGAAGGGCTGGAGTGCCCCAAATTGCAGAAATACCAGAAGGACGCTGTTCCTTTCAGATATGCAGTGCATAAATGTTTGAACCTATAATGCAAACAGTGGGCAGCACAGAAGCCATAATGCCAATGTTCAAACTTAACTCTAGTAGCATCCAGGTTACTGTGCACAGGCAACGGCTTGAGTACCCAGAACTGCAGAAATACCAGGACTCTATACCTTTTCAGCGCTACTGTGCATACATGTTTGAACCTATTATCTGAAGAAACTTATGTCACACTAAAGCCACAGAACCTTGCAAAAGTCATACAATTATCAATCTAATCAATCAAAGTAATGCAAGCAATGGACAGTCCAAGTTACTGCACACGAGGAAGGACTGGAGTGCCCCAAATTGCAGAAATAGCAGGACTGTTCCTTTCAGCGCTACATGGCATACATGTTTGAACCTATTGTATGAAGGATCTATATACTCTCCCCCCTTTCTCAGGCCCTTCACCATTTCGGGCGCTTCATCAGATAACCAAAACATAATCGTGCAGATTTACAGTCGTAACAGGAAACAGATCAAGCACAGCGGGAGCGCGCGAGGACTTCCCATCCCATCTATCTCCGGCGATTCCACGGAACCGTATGCAGAAAAA